>NC_060130.1:86097757-86417757 GCF_021461395.2 Schistocerca americana | reverse complement strand
GTGGTTATCGGGATGTGTATTTTCTCAGAGTACCAGTACTGTGCTATCTCTTGTTTGGTTCTTTATTATGGCAAAATGCCATACATGCCAGAAGATGAAAATGTGCACTTGAAATTTAACGAACTAGCCTATACTGTGGAATAAAAAATGCTTTGTTTCAAATAAATTGACTGCCTCAGCAGAAAACATCAATAAAAGGCAAATTTCTCAAGCAAAGCGACAAAAATAACTTCATTGTTCTTGCTTGACTGCCAAAAACATGGAAATGAAATAAAATCAGAAAACTGAAACTGGTAATATATTTTGGCCTCCCGTAATTCTGTGAATGTATTTTAATTCACTTGATAGCTCCCGGCCACATAAATCCATTTTGTTTTCATTTGATGAGGGGAGCTGCGCCCTAAGAGGAAACAGATAAATCACTAAACGTACACAGGTCATGTGGAGACTACCCACCTCCCCAGTACAACTCACACTGCTCCATGTATGAGCAAATCTGGCAGCTTGGGCGTGCCAGAAAAAGAATTTCTGGTTAGCATCAACCTTCAAGTAGCCTGAGAAGCTCTTGTGCGACAGAACTGGGCATGCACATGAGCCCTATGGCAAGCTCATCAGAAGCAGTCTGTTGTTACGAAGTATTGCATAGTCTTCGTCCTAAGGCCTTCGATACATTTTGCTGTTGGCAGAGACTTGTGTGTACACTGTGTTTTGTTGTTAACAGAGCATTTCCTTTGTAACTTAAGTTTCATTTTGGTATTTTTCTTTCGTTTATGTTTTATTGCTGCAGTGTTATTTTGCAGTAGCGGGTTATAGTAATATTCTCTGCTAGAGAATATTCTCTTACCAGTCAAAATTACAAAAATTTAACTGAAAATTAAAACCATGAAAAATTTCGAACAATTCCCGGGTTTTTCCTGGATGAAAAAATTCCCGGTTGTCCTGGAGCGAATACACCCTCCACTCATAAAAAGAAGTCATACCATTATGATGAATTTGCCTCGCTGGAAACTAAATTCAAGACCTTTATACCAGATCTTTGTTTGCAAAACCTTCAGTGTGTTGAATGGTACTCACTGATCCACACACAATGACAACTGTGGCCGCTCTTCAACTCTGATAACTGTAGGTTCACCAAACATGAACCCAGACACTATTGAGATGCCTTGGGAGCTCATCATTTAGCATCATCCTGCAGGACAGGTATAAATTAGGAATGCTCAAGACCTAGTAAGCATTGTCCCATTCTTTTCCCAGTCCCCTCCCCCCAGTACAATGTAATGAACCCCGTCATCATAAGCTTTCACAAGCTACAGCCTCTATGCACAAATACAATTCCCAACTGGAAAGCCAATGTGCACTCCATGTGCGTATTGGGGGGGGGGGGGGGGGGGGGGGGGGAGTCATCCAAGATGTGGAAAGGGTCCTTCTGGATGTCATGAAGGGTACAGGGTGCAGCCAACTGCATGTGGTGGCTCATGTCGGCACTAATGACGTGTGTCGCTATGGATCGGAAGAGATTCTCTCTGGTTTCCGGCAGCTATCCGAGTTGGTGAAGACTGCCAGTCTTGCTAGTGAGATGAAGGCAGAGTTCACCACCTGCAGCATCGTTGACAGGACCGATTGGGGACCTTTGGTACAGAGCCGAGTGGAGGGTCTGAATCAGAGGCTCAGACGGTTCTGCAACCGTGTAGGTTGCAGATTCCTCTACATCTACATCTACATCTACATCCATACTCCGCAAGCCACCTGACGGTGTGTGGCGGAGGGCACCTTGAGTACCTCTATCAGTTCTCCCTTCTATTCCAGTCTCGTATTGTTCGTGGAAAGAAGGAATGTCGGTATGCCTCTGTGTGGGCTCTAATCTCTCTGATTTTATCCTCATGGTCTCTTCGCAAGATATATGTAGGAGGGAGCAATATACTGCTTGACTCCTCGGTGAAGGTATGTCCTCGACTTGCACTATAGCGTGGTGGTGTTTCAGGTTCGGCTAAATAAGTCAGTTGTGCACTACACACAGGAGGCAGTTACACGAGTAGCAGGGGCTGTGTGGCGTCGACTTGGCGGTCTTTTAGGTTAGACAGTCTCGGGAAAGATCAAAAAGGGCTCGAGTCTCAAAGGGTACAGGGCAAAGAAACGACAAGAATCGCCCAAGCAACAGTCGGTATTGTAGTTGTAAATTGTCATAGCTGTGTTGGAAAAGTACCAGAGCTTCAAGAGCTGATAGAAAGCACTGAAGCTGAAATTGTTATAGGTACAGAAAGCTGGCTAAAGCTGGAAATAAATTCTGCCAAGATTTTTACAGAGGTGCAAACTGTGTTCAGAAAGGATAGATTAAATAAAGTAGGTGGTGGTGTTCTTGTGTCTGTTGGTAGTAGTTTATGTTGTAGTGAAGTTGAAATAGATAGTTCCTGCGAATTATTATGGGCAGAGGTTATACTCAAAAGCCGTACTAAAATAATAATAATTGGCTCCTTCTACCAACCCCTCAACTCAGATGATATAATAGCTGAAAGCTTCAAAGAAAACTTGAATCTCATTAAAAATAAGTACTCCACTCATACATTTATAATTGGTGGAGACTTCAATCTACCCTCGATTTGTTGGTGAAAATACATGTTCAAAGCCGGTGGTAGACAGAGAACATCTTCCAAAATTGTACTAGATGTTTTCTCTGAGAATTACTTTGAACAATTAGTTCATGACCCCACACGAATTGTAAATGGTTGCAAAAACACACTTGACCTCTTAGCCACAAATAATCCTGATCTAATAGAGAGCATCATGACGGATACAGGGATTAGTGAACGCAAGGTCATTGTAGTGAGGCTAAAAAGCATATCAACCAAAACCACTAAAAATAAACGCAAAATATATCTATTTAAAACAGCAGATAAAAATTCTGCTTGATGCCTTCGTAAGAGTGAGTCTCCATTCCTTCAAAGCTAATGATGTAAGTATAGATAAGATATGGCTCAAATTCAAAGATCAGTATTGACAGCAATGGATAGATCCATACCACATAAGTTAATAGAGATGGGACTGATCCACCATGGTACACAAAACACGTCAGAACACTGTTGCAGAAGCAACGAAAAAGCACGCCAAATTCATGTGAACGCAAAATCCCCAAGACTGGCTAAGTTTCACGGAAGCTCGAAATTTAGTGTGGACATCAATGTGAGATGCTTTTAATAGTTTCCACAATGAAACATTGTCTCAAAATATGGTAGAAAACCCAAAGAGATTCTGGTCTTATGTGAAGTACACCAGTGGCAAAAAACAGTCAATACCATCACTGTATGATAGCAATGGAAATGTTACCGATGATGGTGCCACTAAAGCGGAGTTACTAAATACAGTTTTCTGTAATTCCTTCATCAAAGAAGACGAAGTAAATATTCCAGGATTCGAAACCGGAACAGCTGATAGCATGAGAGACATAAAAGTAGATATCTTAGGTGTTGCGAAACAACACTTAAGAAAGGCAATCTTCCGGTCCAGATGGTATACAAATCAGGTTCCTTTCAGAGTATGCAGACACAATAGCGCCTTTCTTAGCGATCATACACAACTGCTCACATGACAGAAGGTCTGTTCCTAAAGACTGGAAAGTAGCACAGGTCACACCAATCCTAAAGAAAGGAAATAGGAGTAACCCATTGAATTACAGACCCCCATCACTGACCTCATTTTGCAGTAGGACTTTGGAGCATATACTTTACTCGAACATTATGAATCGCCTTGAAGAAAATGACTTATTGATACATAACCAACAGGGATTCAGAAAATATCGTTTCAGATCGATTCTGTATTCCTAGATTTCCAGAAGGCTTTTGATACTGTTCCTCACAAGTGACTATTAAATCAAATTGCGTGCATACGGAGTATCGTCTCAGTTGTGAGACTGGATTCATGATTTCCTGTCAGAGAGGTCACAGTTCATAGTGATAGACGGTAAATCATTGAGTTGAACAGAAGTGATATCCGGCGTTCTGCAAGGTAGTGTCATAGGCCCTTTGTTCCTGATTCACATACATGATCTAGGTAATAATCTGAGCAGCCCCCTTAGATTGTTTGCAGATGACGCTCTAATTTACTGTCTAGTAAAATCATCAGATGATCAATTTCAATTACAGAATGATCTAGAGAGAATTTCTGCATGGTGCGAAAAGTGGCAAACGGCACTAAACAAAGAAAAGTGCGAGGTCATCCACATGGGTACTAAAAGAAATCCGATAAATTTTGGGTATACAATAAATCACACGAATCTACGAAATTTCAATCACCAACTTTCTCTTCCAAATGCAAAAATATTTTGTTGACAGCCACCTACGTAGGGAGAAGTTATCATCATAATAAAATAAGAGAAATCAGAGCTCGAACGGAAAGATTTAGGTGTTCTTTTTTCCCCGCGCGCCATTCGAGAGTGGAATGGTTGAGTAGTATGAAAATGGTTCGATGAACCCTCTGCCAGGCCCTAAAGTGTGAACTGGAGAGTAACGATGTAGATGTAGATGAAAAGGGCAATGGTTAGCTTTGTCACTGATGACACTTATTTCCACATTACCCTTCTCAGTGATAACACAGTGGCAGAAGGACTTGAGTGGCAGTGGCCCTGGTAAAATGTCCTTCCACTGACTGTGCTACATGTATCAAGTTAGGCTGGAGGCTGAACTTCTGTATTGCAACACTAAATGAGTTCCACAGAAATTTAGACCTAATTGAACAGTTTACAATATTCAGGAATACTCATACCATCCCTTCTTGCTTATTTTCATAATTTTCCAAATGATTGCGGGTTGCTCAAGACTACAGCTTGTGCTGTAAGTTCTCTGAGCACCAATATCTTTTACGACTATTTTAATAGTGCCTTGTTTTTCCCGTTGTTCCTACTCATGGACTGCCAGGTAATCATTAATGTAATCGTGTTGTTAATGGATAGTCATTATCCTTGCTATTACCAATTTTTGCTTTCTCTGATAGTGCTTGACTTTTACTCAGGCAGTTCAAAATGTTAAAAGGATATCTGCAGATGGGGTGTGATGGAACTTTCATAACAGTACTCACCTACTTGTCCCTGATACCAAAATGGCATTCCACACTCCATCATGGGACTGGCTGTCAGTCAGGATTAACACATGAACTCTGTATAGACTACAACAACCCAATGGGAGATGTTCCTGACATGTTCTACAATTCTCCAGCTGCTACTTTGGTGTTTGTATACAACGAAAGGGCACTTCTGTTCTTTTTTAAACACTGATAGTAATGTTTGTCTGCAGTTATCACACCAACACCAATCACTGTTTTCTCCTTTCTCACATAGAGACCTCTATACTGAATCTTTAAGCACATTTGACAAAACAAAGGGCACAGGAGACGCGAGATGTAAATAACAAAGCACACTACTAATGTGGAATGCATACATTTTCCCCATACTTCTTGTTTTCTGACCACAAGCATATGATTTTTTTTCACAACCTTATTTAGAAAACATTATGTCATGATATAAGTGTATTTTAGTAAAGACATAAGTGAATAATGACCTGTTGCTGATACAATAAAAATTCATGTCATTATCACCGGGCTGATAAATAAAAAGAGCTTTCATATGTAAGTATATTACACGCTTTTTCTAGAAATGTGACCATCAACTCCAGACACCTCCCTTTTGTATGTAACAGACTTTCAGGAAATTGAATGTAGATTTAGATGTAGGTGTAAATTATTTGGCATTGTTACAGTTTTAGTGCACACACAATCATTGCACAACTTAACAGAAATCTAGTTAAAGTTCTTCTATACAAGGGGAGACAGTAGCATGAATATTTCAGGTATTATTGGTGACTCAAAATCAAAATATTTCATACACCTGGTTTGCACAAATCGTGATTGGTTGGTTGACTTGGGGAGGGGACCAAACAGTGAGGTCACCGGTCCCATTGGATTTGGAAAGGCTGGGGAAGGAATCTGGCCGTGCCCTTTCAAAAGAACCATCCTGGCTTTTGCCTGATGCAATTTAGGAAAATCATTGAAAACCAAAATCAAGATCAACATGGCCAGACACGAGTTTGAATCATCATCCTCCCGAATATGCGCCCAGTGTGCTAACCACTGTGCCGCTTCACTCAGCCACACATCCTGCATGGGTTTACAGGAGGTTTGTTTGCGAAGCCATGCATATGTCAAACTTCATATTTGGGAATATTTCCAGCATGGCAACAGTTTTCCAGGGTGTCATATAACAAAAGATCATAGCCCAACACCATCCTAACATCCACATTTCACAGATTCACTTGTGGTGGGCATATGACCCTCCACACAAGTTCAAATGGAATAAAGAAACTACATACTCATGGTGGTTTGGTGAATTGACATCAGGACAATGAACACAATACATTAACTAATCAGAAGTATCCAATCACCTATTATTATTATTATTATTATTATTATTATTACTATTATTATTATTATTATTATTATTTTACTTTCCATGTACGGTTTCATAAGACCAAATTGAAGAGCATATCTCCATTGTCATAGAAAAAATTGTTAAATGAAATCAACATCAGAAAAGTTAATAATAAACAAAACAAAATTTACACAAATCCTTTGCAGATGACAAGCTGCTGCTTACATATTAGCATAATACATACATATTACAAAAATGTATGCATGCATGCATTTATTTTCCATATCTCCTCCAAAGCCACTAGAATGATTTCAACCAAACTTGGTACACACATCACTTACTGTCTGGAAAGAATCACCTACCTTTCAAAGGAATTGGGGTGGGAGTGGAAAAGTAGTGTACCCCATGATGCACGAATACCCATATTTCAGTCATCCAGTATCTGAGAATGAGAGCATTTAGAGTCTTGCAAGGAACTTTACACATAATTTCAAAGCTTTACAATACTTTTTATCACTTATGACCCCCTCAAAATGAGGAAAGGAAACAAGTTATCACTTACTTACGCTGTTACTTCTCATGTAGTAAAACTGTTTCATGATGCACGACATTTTAATTTGTTACTTATTTACTATAAGCTGCATTCACGACATTTTGCTGACAGAATTCACATATATTACTGCGTGTACCACCAAAATTATATCAATGTATGGCACAAAGTTCAGGAGATATGGTGTCATAAACATTGAGCTGCATTAAAAACAACTGCAGGGTGAAATTAGATAGATATGCAATGCATTGTGAAATATGTTAAATATATGTAAAATATATCTGACATGTGCGTAGGCAAGCAAAACCAAGGGTACAAAGCTAATCCTAAACCCTTGGAATGATTTCAACCAATTTTGGTGTCTATATTAGTTACAGTCCGTGAAAAAATACTGTGGTGGTGAAGAAACACCAGCCTCTTACTGGGATGAATGTGATAATATGGAAGGAAAAGGGGTTAGGGAGGGGGAGGGGGATGGGAAGGACAGCACGGAAGGGTGGGGGGGGGGAAGAGGGGGAGGACAGACAGCAATGAGCAAGGACGAGATGGACAGAGGGGGAGGAAGGAGCTCAGCAGAGAGGCCGGGGGGGGGGGGGGGGGGAGATCAGCAGAGGGGTGGGAGGGAGAGGGGAGGGGGGGGGGAGATCAGCAGAGGGGAGGGAGAGGGGAGGAGGGGGGGAGATCAGCAGAGGGGAGGGAGGGAGAGGGGGAGGGGGGAGAGAGAGGGGGGGAGAGGGGGAGAGGGGGAGAGAGAGAGAGAGAGAGAGAGAGAGAGAGAGAGAGAGAGAGAGAGAGAGAGAGAGAGAGATTGGTTGGTTGGTTTAAAGGCAGGAGACAGAACCAAACTACGAGGTCATCAGTCCCTTGTTCCTAATAAAACAATGCCACAAGTGTGAGAATAAAACGGACGAAACATGTAACACAAAATGGAAAGAAAGGAAAAGCCACAAGAATGAAGGGAAGACAACAAACATTAAAAGGAACGAAAGAGGACAAGAAAACAACGGAGAGGCGCTAGAAACAGAAGAGAGTAAGACATGAAAGCAGATTACAGTGGCCGGCCAACCACGAGAACAAAAATGGAAAGCCAGCCAGTGTGCAACACATTAAAACAACCACCCTAAAAGCAATAGGGTGGAGGACACAGAGGGACAAAGGACATGCTAAAACCTACATAGAAGTATAAAACCCACTCTCGCGGATAAAACATAAAACTAAAGCTGCTGTGGAGGCATTGTCGCCCAACACCCAAGGCAGGGTGCTGGAAAAGTTAAAAGTCTGCCACAGAGCGGCTAAAAGTGGGCAGTTCAGCATCAGGTGGATGACTGTCATTTGGGAGCCACAGTTTCACTGAGGTAGGTCCTCGCAACAACCATGCGTTAGCCACTTATGGCCAATGTGGAGCCGGCAGAGGGCAACCGATTCCCTGCAAGAGGCCCTGGAAGACTTCCACACATTCATAGTCTCCTTAATGAGACGCAGTTTGTTGTGCGTGCTGCTATGCCATTCCGTCTCCCAAAGCCTGAAAGCCCTGTGGTGTAAGGCAGATTGCAGGTAAGCTTCGGAGAGGCCTATCTCCAGAAGTGGTTTCTGCGTAACCTGTTTGGCCAGTCTGTCAGCAAGTTCATTGCTGGGGATTCCGACGTGTTCTGAGGTCCACACAAACACCACGGAACAGTGGGACTGCTCTAGGGCATAGATGGACTCCTGAATGGAAGCTACCAGAGGGTGGTGAGGGTAGCACTCGTAGATAGCTTTTATGCTGCTCAATGAGTCAGTTCACAGGAGAAATGACTCGCCAGGGCATGAGCGGATATACTCAAGAGCATGAGATATGGCCCCCACCTCTGCAGTGAAAACACTGCAGCCAATTGGCAAGGAGTGCTGCTCGATATGTCCTCCATGAACATATGCAAAGCCTATGTGACCATCAGCCATTGAGCCGTTGGTGTGAACCACTTCAGAGTCCTGGAACACGACAAGAATCGAGAGGAAGTGACAGCGGAGAGCGGCGGGGTTAACAGAGTCCTTAGGGCCATGCAAAAGGTCCAGACGAAGCTGCGATCGAGGCGTACACCATGGAGGCGTACGTGAATGGACTATGGATGTGTGCAGTGTAACTGGCAAGCAGTTGCACACGTCTGATCTGCAGTGGAGGGACACCAGCCTCCACCAGTACGCTGGATATCGGATTTGTCCTAAAAGCACCTGTTGCTAATCTAACCCCACAGTGGTGCACAGGGTAGAGTAAATGCAATGATGGAGGTGCAGCCGAACCATAAACCAAACTCCCATAGTCAATTCAGGATTGGACACGGGCTCTGTAGAGCAGCAGCAGCGTACAGCGATCTGTACCCCAATTGGTGTTGCTCAGGCAATGGAGGGCATTGAGGTGCTGCCAGCACTTCTGATTAAGCTGATGAAGATGAGGAAGCCAAGTCAATTGAGCGTCAAAAACCAGTCCTAGGAACTGATATGTCCCCACTACAGTGAGTGGATCATCATTAAAGTAATGTGAGGGTTCTGATGCAGAGGCTCGACCAAAGTGCTCAGCAATCACGTTTGTGTCACTACATAACTTGCCATTTATGGTAACACCAGGGACAGCTGTTGTGGCCTGGTACCCGAAAAGACATTTGATACTTGCCCATACTTGGGAAGGTGACATGTGGCACCCAATGGTTCAGACGTATCTCTCCCAACACTACTTCTTCCCTTGTCTGATAAGGTAGCGAACACGGGCACAGAGCCGTTTAAAGGCTATGAGGTGCTCCATGGAAGGGTGACGTTTACACCGCTATACAGCTCACCGACGCTCCTTAATTGCTTCAGCGACTTCCGGCAACCACCAAGGGACTGCCTTACGTCTCAGGCACCCTAAAGAGCGAGGGATCGCGTATTCTGCCACAGAAACAATTGTGCTAGTCATATCAATGTTACCGTGTGGAGGAGATTCAGCGGTGACAGCAGAGGTGAAAGTTCCCAAGTCTGCCTTGTTCAAAGCCCATCTGGGCAGGCATCTGTGTGACTGATGCTGGGGCAGTGACCGGAAGATGGTCAAGTGGTCACTACCACACAGGTCATCACGTGCTCTCCAATAGATAGATGGGAGAAGTCCTGGGCTGAAAATTGATAAATCAATGGCTGAGTAACTGACATGAGCCACACTGAAATGTGTGGCAGCCCCAGTATTTAAGAAGCAGATGTCAAATTGCGACAGCAAAGTTTTGACATCTGCCTCGGCCAGTAAGCGTGGTACCTCCCCACAAGGGGTTATGGGCATTAAAATCTCCCAGAAGAAGGAAAGGTTTAGGGAGTTGATTAGTCAGTGCAGCCAATACGTTCAGGAGTAGCACACCATCTGGAGGGAGGTATACGTTGCAGACAGTTATTTCCTGCATCATCCATACCCTGACAGCCAGAGCTTCAAGAGGAGTTTGAAGGGGCACAGGTTCACTATATACCGAGTTCAGGACATAAATGCAAACTCTACCTGACACTCGATTATAGTCTCTATGGTTCCTGTAATATCCCTTATAGCCACGGAGGTCAGGGGTTCGTATTGCTGGGAACCAGGTTTCCTGGAGGGCAATGTAGATAGCAGGTGTAAAGCTTAACAGTTGCCGTAGCTCAGCCAGGCGGTGGAAAAAACCGCCGCAATTCCACTGGAGGACGACATCGTGAGACTGGGAAGGCATGGAACATTAAATGAGGCAGTTTACGCCTCAGTCACCTGCTGCCACCAATTTATTACCCGAGCAGTCTATATCCATTGCGTCTGAAGGTCTGGCGAAATCTAGGTCCTCAGCGGACGCCAAAATCTCCACCTCATCCTCAGCCGCAGAGCTTGTAGGTAGCGGTGGTGTGGGTGCAACTGCAATTTCCTTGGTCTTAAGGGTTTTCTTTTTGAATTTCTATCGCCGCTCCTTGGGTTTCCCTGGCTGGGAGGACTTCACTGGCTCAGTCTCCGGAACTGAGGATGAGCGTGAAGCCCTACGACCAGCTGCTTTTGGGCTCTTCAGCCACTGGCAGGTGTTGTCTTTCCCACCAGAAGAAACCTGGGAAGGGAGTGACCCAAGGGACCCCTTCCTAGTGAGAGAAGCTGAAGAAGACTTAAGCTTATCCGACTTCAAGTGGGGACGAATGTCCCCGATGGTTGGGGGGGAGGGTGTTGCTCCCAAAGTAGGTGGTGCAGGAGCAACAGGGAGGGAAATGCCACCCACCATCTAGGGGACAGGTGTAGTCTTCCAGCTCTGAGAGGTGACCTGGGTTGGCGGAGCTGATTGTGCCAGAACTGTTGTAGCGGCGGCATAAGACTATGTCAGATGCACAGTCTGTCCAGGGTCTTGTACTCCGTGATTTTTCCTTTCTTTCTGGAGAATCCTGCTGTCAGGTGAGCAAGGCGAATGGTGCTCTCCCCAGCTGACACAGATGGGAGGCCCATGTGCCCCACATGGAGTATTGGGATGTAATGGGCGTCCGCAATCTCGGCATGTGGCACTGGAAGTACAGCGGGAAGACATATGGCCGAACTTCCAGCACTTAAAGCACCGCATCGGGGGAGGGATATAGGGCTTTACATCACACTGGTAGACCATCGCCTTGACCTTCTCGGGCAATGTATCACCCTCAAAGGCCAAGATGAAAGCACTGGTGGCAACCTGATTATCCTTCGGACCCCGGTGGACACGCCAGACGAAATGTACACCTCGCCGCTCTAAATTGGTGTGCAGCTCATCGTTGGACTGTGAAAGAAGGTCTCTGTGAAATATGATGCCCTGGACCATATTTAAGCTCTTATGGGGCGTGATGGTTGCAAAAACATCCCCCAGCTTGTCACAAGCGAGTAACTCCCGTGACTGGGCAGAGGATGCTCTTTTGATCAAGACTGACGCAGATCTCATTTTGGACAAGCTCTCCACCTCCCCGAACCTGTCCTCTATATGCTCAACAAAAAATTGAGATTTCATCCTCATGACAGATTTCCCATCAGCTCTCGAACATATAAGGTACTGGGCTGAATAAGATCCACTGCCACCCTTGGCCTGACGTTCCTCCCATGGTGTGGCCAGGGAGGGGAAATATTTGGGGTCGTTCTTCTGTGTGTTTAATTGAGCTACTGATCGCTTAGAGACTGCTGGTGTTTCACCTCCAGCCAGAGATGATGGACTACACTTCATTGTGTGTCATCCACCCTGATACCACCCACACTGACCAGGGGACCTCCCCACAGGGGCCACCCAGCCGCGGCAGGATGGCCATTGCCAGGAGTCCCGATGCCCCAGGGTGACGGCCATCTACCCCTTGGCATACGTGGGGAGTTAATGGCACAAGCATCAGCAGAGCGATCCCTGTTTGGCCAACCAACAGGGTACATGGTGGTCCCATCACAACAGACTGGCTACCGTGCTGGATATCAGGTGCAAAGAAGTCCATGGTCATCATCGACGCAGAAATTGACACTGCACAGTGCATGGTGGGAAACAGACCCAGGAAGGTGTCTTCGCCCAAGAGATGGAGAATGAGCAGGACTGCAATGTGACGACGAGATAGTGGGCTAAAGACCTCAATGCATGACGGACACGATACACCTTGTAAAGCGCCCTTCCCCAATTAGCTGACTCTTCCCGAAAATTTTGAAGAATGGGGTCAAACCCTACAAGGGACCATCACATAAAGGCCGAAACGTGTGAAACTCCTTTTAGTCATCTCGTACGACAGGCAGGAATACCTCAGGCCTATTCTAAACTCCGGACCCGCAGGGGGTTGAGAGGGGGTGGGTGTGAGAGAGAGAGAGAGAGCGAGAGAGAGAGAGAGAGAGAGAGAGAGAGATATGAGATGAACTAATAGAAGATTGGAATACATATATACACAAGCAACACCAGGTTTAAGCTTGTAAACAATGTAACACAGGAAGTTGCTTAATTTCTTTCCAGAAACTCAGAGAATAGAAAGCGTGAGCCAAGAAGCTATTCTTCAGTTTGAACTTTAAACTGTGATGATTAATGCTAATATTTTTTCAATTCTTATGGTAGTTTACTGAAAATGGATACAACAGGATATTGCACGTGTCTCTGCACAAGAGTCAAGGAGGTGCGATCCAAACGCAAATTGGATTTCTGCCTAGTATTAACTAGGGAAAGCTGTTAATTCTTGGGAATAAGCTCATAATGTTAACAACAAACAACACTACAGAAAATACAGGGTGTACATAAAGTCCGGGAACACGTGCAATTATTTATTGCACAAGAACTAAAAATTGTACAGATGTCATACATATTGCATTTTGAAGAGAAACACTGAAAGGTTTTTTTTTAAGCATTTGATATGCGAACCATGAGTGACCTGGCACACGTGAATACAGTAATCAAATTGTTGCCATACCCGCCCCAGCATGGCATCGTTGACTGTGGCAGTCGCTTCCCATATTCTCTCCCGGAGCCCTGCTACATCACGTGGTAGAGACGGTACATACTCCACATCTTTAACGTGTCCCCATAGAAAAAAGTCAAACAAAGTGAGATCTGGTGATTGGGGAGGCCATTTCATAAAATAGCTGTCCCCTTCTGTAACACAGCTGTTCCATCGATGTGACAGCTCCGTGTTCAGGTATCCACGAACTTCATGATGAAAATGGGGTGGAGCCCCATCCTGCTGAAAGATGAACGGAGAGTGCGATTGCATTTGAGGCATCAGCCATTGCTGCAATGTGTCCAAATAGTAATACCTAGTGACAGTGCTCTTGGCGAATAAGAATGGCCCGTACAGTTTTCGACATGAGAAGGCACAAAAAACATTTCCCTTTGGGGAATCGCATTTAAATTCAGTGCATTCATGCAGATGCTTTGTATCCTAGATTCGACAATTATGACTGTTCATTTTCCCATTAGTGCAAAAAGTGGCTTTGTTGCTAAAAGCCGGCCAGGGTGGCAGAGCAATTCTATGCGCTACAGTCTGGAACCGCGCGACTGCTACGGTCGCAGGTTCGAATCCTGCCTCGGGCATAGATGTGTGTGATGTCCTTAGATTAGTTAGGTTTAAGCAGTTCCAAGTTCTAGGGGACTGATGACGTCAGCAGTTCAGTCCCATAGTGCTCAAAGCCATTTGAACCATTTGTCGCTAAAAATTAAGTGGTCAACAATGCCATCCCCATCCTCATTCAATTGTTGCAACTGTGAACAAAAATTCAAAATGCTTGTCTTCATCGTCATCACTGGGCTTCAGCACTAGCTGCAATTTGAATGGTTTCACAGACAGCTTCTGTCGCACGACTTTCCACACTGTCATTGGAGCCATTTTGAGTTCACTGGATGCACGATGCACCGATTTCTTTGGACTCCTTACGAATGTCTGTCATACATGCCCCACATTCACTTCACTCACACTGGGATGTCCGATTCTCTTTGTTAAGCACAAGCAACCCGTCGTAACAAATTTGTTGTGCCAGTGGTAAATGGCCTTCTTTGTTGGTGGCTTCTTACCGTACTTGGTTCTAACCATCCACTGAACAGCTGCAGCACACTTGTTTTTGTCAAACTCCAACACACAGAAAGCTCGCTCCGCACCTGAAGTCACTAAGTTTGCGATTACCAAACTACGCTGTGGCGGTATACGTTTAAAAAAAAACTTTTAAGGTTTCTCTTCAAACTGACATATGTACGATATCTATACAATGTTTGGTTCTTGTGCAATAAATAATTGAAAGTGTTCCCAGACTTTATGAACACCCTTTATACACTGAGAGGCCAATGTCAGAATTCCCAGGTTACTGAACAGCGATCGACAAGTGGTTCGTGAACTTACACTATATGTTGCTCGAACTGCCCCTTCCGAGTCATTTTAAAAATACCCTTTGTGAATGTGAAGAGTTATCCCAGAAAAATAATACTGTGTGTAACCATCAAATGAAAATACGCACAGTAGACTAATTTTCATGTTAGTCTATCACTTATTGTAGATATTGTACAAATGGTAAATACAGCAGCATTCAGGTTTTGAACAAGATCCTGAACATAGGCTTTCCTTGACAGCTAACCATCTATCTGAACACCTAGGAATTTGAATTGTTCTGACTCACTAATCATATGTCCATTCTGTGCAATCAGAGGTGAGTTTTAGTTGAATTATGTGCTAGAAACTGCAAAAACTGAGTCTTACTGTGATTTATAATCAATATATTTTCTACAAGACATGAAACTGAACTGCTCTATTTGATGTATTGCCTATATTGCACTCAATATCCTTCCCTACCAAGTTCGTGTCATCAGCAAACAAATATTTTAGTGGTCATTAAATACGGGGTGTGTGTACCCTTCACTTTTATGGCAGCTTGAATTCTGCTGGGGGCACTTTCAATGAGGTTCCGAATGTCTGTGGTGGATTGACAGTCCATTCCTCTTTAAGAGCTGAGACCACAGACAGCAGTGACATTTGATGCTGGAGTATAGTGTTCCATTGGGTTTATGTCCGGACTCTGGAGGACAGACCAATACATTTCACTCAGTTTCCAAACTATTCCTCCATTGTATTCAGTACACAATACTGTAAAAGGTGGTCAGTAAGGAGACCACACCACAGCAAAAAAATGCTCTCCAGACATTTGCCAAACCCAAATCCTTCCACCATTCCTCCACAGTGTGTAGCACGAGTCATCCCTCAACATCACTCGTTTCTAGTCATTCACAGTGCAGTGGTGTACTGTTTACAGCACCTCATTGTGGTAGCTGTACTACTGATACATTTTGGAACTCACGAGTTATTCCTTCCACTGACATCATGCTAGTTTTTACAACCACTCTCTACAATGCTCAATAGTCCATATCCATCAGTACATGAGGTCTGCCTGGTCTTTATTTAGTTGTGGTTGCTCCTTCGTGTTTCCACTTTACAAGCAAATGACCAACAGTCGACTTTGGCAGCTTTAGAAGGGTTAAAATGCCCCTGATGGATTTGGTACACAGAACACATCCAACAACTAGTACACATTCAAAGTTGCTGACCTCTCCTGACTGACACATTCTGCTATTACTGCTTCTCTGCTGACAACACAATACTCCACAATTCCTTTTATACAGGCAGGCCTGCTTCAAATAACATCTAGCAATCAATTCAACATTACATCATAGGGGTGTCTGGGACTTTTTAATCAGATAGTGTGGGTGGTGAAAAATATCAGACAACATTGTTAGGTAACTGAATATCATCACTTTCATGTAACAAAAGAATTAAGCAGCACGTACAAGGTATGTTCTCAGGTGCACGTGGAAGCACGATATACTGGATACGTCTTAATTTTTAGCATTTGACGTATCGGAGGCTGACCGAGTGCTGAGCAGATTATGTCTGAAGACCAGAAAAAAAGTAAAATGAAAACAAGAATGGCCTGATGTAAATGTGTTGGCCATTACAGCAATCCCCTTGTAAAGCTAATACCACAAAGGTTGCACTAAATGCACCAATTCATTGTACAGACTCATTGTCACAATTCTTTGTCATGGGCTACATGGCAGAATTTTCCATTTTGCCACACAAAGAATCATGTCTGCATCTAGATTTAATTGAAGGAAAGCAGGAAGCTGTAAGCTTAGTCCTATGCTGTGCTGCTGAAAAAATGTACTTAATGTAAACTCAGCAAAGCTGCATCCCTTGCTGCTGTGCTTCCACAGAGTCCTCCCATTCACTAATACATGGCAATGACCTCATTTTCACAGTGTCAGTGGACTTTCATTCATCATTGTTCAGTCAATTTGCACAAAATGTTTATAAATTATATACAGTGTATCCATTAAGGCAAACCGTATCAAAATTTCTATGTAGTTCCTGATATTTGCCTGAACATACCAGTAGAACAGAGGCAGTTGACACAAAAGGCACATACATTTTGTTCAGTGTGGCCTTCCTGAATTTAATTGGTTGTATCTTTTAATTCTTCAGCTGCTCCCAGTGTAATTCGAAGTCAAAACAGTTCACGAGTGAACTGTCAGATGTTGGTTTCCAATGGGCACAATATTTTGGCAAACAACCACATTGTCATCAACAGGTGCGCTGATGAACTGACTGACTGGGGTCTGGCACAATGCTTTTCTCTCCTCCCACTCTCCCTCTCCCTCTCCCTCTTATCTGCCACTCCACCAGCCGTCCGCGCCCAGCATCCCTACCCCCACTGCTCACCACTGTCCCGTCCCCCCACCCCCCACCACCACCAGTCAACTCATCGTGTGCACCTAATGATGGAAACATGGTCACTTGCTGAAATATTCACCTGTGAACTATTTTGAAATGCTCAAGTCTCTTTCAAAAGGTACCAACCTGGCATTTACATTACATGATTTAGGGAAACCATAGGTGCATTCTTTATATTGCAAACACATTCTTACCCACATTCTCTTTCTAAATTGGGCTTTGCCAGAGGTTTTATGAAATCCAGTAAATAAAAATTAGTTACTTTTTCAATATTTATATGCAAAAAATAAAGCTATTTCAAACAATTTCTCGAAAAATAGTTCATCTAGGTACAACTTGCTATGAAATATCATTTACTGCTTAAGTTCGCATTTACCCATTTTGATGCTGAATTCAAAGGAAGTAAGGAAGATTAGGGTATAACATCTCATCAGCATTGAGGTCATTAGATATGGAGCATGAGCACATGGAAATCAGCTGTGTCATTTCAAAGGGACCATTCTGCTATTTGCCTGGAGAGATTTAGGGAAACCACACAAAACCTAAATCTGGATGATCAGATGAGGATTTGAACTCTTGGCTCCCGAATGAGAGTTCAGCATGCTAACCACTGCATGTCCTCACTTAATGCCGAATTTGCATCTATATTCACTTTTATCACAAATCAAATTTTTCAGGTCCCTAATTATAAGCAAAATGATTAGGTTTATGATGCACTATGTTGGTAAATGAGTAGCACTGTTATGTGATGCCAACAGATAGATAGGCCAACACAGTGTCAAGCACGGGAAGACCACAGCTATAGGTCATCTGCAGTGAGTCTATATGGCGAAGCACTCCCTCCATGCCCACATAAGAGAAAAATAGCTAGAGATTGGTAGTGATATGAAGCGGGGGTTGGAGAGGGGGGGGGGGGGGGGATAGGAGCCGCTGGAAGATTAAACACTAAGATGATTGGAGCATGAAGAAGACTGGAAGTTCCCTGGGAGTGCTAGTGCAGGGAGAGGAACCAGCTGGTAGCAGCTTATGAAATCCAAGATTTTCCTGGCAGATATTTAATCTTCTGAGTGGACAAGATGCAGAACAATATCCAACTTCAGTTCTTTCCTCATGTTCACCACGGTGGCACACGTTCAGTAAGTGTATAGTCCACTGTGAAGCGGACACTGCATTACACTGGGCTGGAACTTCTCATTTTAGAAATTTTATGTCAGCAGCAGGAATTCAAAGGTCTAGTAGTTATTTTGTGGTAGGTTCCTTGGCACCAAAATGAACATGATTGAGATGCTGGCATTAAGGAGTTTAGCAGCACATCTTGAATGTTAGTATTCACAGAGTCACAGAACAAAAGAAAGTTCTTGCCCTCCCTAGTTCACAGTTATGCAGGAGCTAGGTAATGGCAGTAAGTTCAATACTGAAGATACTACATACATTCACTAGAGATCTTTCTCAACAGTATAATTTCCTGCAAGAGTTGGAAAAGCTATGTACTGGGTGTCTCCCCTACATGTAACATTTTCTCTGACCTTTGTGGTTTACTTTTTATTCTATGCAGATGGAGTCAACTCAAAAAATTGTTGTTCATTACATATTTAACATAATGTCAAATACCAACATAAATATTTGTGTCTCACTACAAACAATAAGTTTTTAAAGTGAGCTTTTATCTGCCCATTTGATAAAGCAACACCAGGACAGTCTAGTGTGATATTCGGTTAGGCGATACACATTAACGGGTACAACAAAACACGAGTCATAATTAGCACTCCAGCAGTGACTGAGCAGCACTGTTATGTGATACCAACAGACAGACAGACAGACAGACAGACAGGCCAACACATGAGACAGAAGTCCAGTACTGGTGATTCTTTACATTTTCTTTCCCATGTTAATACATATAATTAAACCACACTGCACTAATTTAGGACTGCTGTGTAAATGAATATATCACATTTAAGCTTAAAACATCTGTATTTACACACATACTCTGCAAGCCACCATACGGGATCCTAAACATTTGAGCAGTACTCAAGAACGAGTTGCACTATGTCCTATATGCGGTGTACAAATAAACCACACTTTCCTAAAATTCTCTCAATAAACCAAAGTCAATAATTTGCCTCTCCTACTACCGACCTTACGTGCTCATTCGATTTCATATCGCTTTGTAATGTTATGCCTAGACATTTAACTCATATTACAATGTCTAGCATAACACCACTAATACTGTATTTAAAAATTACATTTTTTTTTCAGTGCATTTGCACTTACTTAAAGTTTTCTACATTTAGAGCAAACTGCCATTCATCATACCAAAGACAAATTCTGCCTAAGTCATCCTGTATCCTCTACAAAAAATGGTTCTGAGCACTATGGGACTTAACATCTGTGGTCATCAGTCGCCTTATCCTCTATAGCCACTGAATGATGACACCTTCCCCTCACACTAAAGTGGTGTCAGCAAATAGTTGCAGATTGCAGCTCACCCTATGCATAAGATCATTTATGAATACAGAAAACAAATGCAGTTCTACCATACTTCCCTACTTTGCTGGGGCACTCCTGACGACACCCTTGTTTCTGGTGAACACCCAAAACCATGTACTGGGTTGTTGAAGCCACTTGTGTATCTGGGAACCTATTCTGTATGCTTGGACTTTAATAGTCTACAGGAGGGGGAGCAGAGGGAGGCACCGAGTCAAATACTTTCTGGAGAAATCTAGGAATATGGAATCTGACTGTTGCCCTTGATCTGTGGTTTGTAGGATATCTTGTGAGAAAAGGGCAAGCTGAGTTATGCATGAGCAACGCTTTCTAAATCCGTGCTGATTTGGAGACAAGCTTACCTGTCTCAATGTAATTTATTTCAATCAAACTCAGAAAACGCTAAAGAATTCTGCAACTAACCAATATTATAGACATTGATTTGTAATTTTGTGGGTCCATTCTTTTACCCTCCTTACATAAAGGAGTCACTTGCACTTTTTACAGTCACCTGGGACTGGAGATTCGCAGTAAGAGCAAGTTAAGTAAGGAACCAATGGCAAGGACTACGCTCTGTAAAACAGAATTGGGATTCCATCCAAACCTGGTGACTACTTCGTTTTCCACCCCTTCAGTTGCTTTTTAATGCCAGGGGGGGCTACTTCTATGTCATCCTTAAGGAGTCTGTGCAACAGTCAGATCATATTTGTCTGTATGATCCTCCTATATGAATACTGTGGATGTATTGTAATAAGAAATTAATTGATGTATTCCACTGAGACTGAGTATCACATGAAACATATGATCAGCACTATTAATTTGTGTTAAATCCATCCATACAATGCTATAATGAAATGGCAAATATGTACCAAACACCAGAGAAAATGTACCTACTGACTCTTGAAAGGACACCTGGTATCATGAACAATTTTCGCAGAAACTGAACATAAAACTCGTTATTTCCATAACTCGAGATGACATTAGAGGACTTTATGCATTTGCTTTCCATACTGCTAAGTATTTCATTTAATTTATTTAGCCCTCTACTGCACCACATTGATAAGATTCTAAACCTGGTTGCAATTTTTGTCTTACACTCTTTCAGTCGGGATCACTTTTTCGGTGTTTCAGTGTGCACTTACAATGCGCTCTTAATGGAAAAAGTTAATTAAAATCTGAATGGTATTATTATTTGCATTACAGATTCCCCTATTGTCCACTTCTGCAATCCATTCTGTGATATACTGTGTATAATATATACTACTATACGAATACAAGATGATAAAAGCTGTTACCAAAAGTCTCGAAAAATTCCTCACCAATTTACTTCAGTTTCTAGCATGATACTCTAACAAACATTCAGACAGATATAAGCTACATATTCTTTTAAAAAAAATGTGCAGACTTTTTTGTTACAATCAACTCCAAGAAAGAAAATGCTGTGCTGTTCAAATGCACAGTTTAGTTGTCTTTCTCGTAGTCAGTTTTAATTATGATATGAGAGCATTAAACTATTACACAAATAGTTTCTCTCATATATATTCTTTCTCATTATATATAATTTTAAACAAAACTTGTATACACAACACTGTGCTGTTTTGTTTTCTCCCTCACAGTTGGTTTTAACAGAAAACAGGAAGTTGTATTTTTGGCTTATCGGCTTATGACTAGAAAACATCTTCAGAATCTGAATCACCTGAAACTTCGTGATCCTACTACCCAATTGCAGATTAAAACTGTGCAAGATATTGTCGTTGCAGCTACTATTTTCACAGATTTAGCGGCTGGAGAGATTTCTCTAATACCAAATACATCAATGATCCAAACTGATTTACCAACTTATTTGAAGTAACTTCAGTTCTCAATCAAGGTTTTGTTTGCAACAATAATAAACAAGGCTTAAGGTCAGAGAGCAGAGAAGAGAATATCGGCAGGGCAAGGGGGGAGGGGGACGACAGAGGGAGGGGGGGAGACGACGACAGAGGGGAGGGGGGGAGTGGGACAGAGGGGAGGGGGGGAGTGGGACAGAGGGGAGGGGGGGGAGTGGGACAGAGGGGAGGGGGGGAGTGGGACAGAGGGGAGGGGGGGGAGTGGGACAGAGGGGAGGGGGGGAGTGGGACAGAGGGGAGGGGGGGAGTAGGACAGAGGGGAGGGGGGGAGTAGGACAGAGGGGAGGGGGGGAGTAGGACAGAGGGGAGGGGGGGAGTAGGACAGAGGGGAGGGGGGGAGTAGGACAGAGGGGAGGGGGGGAGTAGGACAGAGTGGAGGGGGGAGGTGGACAGAGGGAGGGGGGGAGGTGGACAGAGGGAGGGGGGGAGGTGGACAGAGGGAGGGGGGGAGGTGGACAGAGGGAGGGGGGAGGTGGACAGAGGGAGGGGGAGGTGGACAGAGGGAGGGGGAGGTGGACAGAGGGAGGGGGCGATGGACAGAGGGAGGGGGGCGATGGACAGAGGGAGGGGGGCGATGGACAGAGGGAGGGGGGCGATGGACAGAGGGAGGGGGGCGATGGACAGAGGGAGGGGGGCGATGGACAGAGGGAGGGGGGCGATGGACAGAGGGAGGGGGGCGATGGACAGAGGGAGGGGGGCGATGGACAGAGGGAGGGGGGCGATGGACAGAGGGAGGGGGGCGATGGACAGAGGGAGGGGGGCGATGGACAGAGGGAGGGGGGCGATGGACAGAGGGAGGGGGGCGATGGACAGAGGGAGGGGGGCGATGGACAGAGGGAGGGGGGAGATGGACAGAGGGAGGGGGGAGATGGACAGAGGGAGGGGGGAGATGGACAGAGGGAGGGGGGAGATGGACAGAGGGAGGGGGGAGATGGACAGAGGGAGGGGGGAGATGGACAGAGGGAGGGGGGAGATGGACAGAGGGAGGGGGGAGATGGACAGAGGGAGGGGGGAGATGGACAGAGGGAGGGGGGAGATGGACAGAGGGAGGGGGGAGATGGACAGAGGGAGGGGGGAGATGGACAGAGGGAGGGGGGAGATGGACAGAGGGAGGGGGGAGATGGACAGAGGGAGGGGGGAGATGGACAGAGGGAGGGGGGAGATGGACAGAGGGAGGGGGGAGATGGACAGAGGGAGGGGGGAGAAGGAGGAGATGGACAGAGGGAGGGGGGAGAAGGAGGAGATGGACAGAGGGGGGGGGGAGAAGGAGGAGATGGACAGAGAGAGGGTGGAGGCAGAGGAGATGGAGGAGGAGACGGGCAGAAAGAGGGGGAGGAGGAGATTAGGACACATATCAAATTTCAGTACATATTTAGCAATTACAAAGCATTGCCTGGTTCGTAAATGTATTGTAGAAACTACCACGATTTAAAAAGATACACTACGATAACAAGGATAAACTATTAGCCACTATAATTTGTTTTGGGAATGCTTTTCTGAGTGACAAGGCTAGATGGTTCACACTGGTTCAATTGCAACAAAACGAGGACAACATGCAACAAATGTCAAACTGGGTATACAGCATGCCTCGATATGCAAATAACTAGCATTTCAGCACATTTGCACAAAATAGATAGGAGTAACAGCATCTACATTATGTATTTAAGGAAAGATTATGCAGCAGGTTTCTAATTCAGAAATCTCATTTGAATGTTGTTGGTGGATCATGTTAAGCCTCATGCAAAAAGAAGAAACTTCTATCAACACGTCTGAATTCAACAGCAACAGGATCGTAACCAATCAATACTGTTTTTATCATTCCATGATATTACTGCTCTTGACAGTTGAGATCCTGTGACGGCCACTTGAATATGGAATTGATGGCTTCAGGTGGGCCAGATACAATGCCATGAAGAATCCGTATGTGGAGGTACCAAGGAGAACGAACATTGCCAGACTGCATTTGTCATCATTATATGGGCACAACATCTAGTGTGATGCTATAGGGCCTGCAAACGAAACACCTCTGGTTGGATAGCCAGTACTTTGGACAGTAGCTTCCTTTTAACAAGAAAACACTGTGGCATAGAGTCAAAGCAGCTTGGAATGAAATATCTGTCTCAGTTATCCAGGCTCAGTTAATTCTATGCCCTCCCAGGTTAGACCCATTGTTGCCAATACAGGTTAGCTTAACCCACATTCTACTCTAGCTCCTGAGGAATACATTCAGTATCTTTAAGATCAGTTGAAGACAGACTCTCCGTGATTAACATTTCAATTCTTGACCCCCCCCCCCCCCTCTCTCTCTCTCTCTCTCTCTCTCTCTCTCTCTCTCTCTCTCTATCTCCCCCCCTCCCATTTACTACTCACATTTAGATGGAATATATAACAATTTCCCCCCCCTGTCATACATAAATGGTTTCAAAAGTTCTGTAACCTAACACTTTCTTTTTATTTTCTGTGCATCCAACTCATGAAATTTTACAATACTGACCAAATAAGACAAACATATCCAACAACTCCCAATGTTTATCAGTCATGCACTAACACTATTAGACAGAAGTATCAACAGAAGCTTAACACACAGCATTTCAATCAAACTTTTACCTGGCCACAGTTCCTGAATTTTGATGCCATTGCACCACCAACAGCTTTCTGAATGTCAGCACTGTCAAAGACAATGAATGGTGCATTTCCACCCAGTTCAAGTCCAATTCTTTTCACTCCTTGTGCACACTGTTTGTAGAGCAACTTTCCCACATTGGTGGATCCTTTAAATAAAAAGAATTGGAACAACTAATGAAAAAAAAATCACTTAAAACGTTACTCAAGTACCCTATTTTGGCTTGATAAATGCTTCCATCTAGACGTGCACACTCTTTAAACAAAATTTCATTACAAACTGACAAAATCTTGACACTGTACAGAATAAATATATTGGTAACAAAAATGATACATAATATATAATCTTATTCAAGACATACTGAGGTAGTTAAATGACAACCTGTGACATTCTACAGTTGAGGACATACTGCATTAATATGAAAAACAGTTTTAACAGGGTATTATAAAACAGTTTTGATATTACAATACAAATATTATTTAAAATCTCATTATTTAAGAGAAACATGAAATACTGTATCTATTAAATTTTCCAAGATATAGGAGTAGCTTTGGATTAGCAACAGTCACATTTCTTCATAGGACTGAAACGTCAGTCGTCAAGATCAATCAAACTTTCCTGCTGCAAAGCCTTAGCAGTTACACAATGAAGCTTATAAATTCCTCCAAACGTTCCGTTTTATTTTCCACTAATTACTTACTGAAACAATGAACTTGACTACACTGGGGTACCTGCCTTCCCTAGCAGCAGTGGTTAATGGTTACTACTACAGAGTGTCTATCAAATAGCCTCCAGCTAGCTGATTTAAGCCCTTGTGATACAAGAAATTTTCACCATCAGTATTTGGCCACAAAGAGTGAGGAGGTGTTGACATTATAATGTTTGATAACCAGGCTGCACACCTGTGTCCAAGGCTAAAATAACACTCTCTCCAAATTCCTTCTGTATAAGAGCATACAACACTAATAACAGTAATTCATCCATATGAAGTTTGGCGGGCTCCATAGCTCTATTTGCCGGAAGTAGGTTACACACTGGCAGTAAACTTTGCCAACACATGGCACCCTCCCCCCACACCCCAGGTTATCCGCAGCTCGTGGTCGTGCGGTAGCATTCTCGCTTCCCGCGCCCGGGTTCGATTCCCAGCGGGGTCAGGGATTTTCTCTGCCTCGTGATGACTGGATGTTGTGTGATGTCCTTAGGTTAGTTAGGTTTAAGTAGTTCTAAGTTCTAGGGGACTGATGACCATAGATGTTAAGTCCCATAATGCTCAGAGCCATTTGAACCATACCCCACTCACCCCCAAACATAGACGACAAGATTTTTACAAGGGGGGGGGGAAATACATGTACAAATGGAAACATTCTTGTTAAGCAACTGAACAAACCCTCGAACATCAAGGCTCTCTCTGTGTGCGCGCGTGTACGTGTGAAAACATTCCTCACATACAATTAAGTGCAATTTATTTTCCACACTAGAGGAAACACAAATTGGCTATAAACCAATGGGGCAACCTAGAAATGAACATTTCTTTGATGATTTTCCTGATGTTTTGCCAGCACGAGTGGCTGGCATTGTCAAAGCTTCGTCCTCCATTGCTGGTTGTAGACTGGAGTCTAGCTCGCAGCCACAGATTATATGTACCTGGCGCGCCCACGTCCAAGTGCTTTTCCATAGTCATTTCAATGCAGTTCTCCTCTTGCTATCTTTAACAGTCATTTGCTGCAGCACACGAATTCAGGATCTGTTCATCCTGTGGCTTTTTCATTTCTTGTTGAAGCTATTCTCACATTTGCATATTTCTATAGCTTCTATGAACAGGCAGCAAAGGAGATCTAACAGTGTCTTAGATCGGCAAAATGGAAAAGGGACCCACTTGCAATGTCCGGCATGCATAATTGTTGAGGAGAAAGTCATGGTGGAAGGACAGTGGTAGTTTAGCTGCTTCTGCATAGACTCTCAACTGGGCCAGTGTAAAAGGCTCCAGTGGCCAAACGGATGCCACGATGGTGGCTAATATTGAGACAGTGTAAGAGGGACAGACGTGAAGATGCATGAATGAAACACCCACATTCTAATTTCAAATGGTCAAGGGACCAGTACAAACGGAGGAGGGTGGTTAGATCTGCTCCCCAGAAACTACCACTGAGGACACGGACACAGAGGGACTGCATACAACGGGCTGCCACGTGAGACACACGAGAAGGCCAAGGAAGTTTCCTTTCGAACAAGAACCCCAAGAATTTTGTAGTTTCAATGAATGGAAGAGCAACAGGCCCAAGATGTAACGATGGTGGAAGAAACCAACTGTGCCGCCCGAAATTCGTGCAAATGGTTTTGTCAGTGGGGAAGTGAAAGCCACTGTCGAAGCACCACGAGTAAAGACTATCGAGACATCGTTGAAGATGCCGCTCAATGAGACATGTCCATGGAGAACTGCAGTAGATGGCAAAATTGTGAATGAAAAGAGCCGGAGATGCCCGGTGGGAGACAGGCCATTGTAGGGTTAATGGCGATAGCAAAGAGGACGACACTCAGGACAGAACCCTGAGGCACACCGTTTCCCTGGATAAAGGTGTCCGACAAGGCAGAACACACACATACCTTGAAAACTCTGTCTTTTAAAAATTCCTGAAGGAAATTGGGTAGGTGCCCACGGAAGCCCCCACGTGTAGATAGTACAGAGGATATCAGTCCCCCAGCAGGTGTCATAGGCTTTCTCCAAATTGAAAAACAAGGCCACAGTCTGAGATTTCCACAGAAAACCATTCACGACATGGGTCAAGGTCATCAGCTGCAGAACGGCATGCTCAATCCACACTATGCAGTGGTTAGTAAACTGTGATAATCGAGCCACCGTACCACCTGGGCACGAATCGTACATTCCATCATCTTGCAAACACAGCTGGTGCGAGAAATGAGGTGGTAGCTAGAAGGAAGATGTTTGTCCTTCCTGGGCTTAGGTGTGCGTATGACAGTGGCTTCATGCCAGCATTTTGGAAACATGCCCTCTCCCCAGATGTGGTAATACGTATGAATCAGAAAGTGCTTGCCCACAAGAGAAAGATGCTGCAACATTTGAATGTGAACAGTCTCTGGACCTGGGACAGAGGAATGTGACGAAGTGACAGCATGATCCAGCTCCCTCATAGTAAAGGCAGCATTGTAGCACTCACGATTATGAGAAGAGAAGAGTATCGCCCTTTCTGATGGAATAGGACAGGGTGATAGTGGGAGAAGCTTGAAATCTCTGCAAAATGGCGGCCCAAGGTGTTGGATATAGCAATAGGGTCCGTGATGACATCGTCTGTTAATGTCAGGCCGGAAATTGGGGAATGGAACTCGGTTCCAGAGAGCCGTCACAGGTGGCCCACATGACTGAAGAGGGAGTGGAACTATTAAAAGAATTAGTGAATGAAATCCAGCTAGCTTTTTTGCTATCCCGAAGAACGCGACAACACTGTCCACGCAACTGATTATATTGAATGCAATTTGCCATCGTAAGATGATGGTTAAAAACATTGAGAGCACGTCTCCGCACGGGAATTGCATTGCGGCATGCCTCAGTCCAGCAAGGGACCAGGACATGGCATCGTAAAGAGGAAGTGCGACGAATGGAACGTACGGCGGTGGTAAGGATAATGTTTGTAAGACATTCTACCTGGTCATCACAACTGGGGAAATATTGTTCATCGAAGGTCACCAGGGAGGAGTAAAGCCTCCAGTCGGCCTTAGTAAGCTGCCATTTGGGTGTGCACATAGGTGGGGTAGGAGTCAGCAAACGAATAGTGCACAGGAAATAGTCGCTCGAGTACATGTAAGAGAGAACGGAGCAATGGAGACAATGGGCAAGCTGGACAGTGCAGAAGGATAGGTCCAAATGGGAACAGGTGTGCGTGGAATCTGAAAGGAGGGTGGGTGCTCCAATATTAAGGCACATGAGGTTAAGTTGATGGAGAATGTCAGCCAAGAGGGCACCTCTCTGACAAGTTCTGGGAGAACCCCACAGGGGATGGTGCGCATTAAAGTCACCGAGCAGCAGAAAGGGGTGAAGTAGCTGCCCAATAAGGTTGAGGAAGTTGCCCTGGTGACATCAAATGATGGAGGGAGGTAAACAGTACAAAGGGAAACGGTCAAGTGAGGAAGGAAAAGGTGAACTGAAATAGCTTGAAGACAGGCAGTCAGAGAGATGGGTTGACTAGGAACGTCATCCTGTACGAGCAGCATGACTCCCCCATGAGACTGAATGCCGTCTTTTTGGGGAGGGGTGCATACCGGTGACATGGAGGTCGGCTGGGCGAGGGGATCACGTGGCGACACTATCTAAGAGGATCTTCGAGTCGGTGAAGGAGAAGACCATTTGCCTTTGACTTCTTGGAGCCTTTCCGGTTGGCAGAGGGAGACTCAGATGTTGGTTGGCTGGAGGGACATAGGAAGTGTTTACAGGAGTATTCCTTCTGTCCTTTCCAGCCTGTCGCTTGTGTAGCTGGTGACTTCACCCCATGAGGCGAAAGTTTAGTGGCATATTGCACAGCTGGAGGAGGAGATCGGGACGCTACTATGATGCTGGGCGATTCCACAACTGCGATGCTAAATTTGAGGTCTTATGACTGCATGGCCATGTCCTCCGTGGAATGAGATGCAGCAAGAACAGTACTGTAGGTGCAAGATGATAGAACACAGGGGTTCCAACTAGCCTACAACTTGCGAGCGACCGGGTGATGCACTTTTTCCTTCCCAGATCTCCTGAATAGCCTACTCATCAAGATACATGGGACAATCGCAGGAGGAGGCGGCATGGTCACCATTGCAGTTGATACAGCAGTGAGGAGGAGGTGGACAATTGCCCTCATGAGCATCCCGCCCACAGCTTACACATTTGGCTGGGTGTAGACAACACTCTCAAGTGTCATTGTAACGATGACAGTGGTAGCAGTGCATAGGGTTTGGAATATATGGTCTGACTGTGATAGATTCATAAACTGCTTTGATGGAAGAACCACTCTATCAAAAGTGAGAAAGAGAGTGCATGTGGGCACTAAGGAGGCATCCACTTTTCTCATCACCTGATGGACTGCAATGACACCCTGATCAGAGAGGTATGTTTGAATTTCTGCCTCAGTCAGACCATTGCGCAGCCTAGTGTAAATAACACAACGGGAAGAGTTCACCATTTGATGGGCCTCAACACGAACAGGATAGCTGTGGAGGAGCGAAGCTGCAAGCAGTTGTGTTTGAGAATCAGAAGTAGTCTCCAAAAGTGAAGTGTCATTGTGTACACAAGAGCAGGATTTCTCAGGGCCAGCAACTGCATGAACACCTCTCTGGATAATAAACGGATTTACCACAGTGACGGACTGATTGTCTTCAGTGCGTGAAACCATGAGGAGTCATGGTGCAACTGGGAGGGTCTTTCAATCATTAGCCTCGTTCCATTTATGTTTTGTAGCTGTTGACTGTGAAGATGATCGACTCATTGCGAGAAAATCCCCATTACTGCCAGTGTCTCGGATGGCGCGCTCCTTCCAAGTGTGGGCTCCCTTCAGTAGGGGTGCACCTGCCTTAGGTGATCGTTCACACCTCCTGAACACTTGACAAAGGGGCTAATTGGCATTTTGGTAAGGTAGCAGCTCAGGCAATCACCACTCCCTGGGCCTGGCCTGTACCAGGGGGTATGAGCTAACCCTACCTGTTGACCCGGGGCTGGGAACTATGCGTTACCTAGTCACCTGTTACATGTCAGACATGTGGGCCAGCCTTCTGGAGCACAAAGGGAGGAAGAAGAAAAAAGAGGAACATCAAACGCCAATATGGAGGAAAGACAGGAGAAGGCGAACAAATAAAGAAAAAAGTAACAACAAACAGTGGAGAGTATTCAGATACTGACTACTGAAAATGCAGACTATATTTCCAAAAACAGCCTTGACATGTTCCCCAAGGGAGGGGAAAAAGAACAGCAAGAGGATAGACATGCAGCATGGAAGAGAAAAGATACTGCAAAGGTTGGGGCCCCGTGGTAGCCAAGCACAAACCCTCCACAGAGCGGTGAGCCCCCGGGGGGAAGGGGGAGATATCAGTGCTGTACAATAGAAATACGAAGACAATGCTGCTGCGAAACACTTACTGCTTTAACAGTGCTTAAGTGAGACAACTCTTATAATGAAAGATGAGAGCATTGTAACTTGCATGTAGAACAACCTACCTGCAGTAAAAAAATAAATTTATAAACTTAGCATAACACCATATGGAAGGTTTCTGTTAGTTTTGACCATGAACACTGTCTGAAAGCTCAGCGATGTTCTCATTCCTGATGTATGCATTTCACCTGCCTATGTCTTGACTGTACAGATGATTACAATGATTGGTTTGTGGGGCATTCAACAATGCGGTTATCAGCACCTTTACAAATTCCCAATCTTTCTTACAAATTCCCAATCTTTTCACAGTCCAGTCTTGCCATTTTCCCGGATGATGATGAAGACAACATGAACAACCAGATCGCATGTGGAGAAAATTCCTGACCCGGCTGTAAATCGAACCCAGGACCACGTGATCCGCAGGCGGCAATGCTAACCATTAGACCACAAGCTGCGTTCTCAATTATATAGTTCTTATTTACTGTACTCCTTCCATTATTTGTATTCCATCTACAACTTTTCAATTGTCACATTTTACTTGTCAACAAATCAGAATATTTGATCAAGTTGACAACAGCACATCAAATGAATATAGCTGGACAATTTAGCATGACAACAGAAAATAGGTGGGTAGTAACAAAGTAGTTGCAACTTGAAAACATCATGAGAAATGTTTGATAACTGAGAGAAGGAAGATCTGTTGTAGTGGCTGAGGTGTTTCTTGAGTGGACCCAAATGTTTTGTGGTCAAGCAACAAGATTACCACAATACAGTAAGATACCCAGCCACCCATTGTCTGCTGCCCCAACTTGAGTTTTATTCCCATTTTCGTAATTTACATCATATTTTCGTAATTTACATAATGGACCACAAGGTAATTAATAGTGTTTAATCCAGTTCTTGACAGTTTCACTGTCTTTTAAGGTACTCAAACATTAACAAAGAATTAAGATAGATCTGTCGTCAAGTCAACCCGAAGGCTAATTTGAACACCACAGTGCTTTATTAGGCATTGTCCTATTGGAGATTGTATGTGTTGAAGTGAGTTACCCAGCCAGTTACAGGGGGCCTACAGCTTAATGTCGACTTTGAGCCATGACACAACTCAGTGTTTTTCACATTCATATTACCACAGGTGAAAGAAGTGGCAAGTGACAGGACTGACCGAGGATTGGAAACAAATCCTTTGGATCCATAGTCTGGCATTTCAAAACTCGAGCCACATACCAAGAGAATTATTGAGATGTAACTGCTAGAACAGACATATATCTTAAGTTGTGTTCCATCTACAATTGAATAGGATTCACTGGGTAATGATACTGTTGATTCCAGTCCCTCCACCGATGAGATACTAAATAAATACAAACTGATCTGAATGTCAACGAACTCATGACGTTCACCAACGGTTGAGTCAGCTAACTATTGGATGAATGCAGAGCTCTTGACTATTATAGTTTGTGGAATCAAATTATCTTTGTTGCACGTTATTTGGTATTACTTAACTACATAATTACTGTACCAACTGACTGCCTGATGTAGCATACAAATTTCAACACTATTCATGAGGTTTTTGGTGATATTAACTCAACACCCAACAGGAACATTCCTGTGGGTCCTGTATAATAATAAAACTGCTTTAAAAGAACCCTGGAAAGGTACTATCAATGACAGAAATTTTGGTCAATTAGGAATTAAACAATAAGAGAAAAAATTACTGAATCAATGTGCAGACTAAGTGGTATCATTTCTCTGTGGTAGATCTTGAGATAAAAAACCAACTTGCATAATTATTATGTTGCTCATATCACTATTTTTTCGAACTGCCACAACAATTTCCAGCTTTTTCTCTTTTGGATGGTTTTAAATAATTATAATTATGTTGAAACTTCCTGGCAGATTAAAACTGTGTGCCCGACCGAGACTCGAACTCTGGACCTTTGCCTTTCGCGGGCAAGTGCTCTACCAACTGAGCTACCGAAGCACGATTCACGCCCGGTACTCACAGCTTTACTTCTGCCAGTACCTCGTCTCCTACCTTCCAAACTTTACAGAAGCTCTCCTGCGAACCTTGCAGAACTAGCACTCCTGAAAGAAAGTCTCGGTCGGGCACACAGTTTTAATCTGCCAGGAAGTTTCATATCAGCGCACACTCCGCTGCAGAGTGAAAATCTCATTCTATAATTATGTTTCTTTATATATCCTCTCTTCTTTCTGCATCTAAAGGATGACTCTGCAATTCATAATTAAGTGCCTGGCAGAGGGTTCATTCAACCACTTTAAAGTTATTTCTCTACTGTTCCGCTCTCAAATGGCACGCAGAAGAAACGAGCACTTGTTTCCACAGTTCTTGTGATACACGTGTGCTCTGCACACCTTTCCTGTATCATCCGAACCATCTGACCTACATGATAACCTGATAAATAAAGACACTCATTTACAACCAAGGTTTTCAACTAAGGAGGGTTTGGGCCTAATCTTAAGCATTTTCAAAGCACAAGGCCCGTACGTGGTAAAATCAATTCACGCCATGGCAACTGAAGACCTTATATCAAACCAGGCAGACACACCTAATTCACATCAGCAGGGTCCGGGTTCCTGTTATGGTGTCACACAAACTGAGTATCACTAATCATGTTCCAGTTGCACACTTCCCTCTTCAACTTGCTAGTGGAGTTGTGCCAGGGTACAATTCTAAGGTTCAATGGATAGGTTTCACGACTGGCTCAGGGGTAGGCATGCAATTTAAATGCTTGGACATTGAGCAGAGGCCCCAATGAAGAACCTTGTCTACCAGCTACAATCTTAATGGCTGAAACTTTTTTCCTCACAAATTGGTATTTTACTCAGCAAACGATTGCAGTGGTCTTGTGTGTGTGCACATGCACCATGCATGTGCACAATTATTTGCATTTATTTGGAATGCTTTAAAGGATAGATAGTCTGGTTGAAGCTGTACAATCTAGTAATATTATGAATAATATCCTGTGCCCATCAGTACAACAATAACAACTGGAGGAGTAATCTGATACGAGAAGGATCAAATCAGTGATGGCACAGGGATGCTTTACAGAACAGACTGAGACAATTCTTCTTGACTGTCTTCTTCCTACACTTGGTGTTAACCTTGTTGGAAATGAAATGGATGATGTGAGAAAACTGACCTGATTCCATATCAAGAACTTGATATGACCTTCGGAATGTAATCCTACATGCCTGGGAGGAGGCGATACAAAATGAGAGCTTTACCGTCGATCATATAGGTTTCCTTCCTTGCAGAATGCTGTAATCACTGAAATCAAAGTATTTTGGATGTGATTAAGTGACGGTGACACCATTTGCTCTGTTCTTTTCAATTTAATAATTACTATAATCTTTCCACTGTTAATTCTGCATTCTCTATAGATGCTACATAGTAGCATTATAACTGTGAAAGGAGTCAAAAGACACTTTTCAACTTTTATTTCTGCAATAACAAATCCAGTTTTTAAACATTTTACCACCAAACTATGTGACTTTTTCTTATTTCTTCTGCTTTTGACAATGATGTACTGCAACTTGCTATGATTTCATGGGTACAATGGCAAGGGTCAAATGAAGACGGGCATAATTCCTTCTACAAGAATTACCATTTCCATAATTAGATTGTGCTCTATTTTTCTTCAGGCTACAATAAATGCTTCGAATGATGACATATGCACTGTTCAAAAGCTTTGGATTCGAGGCATTATATGTAACTGTTCAGTGCTATTTTGGGTGTTGCTGCTGTTATTTACCTGCTCAGTTTATTTGCCTGTATCAGGCATTTTCAATGTCATGTTAGTGTGATCTTATTAATGAAGAAACTTTGCAAATTTTCGAAAACTCTGAAAAAGAATCGGAAGTGACTTACTAGATTCAGATGGCACTTTGCTGCCAGAGACAACCGATGAATATAGTGAGACAGAGAAAGAGTTACAATATGTAAGTGTCTCAATTCTCTTGACAGTTGTCTTAGGAGTCAGTTGATCCAACAGTGGGGATGGGTGCTAAGGATATAACAGAACAGAAGGCTAACAGACAATCACCTAAAAAAGGGCTGCTTTGAACATCCTGGAGGAGAGAAGGGCCCATTGCATGTGCCTGCCACTGAGTGGATGACACAGTCATCAGTGCCTTCATACTTCTTTCTGATGAGCTGATGCAGCATACCATACAAAAACCTGCAGAATCAAATACTCAGTATGAAATAAGACACCACTGGGACAGTGTTGCAGGGGGAACTGGAGACAATGATTGTTGTCATGCATGCCAGAGGTGCTATTTTTGATAAAGGTTATTAAAGATAATGCGAACAGGTACATTCCATAAATTTATAAGATTCTTCCACTTCAATGAGAAGGCATTCTGAACTTAATGCATCTCTGCTGAAAAGTTTGGTCTTATTTCTGAAATACGGAACAAGTTAATGGAGAACTTGCCTTTGCTGTTGCCACCCTGGCAAAAATATTACAACTGATGGGTAGTTAGTTTGAAGCAATGCAAGGTGCAGGTTTACCTAAGTTATGGCAAACAAACCCAACAATATGGACTCAACTTTTGGATAGTTGCAGACATGATATCAAAGTATATTTACAATGCCTTCCCACACCTCGGTGAGCAGGAAGGCCCACCAGACAACACCACTGGGAGATTATGTCATTCTCTGCCTCATGGAGACATTTCTAAATGAAGGAAGGAACCAGACAATTTGTTCATATCCCTTGAGCTCGTGAAAAAATTTTAACAGAAAAAAATATTATTACTGGTACTAATGAACAAGTTTTACTGATAACGTCCAAGTTGTGTGAAAAAGATTATTTTTGACATCCATTCCATCTTGGAAAGCATAAATATTCCAGAATGGGCCCTTATAGTGTACCAAGGGATGAAGAATAAGAATGTAATTATTCTCACCACATTACATCCTGAAGTAGCAGCAAGTGAAGCAGCAGAGAAAAAAAAACTTATCTTCTGTAACACCACAAAGTATGGTGTGGACGTCATAGATCCAATTATTTGTAAATACTCAACTAGAGTTGCTTATAGGACATGGCTGGTGCATGTCTTTTACACTATCCTAGAAGTGGCAGCAATGACTGCATGGGTCAAAAGCATTCATTCTTTAATTTGTAAATGAATGCAAAAGTGGACAACAGAGAGCAGCACAACAGCAAGAAAGTCAATTAAACAAAGCAGCAGGTGTAGGGATCATGCAAATAAAAAGGCAAAATAAGTGTCAAATTGGTATGTACAGAGGTAACCAGACCAATGATATAAGTAAGGAATCTAAAAATACTATCTGCAGGAAATATTTACGAAAATCTGCTCAAAGGGTGATTTCATTGCTTAGGAAAAAAGTGACACACACAAATAAACGTTAGAAAACGTAAAAATACTTCACATTACTGTATAGACAAGCAATTACTTTGTATTCAAAACATTAAGCAAAATGTGTCATAATGTTGGGGTAAAGCATTCATTGGAAAGTGTACATGGCATATAAATAAATGGAAGAAACGTCTTGCTTCAACCACAAAATAAATTTTTAATGCAAATTAAATCAAGAGTCTCGTATATCACATTTTCCCCTGTTCTAGTACTGAGTATCAATAAAAGTTCATCTTGCTGGTTGAGGGAGTGGGAAAGAGGAGCTGATTCCAACCACACACACTAATAGTTTTTGCACAGCCTTTTGAGAAAGCAGCTGCACCACTCTTACACACGGTGATGGTTTTACCAGTATCAAGTTATTTCTTATTACTGTTCCACCTGACTCGGCATCACCACAATGTTTACATGTCTGTAATACTGGAAATTAGATGACACAGGTCTCCTCCTGTATTTTTTCACTCAATTTTTTTTAACTGATCAAAGGGGATTTTGGTATAAGATAGTATTTCAAAGAACATTATACTACAACCACTAAAATTCTGCATCATAAGGCACTGTGCTACCAAGACCTATCTTCTTCTTCATAATTGGTTTATTTGTTGAGATCGGTTGGTTATGCTAAACTGGGAGAGAAGTTAGGAAGATTTTTACTATGACTGCTAAGAAGTACTGCAAGTACACAAATTACTGTTCTTACAGAGAAATCTCACATACCGTCCTCAATGAAATTTGCATTATTTGTAATACTTGAGTATGTACTTGAATAGCACCATTTTTAATTCAAAGTGACCAAACAATTTGTAAATGCATTGAACGATCCACCTTCTGAAAATTTAAAGAAATTAAATTTTTTTATTAGTGAAATCCCCTCTCAAATGACATTCGAGTTCACACTTAAGGGAAAACCTATGAAAGGTATTAAGTATTTTACTTTATTTTTAAATTATTATTTTGGCACCATGCAATGATTCAAATCAAACCATTCTGCTCAGATGTGAGTATTGCACTCGTTGCATGTGCGTATCACATTTCCCGATTAGTCGGGAGGTAAACCATTCGTCAAACAAATGTTTAAACAACGGAGTATACTATTTCTACACACTGTCGATAATATGTCCTTGTCTTCCTCTCTGTAAACAATGTATTGCCATAACTCATTTTAAGTGTCAGGAAAATTTAATCCTAAGAGCAACTGGGAATTGTATTGGATTTTCCAGGCACCTCATCTTGCACTTAACCACCTAAATTACCAAGTTACACACCACATATAACACAAGAAAATTGTACACAGTAGTGCCTTTCCGATACAACTTTACCAGGGGCAAATACTAGATCTAACCACATTACCTGTCAAGGATTAAGCAGTGGGGGAAATGTGCCCCACTGCAAGCTGAAGACATGGACCGGATATACTATTTTCGCATACAGATTGACACTAATATGAGCAGAGCATTTGATATTCACATGCATTGCAGAATCTTTACTATATGCTTTTATTAAGTAGAATGGTGACATCTTCAAAGAAATTGCCACAGGTGATACAATCTCAAAGCAGAAAAAAGTTACTGCTTTCTTGAGTTCTAGAAAGGAGGAGAACAGAAGTGTCTCGCTATTTCTTTACAGAACACTAATGATACAAACTGTTCTACCTATGGTAGGTGGTTGTTGGAATTAGTCTTTCCAAACCTCCACGAAAGATCTATCACTGTACTCGACAATCCCCTGTACCACACAGTTTAAGGGAATAAAGACAACACTCATTTGCACTAAATATGATAATTGTAACTTATACAAAGTTGTATAATAGACGTACCTGTAGACAATTTGGCAAATGTAAGAGTCCATGTCAAAATATTGACAAGAATTATTGGCACTGTGATGTTTTAATGGAAAGGCAGTTGAAGTCAAAACACAGATTGCAGTAGTGGCAAAGAAAGTGACCAGGACACTGGTGTTATCTTATCCAGATAATTGGGATGACACTGTAGCACTAAAACAGTTTACTTCTATAAGCAATAAATGTACAATTTAAAGACTTAATTTTACAACAGAATTAATGACTGCATACAGAAATCACAAAGTAGCATTATTGTTACACAATGTTTGTAGGTTCTCCTTCGAAGTATACGGATACTTGCTTACAATAAACATGATTACACACAGTACCAGGTGTTCTGAAGCTATACACAGACAGATAATTGTATTGCAGGATAAAAAGTGTATATGTTACTCACTATAAATCTATAAAATACTGAAATTAAAGTTTGCAAATAAACATAACACAATTCCTTGAAAGTCGGGTAAAATGATTTAATAATTAAATATAGCACTGACAATATTAGACTTTTGTACCTGTGAATGATATTCCAGCTACTTTTGGACTTTCACATATTAATTTTCCAACAGCTGGTGCATTGTCACGACTGCATGTAACAACATTGAAAAGCCCTTTTGGGAAGCCTGCCTCCTCCGTCAGCTTAGCTAATGCAAGGGCTGTCAGTGGCGTATCTTCTGCAGGTTTAACTACACAAGTGCAGCCAGCAGCAAGTGCAGCTCCAGCTTTTCTGGTTATCATTGCAATTGGAAAATTCCACTGCAAAAATTAATATAACATGATTTTACTATAAAATATACTCATGGAATATTATCCTAGAGTGCAAAATAGAAAATACTAAATAAATAAATAAATTGGAATTCCAAATCACGATATGTATTGGTAGATACTGTTGCAAGTCTAATGCACAATTCTTAGAAATATACTGGAATTACAATCCTCTGACTATTACATACAAGGTCCTGCAACAATAAATAACACCAAGTAGCTATATAAAATCTTCCTAAAATCATTAATTTAACTCTTCATTAACAGAAGTTTTCCGGTAGATCTGAATTACCGAACACCAGTATTTATGTATTCAATCACATATAAAACAGGGTTTTTTTTCCAAGTTAAATTAAGCTTCAGAAATATTCACACACTTGAACTTATTTTTGCTAGATAGTCTCCTGAATGGGAAACACATTTTTCCCCAGCAGATGGGCAGTTTCTTGACCCTGTTTTCATAAAATGAATGTGGTTATGACAGCAGCCAGTTGCACACGAACACTTTGGCAGTACCATCACCGTCACATCTTTGTTGTCCAGCTGCTTCCTTTACTGGTCCAAACAAATGAAAATCAAAGGTGTCAAGTCAGAACTGTAGGGATGAGGTTCTAATATGGTCCAGAACAGTCCCTGAATATTTTATTGAGTTTGGGCAGCTGTGTAGGGTCGAACATTATCATGAAGCATGAGCACATCACAGATTGGACATGGACTCCTCCTCCGATGTTATGCACATTTTGTTTAGTTCAAAAGTTGGCAATAGTATGCAGCATTCACAGTATGACATTCGTGGGGAAATCTATGAGAACTCCTTTACAAGCAAAAAAGATCGTGCTGGTTCTTGGGCAATGACAGGGAGCTGCATTCTCAATCGTTTCTCATCCTCGTAAAAACTGACTGAGCCATGCATACACTTGGGAGTCTTTCTCAGGTTGTTATCCCTGAACCTTCACACATGCCTTTTCGAAATTTTGGATGGTTTTACATCTTCAGTTATCAGAAACTTTATTATAACTCATTGTGCAGCAGATAACAGTATCTCCTCCTCTGACATCCGATTCTGACTACAGAAACAATGTGACAACATTCTGGCTGTGGAGAACAATCACTGGAAACAAAAGCAACAATGGTTGGGTGGGTGGTTGGTTGTGGGGTTTAAAGGGACCAGACTGCTATGGTCATCAGCCCCTTTTACCAAAAACTAAAAACACCCACAGAGAATAAAAAATGAGCAACAGAAAAGACGGCAGACGATACAGGACAAGAAAGACTCAGACAGAGATCAGACAAAACGAATTAAAATCACACAGAGTGTGACCGTGGTTGGCCGACCATAGAGATAAAAAAAGGAAAGACAAACACCGAGAAACACACTAAAACTCAGTCTAAAATTGTAGGCCAAAGGTCAGACTCAAAACAAAAAAAACATAACAAACACTCAGATTAAGTTATAAAAATCCCCTGCCTGAATAAAACGCGAAACTAAGCCTACCATAGCAGAGTCATCAGTTAAAAGGGCAGGGAGCGTATCAGGCAGCGCAAAAGTCTGCCTAAGCACACTTAAAAGTGGAGAGGCCAGCAAAATGTGGACCACCGTCAAAGCCGACCCGCATTGACAGAGGTGGGTCCATACACCACAGTAAATGGCTGTGTGTCAAGCGGGTGTGGCCAATGCGGAGCTGGCAAAGGACTACTGAGTCCCTGCGAGTGGCTCGCAGGGATGACCGCCACACATCCGTTGTCTCCTTGATATGACGGAGTTTGTTTGGTGTGGTCAGATCGCGCCTTTCAGCATCCCACAGCACGAAAACTTTGTGGCGTAAGACTGCTCGCAAATCAGTCTCTGGGAGGCCAACGTCCAGAGTTGGTGCACTGGTGGCCCATTTGGCCAGGCGGTCAACATGTTCATTACCCAGGATGCCGACATGACCAGGGGTCCACAAAGACAACAGAGTGGCCGCAGCGGACAAGAGTATGAAGGGACTCCTGGACAGCCATTACCAGATGAGAGCGAGTGAAGCACTGGTCGATAGCGCGTAAACTGCTCAGGGAGTCGCTACAGATAACGAAGGACTCACCTGAGCAGGAGTGGATATACTCTAGGGCACGAAAGATGGCGACCAGCTCAGCAGTGTAAATGCTGCAGCCAGCCGGCAATGAAAGTTGTTCGTAATGGTCACCTAGAGTTAGAGCATAACCATCGAACTGTCAGTGTAAACAACGCCAGAGCCCTGATACGTGGCGAGGATGGAATAAAAGCGGTGGTGGAAGGCCTCCGGAGGGACTGAGTCCTTCGGGCCCTGTGCCAAATTGAGCCGAAGGCAAGGACGGGGCACACACCATGGGGGTGTACGTAGAGGGGCCCTGAAAGGAGGTGGAAGAGGGAAAACCCCAAGCCTGGAGAGAAGCTCTCGGACGCAGACCGCAATCGTACAACCCGACCGGGGCCGACGTTCTGGGAGACGGACAACCGACTGCGGGAACAGGAGATGATAATTAGGATGCCCAGGCAAGCTACAAACATGCGTAGCATAAGCGGCCAGTAAACGTTGGCGTCGTAACCGCAGTGGAGGGACGCCTGCCTCCACAAGTATGCTGTCCACAGGGCTGGTCCGGAAAGCACCAGTCGCAAGTCAGATCCCGCTGTGAAGGATTGGGTCTAGCACACGCAATGCAGATGAGGATGCTGAACCATAAGCCAGGCTCCCATAATCCAGACGGGAATGGATTAACACCTGGTAGAGCTGGAAGAGGGTAGAGCGATCAGCGCCCCAACTGGTGTGGCTCAAGCATCGCAGAGCATTAAGATGCCGCCAACACATCTGTTTAAGCTGCCGAATATGTGGGAGCCAAGTCAACCAGGCATCAAAAACCACACCCAAAATATGATGGGTCTCCACCAGAGCAAGAAGTTCGCCAGCAAGATAAAGCCGCGGCTCAGGGCGAGATGTTCGTCGCCGGCAGAAATGCATAACGCAGGACTTGGCAGCCGAAAACTGGAAGCCATGCGCTACAGCCCAAGACTGCGCCTTGTGGATCGCACCCTGCAGCTGACGATCAGCAGCTGCAATGCCAATGGAGCTACAGTAGAGGCAGAAATCATCAGCATATAAGGAAGCTGAGACAGACGTTCCCACCGCTGCAGCGAGCCCGTTTATTGCAATTAAAAACAGGCAGACACTGAGGACAGATCCCTGTGGTACCCCGTTCTCCTGGACTCAGGAGGAACTATGGGAGGCCGCGACTTGCATGCGGCAGGTACGATACAACAGAAAATTACGTAGGAAAATCGGCAATGGACCCCGAAGACCCCAATCATGAAGTGTAGAGAGGATGTGATGGTGCCATATCGTATCGTATGCCTTCTGCATGTCAAAATGACAGTGATGAGGTGCTGACGGCGGGCAAGGGCCGTACGGATGGCTGACTCCAGGCTCACCAGATTGTCGGCGGCAGAGCGGCCTTTACAGAACCCACCCTGAGACAGAGCCAGGAGGCCCCGAGACTCGAGTACCCAACTCAATCGCCGGCTCACCATCCGTTCGAGCAACTTACAAAGAATGTTGGTGAGGCTAATGGGGCGGTAGCTGTCCACTTCCAAAGAGTTCTTGCCATGTTTCAAAACGGGAATAACAATGCTTTCCCGCCATTGCAACGGAAACTTACCCTCGAACCACAGACGGTTGTAAAGGTCGAGGAGGCATCGCTGGCAGTCCACTGAAAGGTGTTTCAGCATCTGACAGTGGATGCGAGATCGAGGTCCTCAGCAGATGCAAGAATCCCCACCTCATCCTCCGACGCAGAGCTTGTCGGTAGCGGCGGAGTAGGTGCCACCGCAGGTGCCTTGGTCTTACGGGTCTTGAATGTCGTTTTCTCTCGCTGTTCCTTTGGTTGCTGTTGCTGGGAGGGCTTATTGGAGTCAGTCTCCGGGACCAAAGATGACCGCGAAGCTCAACGACCAGAGACTTGTGGCTTCTTCAGCCACTGGTGGGTGTCTGCTGTGCCGCTGGTAGGAACCTGGGAAGGGAGTGACCCAAGGGATCCCTTCGAAGCGAGAGAAGCCGAAGAAGACTTACGCTTCTCCAGCTTAGAAGTGGGGACTGGTGTCCCCGGTGGTTGAAGGGGTGCTGCTCCTGAGGTAGGTGGTGTGGGAGCAACAGCGAGAGAAGTGGCCCCCATCGTCAAGGGGGCAGGCGAGGTCCTTTGACTCTGAGAGCTGACTGTATGTGGTGCAGCTGATGGAGCTGCAGCAGGAGTGACAGTGGAGGCATAAGATGACATCATGCGCACGGGATGAAGCCGTTCAAATTTCCGCTTAGCCTCAGTGTAGGTCAGTCTATCCAGGGTCTTGTCTTCCATTATTTTCCATTCCTTCTGTAGGATCTTACAGTCCGGCGTGCAAGGGGAATGGTGCTCTCCACAGTTGACACAGATGGGAGGTGGGGCACATGGAGTATCAGGATGGGATGGTCGACCACAATCGCGACATATGAGGCTGGAAGCACAGCGGGAAGACATACGGTGGAACTTCCAACACTTGAAGCACCGCGTCGGGGAAGGGATATATGGCTTGACATCCCAATGGTAGACCCATCACCTTGACCTTCTCAGGTAATGTGTCACCCTCAAAGGCCAAGATGAAGGCACCGGTGGCAACTTGATGATCCCTCGGACCCCGGTGGACGCCCCAGACGAAATGGGCACTTCGTTGCTCTATGTTGGCTCGAAGCTCGTCATCGGACAGTAAAAGAAGATCTCTGTGGAAAATAATGCCCTGGACCATATTTAAGCTTTTATGCGGGGTGATAGTAACAGAAATGTCCCCCAGCTTCATACAAGCGAGCAAGGCTCGTGACTGGACAGAGGATGCTATTTTGATTACGACTGACCCTGACCGCATTTTGGACAAGCCCTCCACCTCCCCGAACTTGTCCTCTAAATGTTCTAGAAAGAACTGAGGCTTCACAGACACAAAGGAGTCCCCATCAGCTCTGGTACAGATGATATACCGGGGCGAATACCTTTCGTTGTCATTCATAGCCTGTTGTTCCTCCCATGGTGTGGCCAGGGAGGGGAACGATTTGGGGTCATACACATTAGCCTTAAAGTGAACTTTTGAACGCTTAGAGACTGCTGGTGGCTGGCCACCAGCAAGAGACGATGTGCCACACTTCATTGCGTGTCATCCACCCTGATGCCACCTACTCCGGCCAATGGCCCTCCCCACGGGCGCCACCCAGCCACAGCAAAGGCCACCTGGCAGGATGGCCATTGCCGGGAGTCCCGATGACCCAGGGAGATGCGCATCTACTCCTTGGCACACATGGGGAGTTAACGGCGCAGGCAACAGTAGAGAGATCCCTGTGTTGTCAGGGGGCTACAACCAACAGGGTACATGGCAGCCCCACCACAACGGACTGGCTACCGTGCTGGATATTAGGTGCCATAAAGTCCATGGTCATCGTCTCCGCAAAAAGCAACACTACACAGTGCATAGTGAAAATTGCACCAAGGAACACATCTTCGCCCAAGAGATGGAGAACGAGCAGGACGGCAATGCGACGACGAGAAAGCTGGCTAGAGGTCTTAATGCACAATGGACAAAATGCACCATGTAAGGCGCCCTTCCCCAATTGGCTCGCTCTGCGGAAGAATTTGGAAAGATGGAGGTCAAACCCAACAGGGGACCATCACATAAAGACCGAAACGTTTGAGACTCCTTTTAGTCGCCTCTTACGACAGGCAGGAATACCGCGGGCCTATTCTTACCCCCGGACCCGCAGGGGGGAAGCAACAATGAGCAGAGATCACACCACTGTTACAAAGACACAAGGGAAAAAAATTCAAGTTTATATTTGATACACCCTCATAACTTACATCAAACTACAGTACACGATGACTATATTGCAAAAGCATTGGAGATATCTGTCATCCTAAAGCCACAAAGACCGTAGGAATAAAGAAACAATTTTTAGAGTTTAGTTCGGAACACAGAATATGTTATTCTGAATAGAAAAGGCTAAGAATACAATACTTTTACTGGCAGAAAATTTTTTTTTCTAAAGCTTGAATCTTCCGAGTTATTAAATAATAATGGTGATAATGTGAGATACTGGAAAACAATGACGGTGACACACTAATCTAGTCTGTGCTGTAAGTCTACAGTAACTGAGCTGTGTACATATGAAATACATTTTTATAGCTGCCTATTAACTACATTTATTCTACTCTGCATAAAGAAACACTTTTGCTATTGAAATAGACTTATCAGATGCTCTTACACGTGGAGCTGATAAATTCATACTGGCCTTAAGAAAGTATTGTATTGTAGTGTCACAATAAAATAACAATGTAACAAAATATCAACACTTATGTAACACTCACGATTTTTGTTTGTGACAAGCCCGTATCTTACCCAATACATTCTAGGCTCCCTGTTTTAGTTCTCTATTAGTCATTTCCACATTAATAGATAAAAAGCCAGAGCGTAAGAGCAATAATTTTGTATATACTCTGGATAAATAACTAATTAGCATTAAGAATGTTATGGAAAGGATAGACTGTGACCCGCCATACAGGCAGAAAGAAACGACTGCTAAGATTTTGGCCGAAAGGCCTTTTTCTAAAGTAAAACACACACACACACACACACACACACACACACACACACACAAAAATCATCGCAACAGCATGAGCTGTGCTTGCACAAATGTGTGTGCATGCTTGCGTTGCGTTCTGCCTACTTTAGAAGAAAGCCTTTTGACTGAAAGCTCATATGTTATCAGTCTTTTTGTTGTGCCTGTCTGCAACACCTCATCGCCTTCAAACGGCTCTGTGCGCGGGCCCGCCGCTTTCAAATGGTTCAAATGGCTCTGAGCACTATGGGACTTAACAGCTGTGGTCATCAGTCCCCTAGAACTTAGAACTACTTAAACCTAACTAACCTAAGGACATCACACACATCCATGCCCGAAGCAGGATTCAAACCTGCGACCGTAGCAGTCGCGTGGTTCCGGACTGAGCGCCTAGAACCGCGAGACCACCGCGGCCGGCGCCCGCCGCTTTATCCGCCAATGCAAGCAGGAGTGCTGGGAACAATATGTTTCCACCATATGATGAGTTGCACTCTATTATTTTCGTAACATTGTCATTGTTCCATCCTCGATTTTCCATTGTTTGATTTTAACTGATTAGAATTTTATGAGTATCACATTAGTGCTATGTTTACTTTTCCATTATGTCTCAATTTTTTAGCCCAATTCTGATATGCCTAATTTTATTTATATGTCAAAGATCTTCTGGTTTCCTCTAGTTTATACAGTTTTACTAGCTGACAATTTCTTTCCTAATAAACTATTTTTATTTTAGAAACATCAGTAAATTTTATGTAATGTTTAAAAATATGATACTTACAGGTGTTATTAATCCAACAACTCCTATTGGTTGTTTTACCACCATTATTTCCCTGGTGCCAACTGGACTTTCTATGATTTCACCCTGTGGAGGTAATTTGAAAGCAAAACATGAGAGTCTTTTTTTTAAAAATTTGTTTTCTAATAAATGCAAAAATTTAAATCCCATTTTAAAGGGTCCTGAAATATGTTTCCGTTTCTCACAACACAATGAATATAATGGTGACAACAGCTAATGAGTTCATATGTGACATAATGACAAAGATTGTAACTATGAATTAATAAAAATGTGAAGAAATTATATTTAACACAAACAATAAAAGATGTTTTTGATCATAGTCCATACTGGATGCACACAACCACAGATTATACAAAGAAATTAAATTGCATGTATCCATTCAGTACAAAAACTATCAAGTTTTTAAGACATTGAATCAACTTTTTGCTGTTGCAATAGCTCTTTGCCAAATCAAAAGACTGAAAATTTGTTGCTATACTATAGTCTTTAACTTCATCTGAATCAACTGCAATGATTGTTCAGCGTATCTGAGGGCATGCTGAAAAGTAATATCCCCCAATTTACGTGAAAACTTAAAGATTTTGAAATAAAACAAATTTTATTAAAATCCTTCCTCTTTATTCCTCAGGTCTAAATATTTATTTCTCAACTTAGTCACCCTGATGAAAAGCACATTTCTTCCAACAGTTTCTTGAATTTGTCAGCGTAGAATGTTCGACTTTGTCGATGAATCTGCAACCTCACTTCTGCTTGCACCGTTTCGTCACTGTCACACTGAAGTCCTCGGAAGGTGTTCCTCAAGTTTTGGAAACGGATGAAAATCAGATGGAGCCATGCTGGGACTCTATGTAGGATAGACAATGACACAGAACCCAAGGACTCAGATTATTGTAGATGTCGCAGATGTGGTCTGGTACTGTCATGTAAAGGGTGCTCTGTGTGAGGAGAAACTCTCTGAATTTAAGACTCACTCACGGCAAACTGTTTCTCACACGCTGACACAGTCACATTACACACGATCACATTACATGCTACAATTCAGAGCCATCTAGTGACACAGGGATGCAAATGTGTAAACATGAAGAATAAAGATGTAGAATATTAATAGTGTTTGTTTTATTTAAAAAGCTTTATGAGAAGACCAATATTATGAACATGATCACACAGATCCTTACAAACTATAGTTAACATGACTGGGCACACCCAATGTTTTGGGATCACCAGAATTAAATTTAATATTGCTGTACCTTTCCACGTGCTTGAAAGTACATTATTAACGAATTTTGTTAAAAGGTGACAAGTAATGCTGGGTAAATGCATTTAACAGAAAGCGTCCACTTTCCATAACTGTCACAATAACATGAATAACATGATTCACAACTTACAGATGGGAACGTGAAATGGGAACAGTAGGTGGAAGGGAGAACAGGTGTGGCCTTACAGAGGATCAACTATATAACCGATAAAACACACACACACACACACACACACACACACACACACACACACACACACACAAAATAAACAGTACAGTTTGTTTTCATATATAAAAAGGAGTCAAGAAGCAGGTAGGCATGTCACACAGATGATGATGATGATGATATTATTCTCATTATTATTAATAATATCTCCCCAGCACTTTAGGGATTTCACAAAATTTCAAAACTGGTGTGACACTGATTTCAGTGTTGGTGAGTATGGTGGACATGTCCAGCAAAACCAAGGCTGCACTGATGTCAGTATATAACGGCCATTGCGAAGACAAGCTGAACAGAAAATAGTATGCTACAAACTTCACAGGAGCACCTTCTTCGATGTGGCTAGCATTAATTCCACCATGTATGTGTGGCGAATTTGAATGACTGCAGTTTGTTGTTTGCCACCTACAATCATTCAGTTTCCTACTTGTGCACGATTCTTCTGTCAGATAATGAGATGATGGCATGCAATGGGATGGTACATCAACGTAGACCACCACCCTGAAATGCTTCTTTGGTTGCTGTCAGTTGTGCCATTTGCCTGCATGCCTAAGTGTTCAGGTACCCAGCAAAAGACCACCACTTTGACTTAGTGCTGTACTGCTGTCACCAATGAGCTGAAGTAACTGGTCTACTGAGTACATTTGGTTGACCACTTGTAGCACACTGAGTGAGTCACAACAGATGAGAAACCATGTAATGCCATGACTGAACTCACCCCAGGACCTTCATAAGGCCATACAACTCTGCATCGTAATTTGGAAACTGTTCCAGAAGGCACAATTGGAAAACAGTTGAACAATCAAGGGTATTCCCTTGCTGTGATCCATTGTTATAAACAACAATAAAACTGTGGTATGTACATACTTAAAACTGAAGAAAATATCGATTTCGCCAAACATAATGTGGAGTACAAGTTTTCTTGTACTTTGTCAGGCTACAGATCACTTTGGACCTCTGAAGACTCCAAGGTCACAATTTGTTCCATCCCTGGCTGTGTATTTGAAGGGCTGGCATATTCAGATCCACAAGATGGTTGGTAGCACATATCCTGAATGGCTTGGTCACGGGGAAAGGGGGGAGGTTGATTCCTGAACAGCTGCTCCAAGTTTGGGGTGGAATGCTGCACTAAATGCCAATCACTGAGGAACTGCTCAGATTTCCAGGCCCTGTTGAGCCACAAGGAGGTGTTGTCAAATGCGGAGTGGTGGTTCACCAGTTTCTGCATAGACTCTGAAATGGGTTGGTGAGTTGATCTGAAAGGCTCTAGTCGATACTGTAATGCCCTCATGGCACACATCTTGAAGACGAAAATAAGGGCTGATCTATAAACCACACTGCCATAATCTCACCCTAACCTGACAAATCCCCTACAAAACTGCAGGAGATAGCACCTGTCAGCTCTCCATACCTTTCTACTGAGGCATTTTAAAATATTCAATGATTTGAAGCTCTTTATTCACAGGCTATTCAGGAGAGGTAGCCAGATTAATTTTGAATCATGTAGTAGACTCAAAAAGTGTACATTACCCTTAAAAATTAAAACAGTGGCCCCAATTGTGAGCTCTGTGGGTGAAAACTGCAATGAGCACAGAGTTTACATAAGTAGTCTTCTGAAGTGAGAACTGAAAACCAGTTTTACTGGCACAAGTTTCCAGCATCCTTATGGTCATCTGAAGTTGCCTGTGAGATTGGAGGAAGAATAAGAGATCTGCAAAGAAAGAACTTTTAACTGGGCTTCTGACTGTAGAGGAGCATGGTCCCTGCCCATTTTCCATACCTGAATTAATATTACTTCCTTCCAAGTGACAGGGTACGGTCCATCAAACCAGCTCTGACTGAAACATGATAGGAGCTCTTTTTTTTTTTTTTGTGGTTTTAGGGCGCACAACTACAATGGTCATTAGCACCCAGACTAAATTATGAATGCACTGCGAGGCACAATGTTAAAACAGCAACTAAGAAGGACAACACTATAAAAGGCACATTAACAGGCAAGGGATTAAAAGAAAACAGCATAATCAAATGTCCTTAGACAGGTTTGTCAAGTGGATAAAACGAATAACGCGAGCAGCTGCTCCTGGGTCATCCGCTAAAATTTCATCCAGAGTACATGGCAGGCCAAGATCAATGCGCAATGTATTAAAATTTGAACAGGACCTTAAAATGTGGCGTACCGTCAGCACTTGCCCACATGGGCAGAACGGCGCCGGCGCAACCGTCAGCAGATAGCGGTGGCTGAACCGGCAGTGTCCAATCCATAACTGGGCCAAAACGACCTCCTCCCGCCAAGAAGGGCGTGAAAAGGTCATCCGAGCCGTGGGGAGAGGCTTCAAGGTCCGAAGCTTGTTTTCAGTGAGTGTAGACCAATCAGCATGCCACAGCACTAAAATGCGCTGACAAATAACCCTGCTAAAATCAGATGAAGGCACACAACAAGAAGCTGTCAGAGGCTGGAGGACCACAGCCTTGGCCGCGGCACCTGCAGCTTCGTTCCCAGGGATACCGACATGGCCAGGAATCCACATAAAGGTAACCGGAGAACCGTCGTCCGCCAGCTGCTGAAGAGAGCATCGGATCTGGTGCACGAAAGAGTGAACCAGATACGGATCACTGAGGCTCTGGATGGCGCTCAGGGAATCAGAGCAGATGACATAAGCAGAAAGTCTGTGGCAGCAGACGCAAAGAACAGCCCGACAGAGGGCAAATAGTTCAGCTGTGAAGACCGAACAATGGCCATGGAGCTGGTATTTGAAACTGTGTGCCCCGTCAATAAAAGAACACCCGACACCGTCATTGGTCTTAGAGCCATATGTATAAATGAAGATCACATTAATGAACTTCGAACGAAGTTCAACACACTGTGAGTGGTATACCGAAGCTAGGGCAACCTCCGTTGGGAGCGAGCTGAGGTCAAGGTGAACCTGAGCCTGGAGCCAAGGTGGCGTTTGGCTCTCACCCACTCTATAGGTTGCAGGGAGTGACAAATCAAGGTGCTGAAAGAGGCGACGAAAGCGAACTCCAGGGGATGATAGGAGCTTGTCTTTTGCTCCAGGCCACGGATGACGAGCACAGAATAATGAATCTGATTTGGTCCTGCAGCAGATTCTCTGGCTACAGGAAAAGCCAGTTACAATTCCCACATGGAGAGTGAAAGATTGTAGACCATCTCATTACATGGGAGGAAGCAGAAGTGCCTCATATTCACAGTCCCATGGAAAATCTGAAACTGAGAATTATGTCCAGACGATGCAGTAACAGTAAAAAGTGTCCAGTTAAAACCTGAGCCATGTCTTTAGGCGCATACACCACGACTATTTCTCAACCAGGCTGTAAGGAGAGGTGCACTGCCATTGTCTGAAATCCGCCTTATTGATTCCCAAACTCGTGCAGTGACGTCACTCAGAATCCTCAATACGAGGAACCCATGAGGTGCCACGAGGAACATAAGGAAAGACAATTAAAAGGGGCACAAAGGTATCATGAAGTCAAAATAGTAGAACAGTAAACATTGTGGCAAGGTATGTTCACAGAGAATAGAAGGTAAGGATACAGTAAAAAGTAAATATCAGTACAGAAAAGCGAAATAGGAAGTGAAAACAAATTATATTAGAATTAAAAATATAAATAATGTTTAACAAATACTTAATCCAAAATTGTGTCTGGAAATAGAAGGAAGGGAAGGATGATGGACTGACAAAAGTTGATTCCAGGAAGGTGCTTATATGAAAATCAATTTACTTATTATTTAAAAATGAATACAAACAGTCAGAACTGCAATAAACTTTTTTATGTAAGGTTACCGGTTTTTGTCTGTTCTAGACCATATTCAGACCCACACCATGATGATAGATGGTGGCTGTGAATGGAGCAAGCACTACATCTCCACGAACGCTAACAGAATGCTCAGTGACTGGATACTGGATGTTGCTAATGTGGACAGTTGGTCTGTGTTTATTCATAGCTTCTGCTAGTTCAGTTGTGGTCATCCTTACATAGAATGCTGTGCCATGAACACATCAGACATCAGTTAATATATGTAGTCTCGCATGTGGTAGATCTAGAGTCTTTTCCCCTTGGGTCCATGCAACCTCTCCCTCTTTTTTTCCATTCCCAAAACTATCTACCCTTTACTGACTTCCAAACCTTTTCTTCTTTTTCACTCGTGAAGAAGAAACCCGTGGTTCCACAAGCTGGAAGTGCTATTTATTTACTTAATCATTCATTCATTCATTCATTCACTCATTCTACTATTTGTATTAGGTGTTGTACCTCATACTAACTCCATTGGTGAGATTTTGGGTCTCTTGAGGTGCAGAGGCTGCGACAGTTGCAAACCAGTGCATATCAAGGAAATTTTCTGGCAAAATTTCTTCAGTTCTTTTGTGACGATCCGCAAATCATAACCATTTATCTCAAACACTTTACAAAAGAGATTCTCAGACCAAGGTACTTCATCCAACGCAGAATATTTAGCACAAATAGAATCAATGTAATGCAAGTTCTTAACTCTATGGAGCAGAAAATATATGGAACTTCTGATAGTTTAAAGGTATAATATGCGTACACTGTTTGCAAGCCAGGCCACTGTTTTCACTAAGAGTACTATTTTCACCAGCATGTTGTCTGACGATAAAGGGGTCCTCACATGCACAATATTTATTGTGCAACAATATTGTGTCAATATATTTCGTGTCAATATATTTCGTGGGACTGTAGGGTCCAAAAAATGGCACATTATTATTGTGCAATTTTAATGATCAGAACGCGTCAGTTTGCACTGTGCCTCCATAGTAAACATATCGGCGCTTGATGATGTAGAACTCGTGTATTGCAATTGCAGTCACGTCGTGCTGCATAGAGAACGGTAAGAGGAAGCGGTGATGGATGGAAAAAGTGGGTTGAAAGACATTATACACACGGCCATAACTAATATTCTTAGAGAACGTGCAGTAGAGCCAGATAACTACTGGAGTAATTTAAGGATGAACGAAGAATCATTCATTTAAGGAACTGGTGACCTTCATTACACCTTGTTACACAGAAAAGATATTGTTCATATACTCATCAGATTTCACTTTCCACAATGCTATAAGCAATCTACAAACCTGAAAAGATAAAGAGAAATTATTGTAGATGATTGATAGGTAGTGCTTTTATCCAATTCTGCAATAAAAAGTTCAAGCTTCTGAAATGAACAAATAAGCAGTTGCAGTGTTATTTACCTACACAAACACTTTCATTGAATATTTCTATGGCTAATTACTGAGTAAGTATTAAATACACAATGAAACTACTAGACCCATTGCATTTCAACAGATGATTTCTTTCATCTGTCTTTCCCATGTGTTCATATTCATATTCATATGGAGTCACCGTATCAGTTGTTTACACATTCACAAATCATAAGTCTTGGCAGGAATGTGTATTGCACAATATCACCCTTACAAAGTGTTACGCAGTATATCAACAGAACATCAATATTTTTAAAGCTCTGCAGTCTTCCTGCACAAACATCAAGATCACTCTCAGATGGTCAATATTACTGCAAAATACTCAGTATGGCACAGTAAATATACAGCGTGTGAGGAACCCTTAAGGAGGAGTATCTTCGAAGTATGTCATAGAAACTTATCTGTAGTAAATAGAATATTAATACTGTCACAGGTGAAAAATCTCCACCAATACAGCACAGTGAAGAGCAATTTCGATTGTTCCACACCTAACAAACCACACACTATTGTGGAGTACGTAAATCTCACAAGCCAAAGATGAAAAAGTGTACACTTTAGTGCAAATGGCCATGGTATACTTGTACATAAACAGTCAAGTGCAACATGCAAAAGGTTTAGTATAAGAATTTCATTGAGGTTTCTAATTTTAAACAGGTCACTAAGCCAAGGTACGTATAAAAACATTTCTGAACAATTTCAATGAATGATTAGGCAAATAGACTGTCTCTGTGAGGCAAATACCTATGAGATATTACAAGAAAATTTCTTTGTGCATAAAATTACACACCAGCAATAACTACCTGATTATGGGTAGGTAAAAAGACAAGGCCTTATGTACCTTCCCTGGGCTTCAACTGACAGCTGCTGCTGCTGCTGCATGCTGATATGCTTAAGGAGGTTAATTAAAATTTTAGGTAGGTACCCCTAGATTTACCACTCCAGTGTACTACTACAATGATTTGTGGTGCAAGCGACTGGAATTTCCTATGCCCACTCTGACAATGCACCTACCTATGTATCACAATCCTTACATCTACTTCTTGTAGAACATGGCATCCATGCAGAATATTTATATACCAATCTATCGTCTCTTCCAAATAACTGAAATTTAATTAAAAATATATGGTTGTTAAAATGTTTAAGAAGTATACCGAAATGTAACAAGGCAGCCATTTTATGTTTCAGAACATGACATCAAAGAATAAAAGTGATTTAACTGTGTTGTCTGAGAGCTTAAAATGAAGTAGACTGTGTGGCAAAAGGTGTCTACACATCCAATGCTGTTTGTTCCTAGGGCATCAGTCATTTAACTAATGACAAGTAAAAAATTCATTTTGTCTCCCTTACATTTCAAATTCACAATAAAATTGCTAAGAATGCACTCTGGCAAATAGTTCCTGTGCTTAAAAATACACACACACACACACACACACACACACACACACACACACACACACACACACACAAATCCAGAGCATGACGACATACAGAACAAATCCTTGTGCCAAGATAAGTGTTGTGTTGCCCTGGTACACTGGCCTACCTGAAAGGTATTTTTAATCAGTTTAGCAAATGCTTGTGGGCAAACTAGCTGGATCTCTCACAAATGCAACATACATGAGTTAAAATACAAACAAAGATATAACAATGTTCCCATTATTCATGGGCAGATGGTGCACACAACTTTCTTCCCTTAGGGCAGCTGATGATTATAACACAAAAGGAATCCATCCTCAGAATTAAAACAAAAAGAATAGCCAAATCAAACATGGGCAGTTTCCCATCATTCGTGAACCCTCCCACAGACAAACAGTACAGTTAATACTGGACTGTTACAATCCAACACACTTTGTAGCTCTACAACCTCCAGGCACCACTAATGACAACCCTGTATCTCCGAATCCAAGATGAGTTCTTTCCCAATATTTCATGTTCACAAGTAGGAGGTCATCTTGCATTTATGGAATGATGTGGAGTTTTTTTTCTTTACCGAATGGAACCTCAAGCTCCCATTAAGCTGTAACTCTACACACTGCCATGCCCACCACTTAGACCTCGAACGTATGTCTGCTCATTGAGCATTGTTGCACAATAGCAAAAATGTGTCTGTTGCAGCAAAAATTTTTTATCAGTTGTTTGACTTTGGAGACCCCACTTATAAACTGTGTAGTAAAGTGTGTAATGGATTGTGGTGTGAAACAACATGATTCAACAACAAATTTTTCAACAGGATGCAGGTGTTACTATAACACAAGTTTCAAAATAATGATTGTTCAGCATTCATAAGCAACAAACAATTGTGTGGCCTTGTGGAAGCATGGAATCAAAGAAGGCAATGTTCAGAGGTGGTGAGAGGACAAAAGATGTCTGAAAAAATGTAAAGTTGATTAGGAAAACTTTCAGTGGCCCCACAGAGTGGGCGTTTCAAAAATACTGAAATGGAAAAACTTAACGAAAGAATGGCAGTACCCCGCAATATCATACGAGATAAAGCACGTGAACTGGCACAAGAACAGTGTCCTATTTAAAGCCAGCCCTGGGTGGTATACAAGGCTGATTTGACGCAATGGGCTTGTGCTGCAACATTGAAAATCCCCCGTGTCTTTCAGCAACATATGTGGAGAAGCTCATCAAGTATTAGTGACACATTATAATACTGAGAAAGGAATGTGCCTAACTCTTAGGGGAAGTCAGAAACACTGATGAAACTACTCTTTACCTTGACGTGCCATCCAGTACAACATTTGAAGAGAAAGGCATTAAAAGAGTACTGGTTCACATTACAGGCAACGAGAAATCATGAATCGCTGTGCTGTTGTGCGTGCTTGGCGATGGAACAAAGATGCGAGCCTGTATCATTCTCAGTCATAGAACTATGCCACAGCAAAATCTGTTGCCTGCTGTCTTTTTTTTGTTGCTATGGAAAAGGATGGATGACAACGGAGTTGGTTACAGACTGGCTTCCTATAGTCTGGAGCAGGAGGCCAGGTGGTCTTTTAAAGAACTGTGGGATGTTTATCTTTGATGCTTTCAAGGGGCATCTGACACCAGCAGTGAAGGCAGAAATCCTGAAGTTAAACAAACATCTTGTTGCCATTCCAGGAGCCACGACTTTGCAACTATAAGTGTTAGATGTGGAAGTGAATAAGCCATTTAACAACCATCTGAAGCAGCTGTAAATCAATTGATTACTTCAAGATGGCCAAGACCTGATTCCTATTGGGAAGCTGATGAAGCATTTAGTATCTCTAATTACTGAATGGATCCAGACACCTTGGACATGCATACCCAGTGCATCAGTTGTGAATGGCTTTAAGAACTGCTGTGTAATAAATGCATCAGATGGGAGTTGAAATGATTTGCTAGGGAAGAAATACAAGATCACCATGACAGTGGCAGTGACAAGTATAATTCATATGCAAATGTAGACAGAATACAATTCTGTAATTCTGAGTGATAACATTCACTAAAAGTTGCACTGAACAAAAGGTGGAGCAGCTTGTACTACAGTCTCATCAGAAGAAACATGTTCAATAGGTGTACTACGTGGGCTACTGGAGTAGTACTTAATTGCAAGAAGGAATGTTCACAGTATGTAAGTTTTGAAAGTCAAAATACAATGGCAATAATTAGTCGTTTAAATAACTCACCTAATAGTTGTTCTTTGTAGGTTACTAGTCTTTTCACCTTGTGTCCATGTGACCTCTTCCTCTTTTTTCCATTCCTGAAACTATTTACCCTTTCCTGACTTCCAAATTTTTTCTTCTTTTTCTTGCTCATTCTTGGAGGTGAAAGATTTTGATATGTATATGCGAGATAAAACTTCTCAATTGTGTCATTATAAGTATGGTATCAATGTATTAAATTGGTTATCTTTGTACTGCCTTTTTTAATTATGCCTACCATGCCATATCTTCACGCACACTAAGTACACTGTTGTACAAAATTTAAGAACAGAAGTAATTTTTGGAAGATATGTCACTGCCAAGTAACACAGCTCAACGAAACTTTGAGTAATATATGAAGAACTGCTACACTATAGTAGAGAAGGTACCTGAATGAAATATGCAATGAGATGAACAGAAATGATGCTTTTATTCGAAGACACTAACTACACTGAAGTTGTCATGATTCACGATGGTACCCTGCACATTAAAGACGACGTGACATGGTTCTTAATAGGGTGTGTGATCAACACGGACAGCAATGTACGCTCTATAATGTGCTCCCACACTTGCCATAGGGTTGGTAAGGCGTTGTTGGTTGGTTGGTTGGTTGGAAGGAGATGAAACTGCAAGGTCATCGATCCATTGTTCCCTGTAGAACAATTACCCAAGGGAAAGAAGAAAACAAAGAAGACATATGGCACAATAACAGGACAAAGGAAGAATCTGAAGAATGACAGAAGGAAACCAAACACTACAATGGACAAAACAGGACAATAAAACCACAGAGAGGTGCAAGAAACAGGGAGAGGAGATTAAAAACAAGAAAGCAAGTTACCATGGCTGGCTGACCATGAGAATAAAAAAGAAGAAGCCAGCCACTCTGCAAACCTCCATCCTAAAAGCACTTGGACATGCACTAGAACTTAGATCAAATGATAAAACCCATCCTCACAAAAAAAAAAAAAAAAAGTAAAACTAAAGCTGCTGTTGAGGTACTGTCATCCAACACCGAAGGTAGGGTGTTGGGAAAGTTAAAAGCCCACTGCAGAGTGGCTAAAAGTAGGCAGTACAGCAAGAGGTGGACAATTGTTATTTGGGAGCCACAGCGACACCGAGGTGGGTCCTCACGACAGAGGTGGTACCCATGTGTGAGCTACATATGGCCAATGCAGAGTCGACAAAGGACAACTGATTCCCTGCGAGAAGCCCACAACACATTCACAGTCTCCTTAATGACACGCAGTTTGTTGAGCACACTGCTATGCCACTCCACCTCCCAAAGCAGAAAAACCTTACTGCGTAAGACAGAACACATGTCAGTTTCAGAGATGCCCATCTCCAGGAGCAGTTTCTGCATAGCTCCTTTGGCCAGCCTGTCTGCAAGTTCATTGCCTGGGATTCAGATGTGTCCTGGGGTCCACACAAACACTAATGAACGACTGGACCGTTCCAGGGCAGAGATGGACCCCTGGATGTTCGCTACCAAAGGATGGCGAGGGTAGCACTGGTCGATAGCTTGTAAGCTGCTCAGGGAGTCAGAACAGAGAAGAAACAACTCACCAGAACAGGAACGGTTGTACTGAAGTGCACAAGATATGGCCACAAGCTCTGCAGTAACTACACTGCAGCCAGCAGGCAAGGAATGCTGTTCAACATGGCCTCTGTGGATGCAGGCGAACCCACCATTACCATCAGCCATTGAGCCGTCGGTGTAAACAGCTTCAGAGGCCCGGAATATGCCAAGAATCGAGAGAAAGTGACAGCGGAGAGTGGTAGGGTTAACTGAGTCCTTAGGGCCATGCAAAAGGTCCAGACGAAGCTTCAGCCAAGGTGTACACCATGGAGGTGTACGTAAATGGACCTCAAGTAGAGGTGGTAAAGGGAAGGACTACAGTTCAGAGAGAAGGAATTGCACACGAACTACAATCGCGAGCTCTGGCCTGAGCCACTGATGTGAGAGATGAACTGCTGCGGTGGGAAAAGGAGACTATAACTTACATGCTCAGGAGAACTATGAATGTGTGCAACATAACTGGCGAGCAGTTGTGCACGACCGCAATGGAGGGACTCTGGCCTCCACCAGGACACTGGTCACTGGACTCATTCTAAAAGCTCCCATCGCTAGGCGAATGCCACAGTGGTCCACTGGGTCATTGAAACACAATGCTGAGGGCACCGTCGAACTGTAAACCAGATTCGCATAGACAAGGGAGGGAGGAGGAGATTACTGTTTAACGTCCCGTCGACAACGAGGTCATTAGAGACGGAGCACAAGCTCGGATTAGGGAAGGATGGGGAAGGAAATCGGCCATGCCCTTTGTAAGGAACCATCCCGGCATTTGCCTGAAGCGATTTAGGGAAATCACGGAAAACCTAAATCAGGATGGCCGGACGCGGGGTTGAACCGTCGTCCTCCCGAATGCGAGTCTAGTGTGCTAACCACTGCACCACCTCGCTCGGTCCCATAGTCAAGGCGGGATTGAACAGGGGCACTGTAGAGCTGCGGCTGCGTAGAGTGATCTGCATCTCAGTTGGTGTTGTTCAGGCAGCAGAGAGCATTGAGATGCTGCCAGCACTCCCGCATAAGCTGATGAATGTGGTGTAGCCAAATCAATCGGGTGTCGAAAACTAGTCCTAAGAATCGATATGACTCCACTACAGTGAGTGGATCATCATTAAGATAAAGTTCAGGTTCCAGATGAATGGTATGTCACTGACAGAAGTGCATTTCACATGACTTCATGGCTGAAACCTGGGAGCCGTGGGCTAGAGCACATGACTGCGCCCTGTGAATGGCCCCTGTAGGCACTGCTCAGCGACACCAGTACTGGAGGAGCAATAAGAAATGCAGATGTCATCCGCATAAAGAGAAGGGGAGACAGAAGGCCCTAGAGCTGCTGCTAGGCCATTGACGGCCACTAAAACTAGAGATACACTCAATATGGAACCCTGCAGAACACCATTCTCCTGAATATAGGGGGAACTATGTGAGGCACCAACTTGGACACACAAAGTACGGAGTGACAGGAAGTTTTGGATAAAAATCGGGAGCAGGCCCCGGAGACCCCACTCAAACAATGAGGCAAGAATATGATGTAGCCAGGTCATGCTGTATGCATTACGTAAATAAAAGAAAGACAGGAACCAGATGTTGGCATATGGAAAAGGCTGTTCGGATCAGAGACTCGAGGGACACAAGATTATCAGTAGTGGAGCAACTCTGGCAGAAGCCGCCCTGGCATGGAGCCAGTACGCCACGTGACTCCAACCCAACCGCCGACACACCATATGTTCCAGCAGCTTACAGATGAAGTTGGTGAGGCATGATGGTGCTCTCCCGCCATTGCGATGGGAAGATGCCATCGCACCAGATCTGGCTGAAGATGAGGAGATGTCGCTTGTAGTCAGATGAGAGATGATTAATCATCTGCCTGTCAATCTGATCCGGCCCAGGAGCTGTGTCGGGGCAATGTGCAAGGTCGCTGAGGAGCTCCCACTCTGTAAATGGGGCATTTATAGGGTTCCCTGTGGCGCATAGTGAGCAAGAGAACTTTCCTTTCCATCCGTTGTTTGAGGATGCGAAAGGCTGGGACGTAGTTCTCTGACACAGAGGCTCAAGCATAGTGCTCAGCAAAGTGCTCGGCAATCACGTTTGTGTCAGTACAGAGTGCGCCATTGATGTTAACGCCAGGAACACCTTTTGGGGTCTGGTACCCAAAAAGACGTCTGACCTTCTTCCAGAATTGGGAAGGTGACATACGGGACCAATGGTTGAGACTTACCTCTCTCAACACTCCTGTTTCCATTATTTTATAAGCAGGTGAACACGGGCACGGAGCCGCTTAAAGGCTATTAGGTGCCCTAGAGAATGGTGCCACTTATGTCGCTGTGGAGCCCGATGACGCTCTTTAATCATCTCAGCGACTTCCAGTGACCACCAAGGGACTGTCTCTCGCTGGGGACACCCTAGAGAATGAGGGATCACATTTTCCACTGCAGAGATTATTGCTGTAGTGACCTGTTCAATCACAACATCGATGGCACCATGAGGTGGAGATTCAACAGTGACAGCAGAGGTGAAGACTACCCATTCTGCCTTGTTTAAAGACCACCTGGGCATGATGCCAGAGGAGCGACAGGAAGATGGGGAAGTGGTCACTACCACACAGATCGTCATGTGCTCTCTAGTGGATAGATGGAAAAAGACCTGGGCTCCAAATTGATAAATCAATGGCCGAGTAACTACCATGAGCCAAACTTAAATGTGTGGCGGTTCCAGTATTTAAGAGGTAGAGGTCTAATTGGGACAGTAAATTTTCAACATCTCTCCCACGACCAGCATCCCACAGGGAGTTACGGACATTAAAATCTCCCAAAAGTAGTAAAAGTTTAGGGAGTTGATCAATCAGTGCAGACAATGCGTTCAGGGGTACCGCATCATCTGGAGGGAGATTGCAGATAGTTATTTCCTGCGTTGTCCTTATTCTGGCAGCCACAGCTTCAAGGGGAGTTTGAAGGGGCACAGGTTCACTACTTCCAAAGTTCAGGACATAAACGCAAACCCCACCTGACACACTATTATATTTGCTACGGTTCTTGTAATATCCCCTGTAGCAGCAAAGTGCGGGGGTCTGCATTGCCGGGAACCACGTTTCCTGGAGGGCAATGCAGAAAGCAGGTGTAAAGCTTAACAGTTGCCATAGCTCAGCCAGGTGGTGGAAAAAAACACCATAATTCCACTGGAGGATGATGGGATCATGAGACTGGGAAGACACCAAACACTCAATGAGGCAGTCTACGCCTCAGGGTCTCCTGTTGCCACTGACTTATTTCCTGAACAGGCTATATCCATTGTGTCTGAGGGTCTGGTGAGATCTAGGTGCTCAGCAGATGCCAGGGTCTTCACCTCATCCTCAGATGCAGAGCTCGTAGGCATCGGTGGTGTGGGTGCCACTGCAATTCCCTTGGTCTTGGGGTCTTCTTTCTGGATTTCTCTCGCTGGGAGGGCTTCACTGATTCATTCTCCGGGACTGAGGATGATCGTGAAGCCCTACAACCAGCTGCTTTTGGGCACTTCAACCACTGGCGAGTGTCATCTTTCCCACTAGCAGAAAGCTGGGAAGGGAGTTACCAGAGGGACCTACGATGGTTGGGGAACAGTGCTCTCGAGGTAGGTGGTTTGGGAGCAACATGGAGGGAAGTGACCCCCTCCATCAAGGGGGCAGGTGGGGTCTTCCAGCTCCGAGAACCAGCTGGAACTTGCGGAACTGATGGGGCTACAACTGTTCTCGTAGTAGCATCATAAGAGGTCATAGTCACAGGATGTAGCTGCTCAAATTTCCTCTTGGCCTCCGTGTAAATGTGTTGGTCCAGGGTCTTGTATTCCAATATCTTCCTTTCTTGCTGTAAAATCCTGCAGTCTGGTGAGTAAGGTGAATGATGCTCTCCACAGCTGACACAAATAGGAGGCGGGACACGTGGAGTATTGGGATGTGATGGACGTCCACAATCTCAATATGTGATGCTGGAAGTGCAGGGGGAAGACATTTTTATTTATTTATTTATTTATTTATTTATTGTTCCGTGGGACCAAATTAAGGAGAAGTTTCCATGGTCATGGAAATTAAACACGATAGTAGAAACAGTTAAAATGAAATATAAGTAACATATTCACATGACAATTCGTAAGTTTAAATAAAGAAAATCAGCAATGTAACACTGGAATTTGCTTAATTTTTTTGCTCTTCCAAGAGCTCCTCGACAGAATAGAAGGAGTGAGCCATGAGGAAACTCTTCAGTTTGGACTTAAAAGAGTTTGGGCTACTGCTAAGATTTTTGAGCTTTTGTGGTAGCCTATTGAAAATGGATGCAGCAGAATACTGCACTCCTTTCTGCACAAGAGTCAAGGAAGTGCATTCCACATGCAGATTTGATTTCTGCCTAGTATTAACCAACTGAAAGCTGCAAACTCTTGGGAATAGGTTAATATTGCTAACAGCAAACGACATTAAAGAAAATATATACTGTGAGGGCAATGTCAGAATTCCCAGACTATTGAATAGGGGTCGACAAGAGGTTCTCGAACTTACACCACATATAGCTCGAACAGCCCGTTTTTGAGCCAAAAATACCCTTTGACATAAGCGTATGAAAATATGCGAAGTAGACTACTTTTCGTGTTGAACTGTCACTTATTTCAGATACTGTTCTAATGGTAAATAAAGCAGCATTGAGTTTCTGAACAAGATCCTGAACATGGGCTTTCCACAACAGCTTACTATCTATCTGAACGCCTAGGAACTTGAACTGTTCTGTCTTGCTTAAAATATGCCCATTCTGTCTGATCAAAATATTGGTTCTTGTTGAATTGTGAGTTAGAAACTGTAAAAACTGAGTCTTACTGTGATTTAGCATCAAATTATTTTCCCCAAGCCACGAACTTATTTCATGAACTACATTATTTGATACTGTTTCAATATTACACACAAGATCCTTCAGTGACTACCAAGCTGGAGTCATCAGCAAACAGAAATATTTTTGAATCACCTGTAATACTAGAAGGCATATCATTCATATAAATAAGAAACAGCAGTGGCCCCAGCACCGACCCTTGGGGAACGCCCCATTGGGACTGAACATCACTACCACTCTCAATATTGCGGAGAATTACCTTCTGCTTTCTGTTCTTAAAGTAAGAGGCGAACCAACTGTAAGCTACTCCCCTTACTCCATAATGGTCCAACTTCTGCAGTAATATTTTGTGGTCAACACAGTCAAAAAAGCCTTCGTTAAATCACAAAGAAAACACCTAGTGTTAGCAACCTTTTATTTAATCAGTCCGAAACCTCACAGAGAAAAGAGAATATAGCATTTTCAGTTGTTAAACCGTTTCTAAAACAAAACTGTACATTTGACAGCAAATTATGTGAATTTAAATGCTCCAGTAACCTTGTATATACAACCCTCTCGATAACTATAGCAAACACCAATGACACAGAAATAGGTCTATACTTGTCAACATTATCCCTGTCTCCATTTTTATAAAGTGGCTTCACTACCGAGTATTTTAATCGGTCAGGAAACCGACCACTCCTAAAGGAAAAGTTACAGATATGGCTAAGTACTTGGCTAACATACATAGAACAAAACTTCAGTATTCTGCTAGATACCCCGTCATATCCATGAGAGTACTTGGTCTTTAGTGATTTAATTATTAACTCAATCTCCCTCCTGTCAGTATCATGGAGGAGCATTTCATTTCAGGTAACAGTCTCGGAACACTTTTTTCTAAGAACGCTATGTGATTCCCTGTTGGGACTAGGTTTCTATTTAGTTCACCTGCTATATTCAGAAAGTGATTATTAAATACTGTACATATATGCGACTTATCAGTAACACGGACATTCCCACTACGCACTGATTCTATATCCTCGACCTGTCTCTGCAGACCAGCCACTTCCTTTACGACTGACCATATAGTTTTAATTTTATCCTGAGACTTAGCTATTCTATCTGCATACCACATACTTTTTGCCTTCCTAATAACATTACAATACTGTTTGTAATGGGCTGCTGCATTTAGATTTTTACTATTTCTAACGTTTTGATATAATTGCCACTTTGTTCTACAGGATATTCTTATCCCTCTAGTCAGCCACCCAGGCTGACTGTTTGTGCCAGTACGCTGTTTTGAACGTTCTAACTGAAAGCAACTTTCAAAGAGCATGAGAAAAGTCTTGAGGAAAGCATTATATTTATCGTCTACTGTATCAGCACTATAAACATCTTGCCACTCTTGTTCCTTGATAAGGTTTAAAAAGGTCTCTACAGCAACTGGATCAGCTTTCCTAAACAGTTGATAACTGTATTTAACATGTGTTGCAGCAAAAAAATCTTTTAGAGTTAAAATTTGTGCATCATGATCTGAAAGGCCATTCACCGTCTTGCCAACAGAATGCCCTTCTAGTAATGAGGAATGAACAAAAATGTTGTCTACGGTTGTTCTACTGTTCCCTTGCACTCTCGTTGGAAAGAATACAGTTTGCATAAGATTATACGAATTAAGGAGGTCTACCAGTATCCCTTTCCTTGCACAATCACTTATACAATTAATGTTGAAGTCACCACACATAACTAACTTTTTGTATTTCCTATAAAGTGAACCAAGAACCTCCTCTAGCTTTAGCAAAAATATTGTGAAATCGGAGTCTGGGAATCTATAAATAACAACAGTTAGAAGTTTAGCTCCATTAAATTTAACCACACCTGCACAACATTCAAAAACCTTTTCAGTGCAGTACTTTGAAACATCAATTGACTCAAATGGGATACTGTTTTTCACATACATGGCTACTCCCCCACACTGCAAAGAGCTCCTAGAAAAGCTGCCAGCCAACCTGTATTCTCGTAAAGGAACCCTCTGAATTATCTCCTTATTTAAGAGGTGTTCAGATACACCAATAATTTCAGAGTCAACATCCATAAGCAGTTCACTAACTTTATCTCTAATACCTTGTATATTTTGATGAAATATACTAATTCCCTCATTACTCGGATACCTAAGCTTTGTCGAAAGTGTATCCTTTGTTAGAGAGACTTCCCTTAAGCAGCAGTACCTATCAGCTAGCTTCAATCTAAAAAAGGTGCAGCTTTAACACCCACTAGTACAGGAATTTTCCCATCAGTGATCCCACCTATGCTGTCACCTATAAGCTTTGCCAACCTCCCCTTCCCATACCTGTTGAGGTGCAGGCCATGTCTAGTGAAACCCGTCCTGCTGATAGACTCCACCGACACCACTGAAATGTGACTCATGCCTTCTGTCATCAGCGCACCCCGAAGTCTCATGTTATTACGCCTGATGGCTGTATTAAGATGAGGCCGATCGTGATGCTGAAACAGTTCCACGAAATGCACATTCATGTTGCCAGTCTGAGTGACTATCTTCTCCAGGTTACCATCTATGTCATACTCCCCATCCCTATCAATACTATTACCAGCCCCACCCACAATCACTACCTGATCCTCTTTAGTAAAATCCCTACATAACCCCCCCTATGTTAACAGTCACCTGAGCCAATCCTGCATTAGGCTTCACAATGCTGGTGACCTGGTACTCACTCCCCAACACTTCCTGCAACTGCTGGCCTACATCTCTGCCATGAGAACTACCGAACAGCAGAACCTTCTTCTTTCTCTTAGACTTTGCAACTGTCCTAGCCACCGTAACTGCTGAGGACTGCTGCATACTTTCTACATCTACAGCTACTAGAGATTCCTCTCCAATAGACTGACAGTTGGTCATATCTATTGCAAACACCAATAGTAAAACTATCTGAAAATCTCCTTCTCCTAGCAGATCTCTTGCCAACAGCCAGCTCCCATTCCCCAAACCCCTTCTCCCTCCTCATCTTATCTAGCTCCTCCTGTGCATTTCTCAACTGCACCTGAAAGGCACAGATCTTACGCTCCTGCTCCTCTATCAACTTACTCTTGCTACATAACCTGCAGTTCAAGGAGAGGATCTCACCAGAATGCCCACTGGCTTCCCCACTGCATCCCCCCAGTGAAAATACTTCGAACAAGTCTCACACCGCAATCCACTACTCACGAACCTACAGCAAAGCCCACACTTCTCACTCATGGCAAAATTTTACAGTTATTGAAACAAGAAAACTACTTTATTTAAGTTCCACTACTACAATAAGAAGATGTTAAAAAACTGACTACAATAATCACAAACTTGCTCTACAAGGGAAGTAACTACTATTATTGACAGTATTAATCAACAACAAATGAGAATGTAACAAAAGACTAACACAGAAAGAAAATCAAACGTCTAATGACACAGTAACGAAACTGAAACCAGTTTCTAAAAATTTCTTCTGAAATTATTTCACCAGAAAACACCAAGAACACCGGTTGAAGACTACTAAAGTTCCTAAATAAACCACTATACACAAACAATTAATTAGTACTTAGATTTCGATGGGCCGCTACAGCTGCAACTGGTCAGCGCGGAATGTAAACACAGGTAAGAGGTTAAGTTGCTCGATACGAAACACTCACAAATATCAGGTCGCAACTCGAGAAAGGCAGAGGTGAATGAAGAAACCACTAATAAGTCACTTATATAGTAAACATTATCACAAAAACCGTTAAAATATATGTCTGAAACCTAAAAATATATGAAAACTTAGAGAGCGATCTCACACACAGTCACGACCTAAGTTCCAGCACTTAAAGCACCGCATTGGCGGAGGGACATATGGCTCGGCATCACAGTGATAGACCATAACCTTGACCTTTTCGGGTCATGTCTCACCCTCGAAGGCCGAGATGAAGGCACCGGTGGCCACCTTACTATCCCTCGTTGCTGTAAGTTGGGGCACAGCTCGTCATCGGACTGCAAAACAAGGTCCCTGTGGAATATAATACCCTGGACCATATTTAAGCTCTTATGGAGTGTGATGGAAACAGGCGAGTAATACCCGTGACTGGGCAGAGGATGCTTTTTTTTTTGTCAAGACTGACACAGATCACATTTTGGACAATCCCTCCCACCTCCCTAAACTTGTCTCTAAATGCTCCACAAAAAATTGAGGCTTCATTGACATGAAAGATTTCCCATCAGCTCTCGTACATACGAGGTACCAGGGCGAATAAGGTTCGCTGCCAATCCTCCCATGGCCAGGGAGGGAAACAATTTGGGGTCATACTTCTTCACAACTTCCACCACTTAGAGACAGCTGGTGTTGGACCACCAGCAAGAGATGACGTAGTACGCTTCGTGGCGTGTCATCCGCCCTGATGTCACCCAATCCGACCAGGGCCCCTCCCCACAAGTGCCACCCAGCCTCGGCAAAGGCCTCAGGGAGACAGGCATCTACTCCTTGGCATATGTGGAGAGTTAACGGCCCAGGCATCAGCAAAGCGATCCCTGTGTAGTCAGGTAGCTACAACCAATAGAGTACATGGTGGCCCCACCACAATGGACTGGCTACTGTGCTGGATATGAGGTGCAAAGAACTCTGTGATCATTGTTGGTGCAGAAAGAGACACTGCACAGTGCATGGAGGAAAATGCACCCGGGTAGGTGTCCTCACACAACAGCTGGAGAATGAGTGGAACTGCAAATCCACGACAATAAAGGGGGCTAAAGATCTCAGTGCATGATGGACATAATGCATCATGTAAGGCGCTCTTCCCCAATTGGCTCAGTCTTCGGAAAAATTTGGAAGTATGGTGGTCAGACCCTACAGGGGATCATCACATAAAGGCCGAAATGTGAGAAACTTCTTTCAGTCACCTCTTCTGACAGTCAGGAACACCTCGGGCCTATTCTAACCCCCAGACTTGCAGGGGAATTGATATTTTGGCTTCGGAACTTTCTCAGGTGATGAATCAACACATTAACAAAAACAAGAGTTGCAGATTGTGAACGCTGTAGTATTTTACGTATTAAACTGAAACTTTGCATCAAATAAAACAGAACTTTAAGCATCTGTTTCCCCCCATGAACCATGGACCTGTCGCTGGTGGGGGCCTTGCGTGCCTCAGCGATACAGATAGCCGTACCATCGGTGCAACCACAACGGAGGGGTATCTGTTGAGAGGCCAGACAAACGTGTGGTTCCTGGAGAGAGGCAGCAGCCTTTCCAGTAGTTGCAGGGGCAACAGTCTGGATGATTTATTGATCTGGCCTTGTAACACTAACCAAAACGGCCTTGCTGTGCTGGTACTGCAAATGGCTGAAAGCAAGGGGAAACTACAGCCGTAATTTTTCCCGAAGGCATGCAGCTTTACTGTATGGTTAAATGATGATGGCGTCCTCTTGGGTAAAATATTCCGGAGGTAAAAAAAGTCCCTTATTCAGATCTCCAAGCGGGGACTACTCAGGAGGACGTTGTTATCAGGAGAAAGAAAACACGTTCTACGGGTCGGAGCGTGGAATGTCAGATCCCTTAATCGGGCAGGTAGGTTAGAAAATTTAAAAACGGAAATGGATAGGTTAAAGCTAGATATACTGGGAATTAGTGAAGTTCGGTGGCAGGAGGAACAAGACTTCTGGTCATGTGAATACAGAATTACAAATACAAAAATCAAATAGGGTTAATGCTGGAGTAGGTTTAATAATGAATAAAAAAATAGGAATGCGGGTAAGCTACTACGAACAACACAGAGAACGCATTATTGTGGCTAAGCTAGATACGAAGCCCACGCCTACCACAGTAGTAGAAGTTTACATACCAACTAGCTCCGCAGACGATGAAGAGATTGATGAAATGTATGATGAGATAACAGAAATTATTCAGATAGTGAAGGGAGATGAAAATTTAATAGTCATGGGTGACTGGAATTCGATAGTAGGAAAAGGAAGAGAAGGAAATGTAGTAGGTGAATATGGAATGGGGGTAAGGAATGAAAGAGGAAGTCGCCTGGTAGAATTTCGCACAGAGCATAACTTAATCATAGCTAACGCTTGGCTCAAGAATCATGAAAGAAGGTTGTATACATGGAAGAAGCCTGGAGATACTGGAAGGTTTCAGACAGATTATATAATGGTAAGACAGAGATTTAGGAACCAGGTTTTAAATTGTAAGACATTTCCAGGGGCAGGTGTGGACTCTGACCACAATCCATTGGTTACGAACTGTAGATTAAAACTGAAGAAACTGTAATAAGGTAGGAATTTAAGGAGATGTGACCTGGAGAAACTGACAGAACCAGAGGTTGTAGCGAGTTTCAGGGAGAGCAGTATGGAATGACTGACAAGAATGGGGTAAGGAAATACAGTAGAAGAAGAATGGGCAGCAGAAGATCAAGTAAGTAAAAAGACGAGGGCTAATAGAAATCCTTGGGTAAGAGAAGAGATATTGAATTTAATTGATGAAAGGAGAAAATACAAAAATGCCATAAATGAAGCAGGCAAAAAGGAATACAAACGTCTCAAAAATGAGATCGACAGGAAGTGCAAAATGGTTAAGCAGGGATTGCTAGAGGACAAATGTAAGGATGTAGAGGCGTATATCACTAGGGGTAAGATAGATGCTGCCTACAGGAAAATTAAAGAGACCTTTGGAGAAAAGAGAACCACTTGTATGAATATCAAGAGCTCAGACAGAAACCCAGTTCTAAGCAAAGAAGGGAGAGCAGAACGGTGGAAGGAGTATACAGAGGGTCTATACAAGGGCGATGTTCTTGAGGACAATAGTATGGAAATGGAAGAGGATGTCGATGAAGACAAAATGGGAGATATGATACTGTGTGGAGAGTTTGACAGAGCACTGAAAGACCTGAGTCGAAACAAGGCCCCGGGAGTAGACAACATTCCATTAGAACTACTGATAGCCTTGGGAGAGCCAGCCCTGACAAAACTCTACCATCTGGCAAGCAAGATGTCTGAGACAGGCGAAATACCCTCAGACTTCAAGAAGAATATAATAATTCCAATCCCAAAGAAAGCAGGGGTTGACAGATGTGAAAATTACCGAACTATCAGTTTAATAAGTCATGGCTGCAAAATACTAAGGTGAATTCTTTACACACGAATGGAAAAACTGGTAGAAGCCGACCTCAGGGTAGATCACTTTGGATTTCGTAGAAATGTTGGAACACGCGAGGCAATACTGGCCCTATGACTTATCAAAGAAAATAGATTAAGGAAAGGCAAAGCTACATTTCTAGCATTTGTAGACTTAGAGAAAGCTTTTGATAATGTTGACTGGAATACTCTCTTTCAAATTCTGAAGGTGGCAGGGGTAAAATGCAGGAAGCAAAAGGCTATTTACAATTTGTACAGAAACCAGATGGCAGTTAAAAGAGTCGAGGGACATGAAAGGGAAGCAGTGGTTGGCAAGGGAGTGAGACAGGGTTGTAGCCTCTCCCCGACGTTATTCTATCTGTATATTGAGAAAGCAGGAAAGGAAACAAAAGAAAAATTCGGAGTGGGAATTAAAATCCATGGAGAAGAAATAAAAACTTTGAGGTTTGCCAATGACACTGTAATTCTGTCAGAGACAGCAAAGGACCTGGAAGAGCAGCTGAATGGAATGGACAGTGTCTTGAAAGGTGAATATAAGATGAACATCAACAAAAGAAAACCAAGGATAATGGAATGTAGTCGAATTAAGCCGGGTGATGCTGAGGGTATTAGATCAGGAAATGAGATGCTTAAAGTAGTAAAGGAGTTTTGCTATTTGGGGAGCAAAGTAACTGATAATGGTCAAAGTAGAGAGGATATAAAATGTAGACTGGCAATGGCAAGGAAACAGTTTCTGGAGAAGAGAAATTTGCTAACATCGAGTATAGATTTAAGTGTCAGGAAGTCGTTTCTGAAAGTATTTGTATGGAGTGTAGCCATGTATGGAAGTGAAACATGGACGATAAATAGTTTGGACAAGAAGAGAATAGAAGCTTTCGAAATGTGGTGCTACAGAAGAATGCTGAAGATTAGATGGGTAGAGATCACATAACTAATGAGCAGGTATTTAATAGATTGTGGCACAACTTGACTAGAAGGAGGGATCGGTTGGTACGACATGTTCTGAGGCATCAAGGAATCACCAATTTAGTATCGGAGGGCAGCGTGGAGGGTAAAAATCGTAGAGGGAGACCAAGAGATGAATACAATAAACAGATTCAGAAGGATGTAGGTTGCAGTAGGTACTGGGAGATGATGAAGCTTGCACAGGATAGAGTAGCATGTAGAGCTGCATCAAACCAGTCTCTGGACTGAAGACCATAACAACAACAAAGCATCTGTTTATTTTACAAGTGCACCAGGAATTCAGGTACCTAGGGCTTTCTTTTAGTAGTCCCTGTTTCATTCTCAAGCTAACATCAACTGAATGCACCTGTAAACTTAAAATTTTCTGTCATGAAGGCAAGTTGTTGTTGTTGTTTTGATGATGATGTTTGGGTGGGACTGAATTACTACAACATCAACATACAGAGGGGCTGAAAATCCAAAACCATTACTTACAAAAACATAGGAAAAGGAAACTTTAAAAAAAAATGTTATAGTGTACATTACAATGAAGCAAATACCATCGTAAAAAGGTATCTTCATTCTTCTGTGCAAGTGGTCTTTGAGCACTTTTAGTAATTGATTATATCAGTTCCAACATGGCCAGAATTTTGTCCCAGGCTTCTGGAAGTAGCATCATCATGATGCTTTTATTTGCAATATGACTGCTTTTAATCCACACTTCTAAGATGTTTTGCAAATTTTCAACGTGTGTTAATTGAGACACTTCAGTGTCTTCAGCTGTTTTATAATGCTGTACACGGACCATACTACAGAATTCGTAGCAGTATTCTTCCTTTGGGAAGACTAGTTTTTTTTCCATCTAGGTCTATAAATACAGGGTGGTCCATTGATCGTGACTGGGTCAAATATCTCTTGAAATAAGCGTCAAATGGAAAAACTACAAAGAATGAAACTTGTCTAGCTTGAAGGGGGAAACCAGATGGTGCTATGGTTGGCCCGCTAGATGGTGCTGCCATGGGTCAAATGGATATAAACTGCATTTTTTTAAATAGGAACCCCCATTTTTTATTACATATTCATGTAGTACGTAAAGAAATATGAATGTTTTAGTTGGACCACTTTTTTCGCTTTGTGATGGATGGCACTGTAATAGTCACAAAAATATGGCTCACAATTTTAGACCACCAGTTGGCAACAGGTAGGTTTTTTAAATTAAAATACAGAATGTAGGTACGTTTGAACATTTTACTTTGGTTGTTCCAATGTGATACATGTACCTTTGTGAACTTATCATTTCTGAGAACGCATGCTGTTACATCATGATTACCTGTAAATACCACATTAGTGCAATAAATGCTCAAAATGATGTCTGTCAACCTCAATGCATTTGGCAATATGTGTAACGACATTTCTCTCAACAATGAGTAGTTCGCCTTCTGTAATGTTCGCACATGCACTGACAATGCGCTGACGCAGAAGGAAATCCGGGGACGTCAGATCCGGTGAACGTGCGGGCCATGGTATGATTCTTCAATGACCAATCCACCTGTCGTGAAATATGCTATTCAAAACCGCTTCAACCGCACGCAAGCTATGTGCCAGACATCCATCATGTTGGAACTACATCGCCATTGTGTCACGCAGTGAAACATCTTGTAGTAACATCGGTATAACATTATGTAGGAAATCAGCATACATTGCACCATTTAGACTGCCATCGATAAAATGGGGGGCCAATTATCCTTCCTCCCATAATGCCGCACTATACATTAAGCCGCCAAGGTCGCTGATGTTCCACTTGTCGCAGCCATCGTAGATTTTCCGTTGCCCAATAGCGCATATTATGCCGGTTTATGTTACCGCTGTTGGTGAATGACGCTTCGTTGCTGAATAGAACGCGTGCAAAAAATCTGTCTTCGTCCCGTAATTTCTCTTGTGCCCAGTGGCAGAAATGTACACGACGTTCAAAGTCGGCGCCATGCAACTCCTGGTGCATAGAAATATGATATGGGTGCAATCGATGTTGATGTAGCATTCTTAACACTGATGTTTTTGAGATTCCTGATTCTCATGCAATTTGTCTGCTACCGATGTGCGGATTAGCAGCGACAGCAGCTAAAACAACTACTTGGGCATCATCATTTGTTGCAGGTCGTGGTTGACATTTCCCATGTGGCTGAACATTTCCTGTTTCCTTGAATAACGTAACTATCCGGTGAATGGTCAGGACACTTGGATGATGTCATCCAGGATACCGAGCAGCATACAAAAGCACATGCCCGTTGGGCATTTTGATCACAATAGCCATACACCAACACGATATCGACCTTTTCCGCAATTGTTAACGGTCCATTTTAACATGGGTAATGTATCACGAAGCAAATACCGTCCACACTGGCGGAATGTTACGTGATACCACGTACTTATATGTTTGTGACTATTACAGTGCCATCTATCACAAAGCGAAAAAAGTGGTTCAACTAATACATTCATATTTCTTTACGTACTACACGAATATGTAATAAAAAATGGGGATTCCTATTTTTAAAAATGCAGTTGATATCCATTTGACCTATGGTAGTGCCATCTAGCAGGCCACCCATAGCGCCATCTGGTTTCCCCCTTCAAGCTAGATGAGTTTTGTTCTTTGTAGTTTTTTTGTTTGATGCCTATTTCATGAAATGTTTGGCCTGGTCACTATCAATGGACCACCCTGTATACTCAACAGGCTTTATTTTTGTTTGCGCGTTTCCATCAGAACATCGATGCACCATGTTGTGCGTTACCCCTTTAATGAAACGCAAGTCACCAATTCCAACCAAACTAATTATAGCCCCAAATAACAACTCAACTACATAGTTTATATACACTGTAGCGCCAACGAAAGAAACTGGTATAGGCATGTATTTAAATACGGAGATATGTAAACAGGCAAAATACAGTGCTCCAGTTGGCAATGCCTATATAAGACAAGTGTCCAGCTCAGTTGTTAGATAGGTTACGGCTGCTACAACTCCAGGTTATCAAGCTTTAAGCAAGTTTGAACGTGGTGTTACAGTCGGCACACGCGTGATGGACCACATCATCTCGGAGGCCAGCGATGAAGCGGGTATTTTCCCGCATGACCATTTCACGATTGTACCGTGAATATCAGGAACCCGGTAAAACATCAAATCTCCGACATCTCTGCCGGAAAAAGATTCTGCAAGAACGGGACCAACAACAACTGAAGAGAATCATTCAACATAATAGAAGTGGAACCCTTCCGCAATTGCTGCAGATTTCAATGCTGGGTCATCAACAAGTATCAGCGTGAGAACCATTCAACAAAAAAAAATCATCAATATGGGGTTTCGGAGTGAAAGACCCACTCGTGCACCCTGGACGACTGCACGACACAAAGCTTTACACCTCGCCTGGGCCCGTCAACACCAACATTGGACTGTTGATGACTGGAAACATGTTGCCTCGCTGGACAAGTCTGATTTCAAATTTTATCAGTTGGATGGACGTGTACAGATATGGAGACAACCTCATGAATCCATAGACCCTGCATGTCGGCAGGGGAGTGTTCAAGCTGGTGGAGGCTCTGTAATGGTGTGGGACTTGTGCAGTTGGAGTGTTATGGGACCCCTGATACATCTACATACGGCTGTGAAGGTGACACATACATAAGCATCCTGTCTGATCACTGGCAGCCATTCATGTCTATTGTGCATTCTGATAGACTTGGGCAATTCCAGCAGTAGAATGCAACACCCCACATGTCCAGAATTGATACAGAGTAGCTCCACGAATACTCTTCCAAGTTTAAACACTTCCACTGGCCACCAAACTCCATAGATATGAACATTACTGAGCATATCTGAGACGCCTTGCAACGTGCTGTTCAGGAGAGATCTCCATCCCCTCGTACTCTTATGGATTTATGGACAGCCCTGCAGGATTCATGGTATCAATTCCCTCCAGCACTACTTCAGACATTAGTCGATGTCCATGTAATGTCGTGTTGCAGCACTTCTGCATGCTCGCTAAGGGCCCAACACGATATTAGGCATGTGTACCAGTTTCTTTGCCTCTTCAGAGTAGTTGGAATTATAGTACTTGTTTGGGTTGCATTTATGGATGTGCTACACCCGAAATTAAAAATATAATGGAAATCAGCAAACTAAATACTATCCTTGATAAAGAAAAAAATATTACTTTCATGAATATATGAACGAGCTATGCTTTATTTATTACTGACCATATAAAAAAAACAGTTCTGTCTGTCTTTGCTTTATTTTTTTTTAATTAGCATTTATGGTTTTTAATACAAAGTTCAGAACAAAGCTAAGTAAAGACTAACTGAATAAAATGAGTTTGATTCTAAATATCATTGAAACTTGGTTTAATTCTTTAATTTTTTATTATAAATAAATTGTTATTAGCATATTAAAAATGCAGCTGTTTAAAGCAACATATTGATATAACAAACTATCACTAATTACTTCATTTTGCACATGTTTGAGAACGTGACAGTTGAGGCTAGTTAATACGTGGTTTAAGGATAGCTCTGCATAGGGACTAACACAATAACCACACTCATAGCGAACAGTTCTTACATGAACAGTACATTCAGTTGCATACCTCGTCAACACACACACACACACACACACACACACACACACACACACACACACACACACACACACAGAGAGAGAGAGAGAGAGAGAGAGAGAGAGAGAGAGAGAGAGAGAGAGAGAGAGAGAGAGAGTGTGTGTGTGTGTGTGTGTGTGTGTGTGTGTGTGTGTGTTTCATTTCACAACAGGCTTTGTGAGATTCTTGATAATTTGGATATTCTTCTCAATACTTTTGAGTCAGCGAAATTCCCACCCCTCCTTGATACACTGTGCCAGTATCACGTTACATATATAGATGTAACTGTATGGAGGTGTTACTGGCAGATTAATTAGGATTTGCCCATGATACGATGTGGTCCTGGAGTGAAAAGATGGAATCTTTGTCCTATGTTATGCTATATACAGATCTTTTGTTCATGTTCGATACAGAACATACTGTTATTCATATGTAGCTTCTGATGTGGATTGATAATGTGATTTGTATACAACATCTCATGCAATATGGTACATAATATGTACTCGATAATGAAACTGTAGTCTAAACTGACCAACAGCACACCATATAAATAATATACAGCAGACAATGTCTGCTTTTATGAAATATCTGGAGGCTGTGGACCTGCATATAAACAAGATTATCAAGGTATTTATTAATTACTTCATTCAGTGGTTGAGCTATTTTACCCATCCGCATTGCCATGCACGTTATCACACTACTACCGAGAGTCTGAGAGCAACGCCGGATCTAGACCGAATCTGCTCAATGGATTTACAGCATGTGCCGGTGTGCTGGCCACCCTGGATGTGCTTTTTAACCCTTTGTTGCCTGACGGTACTTAAAATTACTGGTAACTTTTGACTCTCATTATTTTCCTGTGGTGCATTTTCGTGATGTAAGAGCCTGTCGGTACGTAACAGTAACTCTGCTCTACTGTTTCATAGATGTTATTGTGCAATACATAGACCTCTCTGGCAGTAAGAGCTTGAAATTGTTTTTCGCGCGCTGCTGTGAAAACAGAAGATTTTATGTGCTGGTTTCCATGGTGTTGCCTGAATTTGTGCACAATTTATTGAAACTTCTGTTGAGTTTTCCATTGTATGTACTTATCTCCTTTGTTTTTGTATAATAGTTTGAAGTATTATGTTACAAGTGAATGAGATAAAGTGGAAAATATAAAGCAGACTTATTAGTACCATCAGGTTGTGCGAACACTTTATTGTAGCAACAATTCGTTACCTCTCACTAGTTGTTCTGTCCACTTTTTCTCACACAGAAACCTGTAAATACATTTGCCTGTGGAACAATTAGAACAAACAGGAAAGGTTTGCCAGCTAATTTACCTAAAGAAAAATGTCTAAAGCGTGGGGAATCAAATCACAGAGAGTCATCTTTAGACCTAACAGTATTTCAATGGAGGGACAATAAAGTAGTGTATTTTGTGTCAAACTTCCATGGCACTGAACAGAGCATAGTGTCAAGAAAACAGGAACACGGAACTAGTATGACTATACCATGTCCAGTTGTTGTATGTGATTACAATAAAAACATGGGTGGTGTGGATCATGCAGACAGATTACGTTCAACTTATGGTCTTGAGAAGCGATCAAAGAAATGGTGGCACCGTCTCTTCTGGGGAGCAATAGAAATTGCTTTTGTCAATGCTTGTGTTATTTTCAGTGATCTACATGGGGCACTGCCACTGCTGGAATTCAGGTGTGCTGTGGCACTAGGGCTAATGAGTGAACAGCAAGTGCCAAATCTCAAAAAGAGAAACTCTGGTAAAGATGAAATAACTCCCCCAAAGAGAAGGAAAGATAACTTTTCTGTTCCTAAGGATGTACGTCTTGGCAACCAAGGAAACCATTTTGTAGTGTTCAGTTGTAAAAGAGGACAATGCGAAACGTGTGCAAAAAATAAAATTCAGTCAAGACCACATTCACAATGTAGTACATGTAAAGTATATTTGTGCTGCAACGAGAGAGAGAACTTTTCCTACAGTTTCATGAGGTATCACTAAATATGTGGTATGTATATACTGTCAAAAATGTGTAGCTGAGTTACTACGTATTGTGAAGTTACTCTAGAAGGTAAATTTATGCAAAATTAAAAAAAAAAAAATTCAGAAATATCAGATTTCTGTTACTTAATTTTCTAATGTAAAAATATTTAATATTTATATGGAATAAAGTACAAGTTATAAAAATTGGAGCATTTTTCTGCGCATGTTGTGATTCTGTCCATGGAGTCTGACAGTACTTCTGAGTACCAGGAATGAAAAAAGTTGTAAAAAATCAAATAGAATTTTACAAAAATCCTACTGTCATTTGAGACCACAATAGCATAAATTCTGCAAAGAATATGTTAAAAGTAAATTTTTTCTTATGTCAGGAAACAAAGGGTTAAGCGATTTCTGACATCTATCTAGGTGAATACCAGGCTGGTATTCACATCCCACATCAGTTAAATGATTTGATAACACACACAAAATGTTCACACTCTTTCACATGGGGTAACACTAGATACAGATAGTTGGGGCACATGAATTCCATCCGCAGGGTGGGGGGTGGGGAGGGGTGGAGAGTGGGGGGTGAGGTTGGTCTGCAAATGGGGAGGAGGTAGGAGCAAGGGGGGAGGGGGATAGATGAGGAGATGTGGCAACAGGAAAGGCATCTGCCCACCATCTACTATTAACATTGCCAAATATGAAAAATTGGCAACCCGACCCCATGAAGATATCTGACAAAGGACATGAAAATAAATGGTTGAGCAATTTCATCCATTACCTTTTCCACAATGGTACACATCATGTCATATATGTCTGGTCTCACTGTTGGTTTGTACATTTTTAGAATGTCATCTGGGTATACCTCCTGACAATTTTCCATGCTGCACTGCTTTCTAGATTTCACAAAAATTGCAAGGTCTATAGCAAAGTTATTTCACCTATAACACTTTCCACTGTCCTTATAAAGAACTGATTAAATTTATTCCTTGAAATAAAGGAACAGAACATTCACCCGAGCTCCCTTATTCCAACTTATTACAGATAAAATATGCTCCAGAATCTCACAACATAACACTGGCATGGGCCTATAATGTCTAGCAATTATTGTTAAGAGAAGATGAATCGTGCTGTCTCCCAGCACCACTGTACAGGTGCAAAGCAGATTCAAGTGTAATAACAGGTCTAAATTACAACTCAGAGTTCATCATTTCCAACTACTGTCCACGAATGTTAGCACAACAAAACTTTCAAAAGGCTTTTCCTACCAAGTTGGATAACAAATTTTCTGAAACCTTCAGCACTCTTCCTTATCCAAATTTGAGTCCATTTAGCTCTTTTCCGTCAGTGAGTTCCTGAATTCTTTAACACTATGATATATGTCCTTTCCTCTTCATTAGACAAAAATTAATTTTCACCAGTGTACTGTATACTGTGATTAGTCCATACAGCACTCTTCCAATAAATATAAAATAAAATGTTACTTAGATTGAAGCATACCTCATACAATTTCTCATTTGTGACTAAATTGTGTAACTGCTTATAACTTAGACTCAGCTGCCTCATTTTTAAATGTTAATATGTAGTCACTAAAAATTGAGCCCTAGCCTTGTTTAACAAAGGAAATGGAAGAAATAAGGTGAAGACAGGCATTTCCACGGTCTTCCTAAAACGGTCAGTGCAAGTGAATGGCAGGGTGCCTGGTAACCATCTCTGTCACCTTTCTCATTTCTGCTCCTCATCAGTTCTTTATATCACCTTAAAATTGATGCAGGTAATACTGGACTGAATCTTCACTGGGCCAAATTTCCACAGAGACAAAGATCTCTTCTAGTGAGTAAAATGGGTTCTGGGTCAAAAAATGAAACAGGTTGTGTTTAAGTTGTTTATAGGAGAGGGTGTGACACTTCTAAATAGGGTGTGGATCTATATTAGATATAATGGCAACAAACAGACCTGACCTTTCTGAAGATGTCCACATTGAAATTGGTATCAGTGATCATGTGGCAGTTATAGCAACAATTACCAAAGTAAGAAGGGCAACCACAACAAATGAAAAGACTTATATGTTGGGTAAATTAGATACATGAATGAGGGAAGAACTTTAAACTTTTACCTCAGGACAGGAGCATGTAGAGCAGGGCTCAACAACTCACTGATTTTGAGTGCAAGCACTCGCTCCTGCTCAGGCTGTTGCTCACGAGCAGATCAGTCACTCCATGGTGAGGAGTGAGGGAAATGCGTGCACACCACATGGTTGCGACAACATGGGAGAAGCATCAACCGTGACATACTGGAGGGTCAGTTCTGACAGCAGTGCTATCTCGATACCAGCAATGGTAAGTTAGTACTGTGTAACAACCACAACGTTTTCACATTTCAATCCACATTGGGAGGAATTATATCTTTTTACACTCAAATATTGATTCACAAAAGGTTTTGTTTATTATTATCTACATTTTATGGCCTTCATTGGACCACTCTAGCCAACTTTATACAAGGATTTTTTCAGTTTCCTGTCAGCCCAGTACTACTTCAATCTCTCGGATCTCATTCTTCTTTCTTCATTTACTGTATCATATGACACTTAATACTTTCATGAACTTCATTTTACAAAGGCACTTCATATCTTACTGTGTCAAAGAATATGGAAATAGAAATTGTGACATATCTGTGAGGTCTTAAAAGGAAGCTGTCTGAAGAAGAGGAAGAAAAATCAACTGAGTATGCTATTCAATTTAATTGGTAAATCGCTCTACTTTTACCAAAGTCCTTGTGCCCTTTGATGAAGGGTGATTTAATGAAAGTGTACTTCACAGTTGCAACCGAACACGTAGAGCCGTTCTGAGTGTTGCCATTATCAAACATGACAATCGTGCATCCAATTTGTGGCAGATGACATTCACAACCACCTCGGAAAAATCTTTGTGGAGTGTTTGTTGCACATTCTATACAATTCTATGATAGTGTAGACACCATAGGCACAGCTGGATGTGATATTGTTAGCAGTGTTGAATAAAATGTCACATAGGTAGGTTTGTTGTGGAATTTATTAGTTTGTGTGTCTACAGACAGAGTGCGAGTCATGTTGGGAAATAAATCAGGATCCATGGTGCAACTGAATGAGAAAATGATAAAGCTTTCAGTACCCAATTTGCACCGATTTACGACTTGAAGTAACTGATCTCCGAAGTGACAGGGAATATAATGACAGTTTAGATTTCTTCAAACATTTCCCTCTGCTGCTCACAGGCCTACACTCAACAGTGCATGTTTGGTGCGAGTTTGTGACGTAGAGGAACTATGGCTTAGCAGTAGACCACACACTGGATAGATATGTATCCAGTAAAACACTTTGCGATTGTTATCATGAAGTGTTCCTCCCATCATAAAGCAGAGGGCTATACACAGAGAGATGTCGAATGAAACTCATTTGGCTATCGAGAGAGCAATGCGTGAAGCTTTCAGTGACTAACATAGTAGAATACTGTTTAAAGATCTTTCACAAAATCTAAACAAATTCTGGTCAAAGCAGTTAGTGGCACCAAAGTTAGTGTCCTGTCACTCACGGATGAGACAGGAACTGAAACTGAGGGTAGCAAAGCAAAATCAGAAAAGCTGAACTCCATTTTCAAATGTTCCTTTACAAACGAAAATTAAATTTAATTCCTGTATGATTGAAAAGATGAGTGAAACATTAGTGTCAGCGGCACAGAGAGACAGCTGAAATCATTAAAACTGAACAAAGCTCCAGGGCCCGATGGAATCCCTGTCAAATTCTACACTGAATTTGCAGCGAGTTAGCCCATCTTAACTATAACCTACCATAGAGGTTCCTCAAACAAAAAGCTGTGCCCAGCAGTTTGAAGAGTGCACAGATCACACCTGTCTACAAGAAGGGCATTTGTTATAGAACCTTAGAACACATTCAGAGCTCAAAAGTAATGAGGTATCTTGACTAGAATGACCTCCTAAAATGCCAACCATCATGGGTTCTGAAATCACAGATCATGTTAAACCAAACTCACACTTTTCTCAGACATAATGAAAGCTATGGACCAAGGCTGTCAAGTAGATGCAGTATTCCTCGACTCCCAACAAGCATCTGACTCGATACAACATCAACACTTATTATCAAAAGTATGGTCATATGGAGGTATCAAGCAAAATTTGTGACTGGATCAAGAATGTTTTGGTAGGGAGGATGCAACAAGTTATTTTGGATAGAGATTTATGGACAGGTAAAGTAATTTCAGGAGTGCCCCAGGGTAGTGTGTTGGGAGTCTTGCCGTTCATGTTATATACTAATGAGCTTGCACACCATGTTAACATGTAACCTCAGGCTATTCATAGATGATGCAGTTATCTATAATGAAGTACTGCGTGAAAGATGCTTTGCAAATTCCTGTCAGATCTTGATAAGATTTCAAAGTGGGCAAAGATTGGCAACTTGCTGTAAATTTTCAGAAATATAAAACTGTGCACTTCACACAAAATTTTAAAAAAAAGTAGTATCCTGTGACTGTAACATCAATGAGTCACAGCTGGAACAAGTCAACTTTTAAAACAACCTGGGTGTAACAATTTGTAGGAATATGAACACGAACAATCACATAGTTTTATCCATATGCAAAGCAGGTGGCAGATCACGATTCACTGGTAGAATACTAGGCAATGCAACCTGTTTACAAAGGAGACTGCATACAAAACACTTGGGTGACCCATCCTAGAATATTGCTGTAGTATGTGGGACCCATATCAAACAGGACTAACAAGAGATACTGAATGGATACAAAGAAGGGCAGCATGAATAGTCAATGGTTTCTTCGCCTCGTGGGAGGGTGTCACGAAGATGCTGAAAGAACTGAATTGGCAGATGCTTGAAGATAGACACAAACCACCGCATTAAAACATACTTAGAAAGTTTCTAGTAGCAACTTTAAGTTATAAATCTAGAATACACTACAAATGTTTACGTATCGCTCCCATAGGGACTGCGAAGACAATCAGACTAATTGCAGCATGTACAGGGGCATAAGCAATCATTTTTCCCATAATCAATATACGAGTGGAATAGGAGAAAGCCATAATAATTGGTAAAATGGGATATAACCTCTGCAATACTTCCCAGTGATTTGTAGAGTATATACATACATTGAGAGGCATTGGCTAGATTCAGACCAGCATCTATTGCACTTTTTTCCGTAGCATGCTGTTGTGTGACTATTTAGATCATATTTTAATTTTATTTTAGTACTATGGTACTGCAGGTCACCATTTTGAATTTGCTTTGATGGTACTAGTAAACAACATCGCTCTTTCTATTTACATTTATTTGTAATGATAAGCACATTTAATCTCTGAAACAAAATATGACACGACACTAGAGGGCCTGGCACAATAAATAATTCTGACAGCTTTTTTCCTGCAGTGTTGGTGATGTTTTTACGTTTGCTTATGTTGTTGCAACCTGTTTTTCTGTTGCATGGTTTAAACTTTATGAGAATAATGAAAAAATGCATCTTAACACATACACATCTTTACAGTGTTTACTAATCATGTTAATGACAAATATGTTTTTAGACTGCTCACATACCTAATACAGTGCACATGCATTTTCAATCTCAAATTGTCCTGGATTAAGATTCCCAAGAATTCATCATGTTTTCCTTTTTTAGCATTTCCTATACATAATTCAATATTAAACTTTTAAAAAATCCATTATTGTAGTCTCTGTAGCTTTCATGAAATACTGGTCTACTTCAATAGTCATATTTCTTTCATACAATAGATGTATTGGCTTTATACAATACTTACTCGATTTTGGAAAAACTGTATTTTATGCCATTTCTCTTCACTATTAATATGAAGTATGCTGTACTGTTATTTCTAAATCTGACAGAATAAATGTCAATAGCTTTCACCTGAAAGGAACACAGTTGAGAAATGAGCACTAGCATACATCCATTATTGTCTGATGCTTCAGGATGCCAGTACTTTTTGTACAGTCGCTACCAACATTACCGATCCCACAATAGCAATAACTACGCGTACTGTGACAACTGTGATAGTCATTACGTAAGATAGTGAAAGTCATGTTGAGCTGTTGGGCATCTAGCTTCAAAAATGTGTGATGAAGCAATTTTTTCTGAGTTTCTCCTGGTGAACTTCAATCAACCAGAACAAATCAGACAGAGGAACTTGAGTGAAGAGAGAGACCATATCAAAACTTACTAGAATATAAGTCGTTCACACACTTCATGGTCACAGCCTGACTGGGAATTTCATTCTGTAACTGGCCAACATTTGCCGACGTTTGAACATTTCCGTGACTCTGAGTCTAATACTATATCTCTATGTTCTGTGATAAACTTCTTGGGGAAACCTTTTCATGATGCAGCTTTATCTGTGCTAGGGAAAGATTTAAAATTTGCACCAATTTGCAAGCATTTGCCATCGCTTAATTTTAAAAGTCCTGTTGAACAGGCTGTTTTCAAACTACCTCTTGATGTTTCAGAGGAGGCTAGGAGGGAGGCATATTGTGTGTTGACTGGGGCACGTAGACCCAAAAGCAATACAACAGCAGCTGACAGTGTTGCTTTACATTACTTTGAGTTGATCTGGATCCTGTGGACAAAGGTAATGCTACCATCATTTTGGACAAGCACAATTACATTCATAAGACGCAGTGTTTACTGTCTGATTCAGTGTATCGCAGGATTGGTGCTGACCCCATGTAAAGTACTGAGAGGAAGACTAGCACCCTCTTAAAGAAAAGTTCCTTATCACAGGAGACTATCAAGAGTCTCTCTTATTGTGCTGTTCACCCTAGGTGTATACAGCCTCTCAGATGTTCACATGGAAGGGGTTCCTCCTCAGCTGACTGTAGCATTCGTGTTCCGACGTACTGTGTACCAGAACACCTTGCTACTCTGTTGAGCCCTGCAGTGTGTCAGTGTGAGCATCACATTAAGAACTTTGCATATTTCATATGTTGATTAGAGGGAATGGGTTTGAATGATATTCTGATTTGATGTAGTCTCCCTCTTCATTTTTGTTCCTCTGTCTGATTTGTTATGGTTGAATGAGGTTAGGTTTGATGCTGAATTAACAAACCTATTTTGACCTGTGTTGACTTCCACTTACTTTTTATTAATGACCAATATTATGAGCAGACAGATGGAGTTGCGATGGGAAGCAGACAGATGGAGTTGCGATGGGAAGCCTGTTGTCACCTATCGTTGCCAACTTGTTTATGGAAGACTTTGAGGAACGTGCCTTGGAGTTGGTGGCTTTCAACCCTGCGAGTTTTTTCAGATATGTATATGATACTTTTGTTGTTTGACTCATGGCACTGAGAATTTGAGCAACTTTTTAGAACATCTGAATTCAATCCACACGAATACTTTTTTCATAATACAGGTGGAAAAGGATGGCTGTCTTCTCTTCCGTGATATGTTGGTCATGAGGAATGTTGATGGTATGTTGGGACATGCCATTTGTAGGAAGCCTAATCACACTGACTTATCTGCAGGCTAATAGTTGTCACCAACCAGTTCAACAGGAAGGTCATATTTTGCTGAAATAAGAAATAAAGTGTGTTTTCCGACCACCAGCTAAGATCAGGTTTCTTTTAGGTTCCATAAAGGATGATCTTGGTTTGTGTAAGGCGGGTTTCTACCGTATTCCCTGCAATTGTGGCATGTCATATATTGGTTAGACTATCATGGCTTTGGAGGACCAGTGCACTGAGCATAAGCAGCACACACAAGCTTACAACAGCCAAGCAAAGACGCCATTGCAGAACATTGTCTTGGCACCAATCATCTTATGGACTATAACACCACGGAGATTATGGCATGTGCTTCCAGTTATTGGGAGGGAGTTATTAAGGAAGCTGTTGAAATCAAATTAGCACATAACCTTATAAATAGAGATGGTCATCTTTGTTTAAATTTTGCATGGAATCTTGCTCTCGCCCCCTTGTAAACGTCATCTTTGGTTTGAGATGGTGCTAGTTTTTACGTCGTTTCTAGGTGTTATCTTTCTGTAGTTTCTCTGAAAACCAAGTTTTCAAATTCCCTTGTACAGCACTTACTTCTGCAGTTACGCTTGAAAATGGCTAGATGTGCTCTTGTCGAAATATCGGCAGTTGTCGATGTCACCCACCTGCATTCCTGTCAATTATTTGAATTTTTTAATGTCAGCTATGAAGAATGTGGTACGACAGTCATTTGTTGTCATTTGGAGAGAGAAGTTTGATCACAGGTCGCGCTTTAAGGGTGTGCTCACAGCGACCAGTGATGCCAGCTCAGCTAGACAGCAGGAAGGAAGACAGCGGTGAGGGAGTGGTCAGCGGCAGATCGCTCCATATGGATCTGTCAGTTTCAAACGGCTGGCAGTCACGTGACATCATGTGTGCTTACCCCGTTCCAGCACACTGCTTTAAGACAATGCTTTATCCACTTTGTGTTTGCACGTAATCAACATAAATTAGTACAACGACATACAATACGGCAAATGAATGGAGTTGAGACTAGTCAGCTGACACACTGATATGATTTATATGAATTTTATATCAAAAGATATTAAATAAACAAAGCTGCAATATGTGAAATTTACTGAATAATTTATAACATTTGAACCAATGCAGGTATAGTGCAGAGCAGGTGGTCATTTCAAAAGTTTCATCGAAATGCAATGACTGACATACTTGTCTAATTTGCAGCATTAATATTTCACTGGTAAAACACAAATTTTATTAATTTGTTGCTAATAATTAATTAAAATAAATAATACGAGACAGTACACAAACAGCAAGGCACTGTATGATAGCAGGTGTCGTTATACACATTTCAACATCATTAGTTTGTGATATTTGTAATTATTATGACATGTTGTCTTCGTTATTAATAAATTTTTGCATAGTTTTGCCCATATCTGTTCAACCTTTGTATACATGTAAATTGTGATCAGCGCGTCTGAAAGAGCACTTCAGATCTGTATGGAAAGTGGTACCTTATAAAGAACTGTAATGTTATTTAGTGGCATAAACTAACAAAAACTATTTTCACACTCCGCAAAGATAATAGCAAAACACAAACATTAATACGGGACAAACCATTGCAGCTACAAATTTGTGTAATATATGTTTTCTGATGAGAATTTGAGTGCACATATAATGGTGCAAACAGAATTAAGATTGCTCTTCTATGTAACAAGTTATGCAGAGAAGTGGTGATCAGTGGAAAGCAGTTGCGTGACATAGCTTGGGGAGTTTCGGATCGAAGGTATTTAAGCGGAGCGGACACAAAGGTCCAGGACAGAGTTCTGTGTGCCTTTGCTGATGCCGAACCTGTGTTGCTCAATGCGACACTTTGGTGATAATTTTTGGAGTGCCTGAAATTAGTCAAATCCCTCGTGTGTGAACAAAGGGAAGATAGAATTTTTGACGAAAAATCTGCACTTAGGATATTTTCGGTGTGGAACACAGTAGGAACTTGTGTTTTTCAAGCGCTGTGTCTTTTAGTGTTTGTTTTTGTACACAAATGGGACTTTTGCAGCAAAATTGTAGATGTGTGACTGTTTCTATTCAAGTGCTGTGTCACTCAGCTGCTGAAGCGCTACTATGTGTGACTGTTTATTTTTGAGCATTCCAAACAACCTTTTTAGGATCCCAATGGGACTTAGTTTCTGATACAGTCAGGTTGGAATTTAATTATTTTCACCACGTTTAAGTGACTGACTCAAACAGTGCCTCTGAACTTTAACTGGGTTGAAACCAGTCAGGACTTTAAATATTTTGTGGCATCCGACACTTAGGAATTCGCACTAGTGTCAAGTGAACTCTAAATCATCAGAATTATGCTATGTTTTAGCGAACTGATCGATTTGCTGAATATCAATCAATGTTCTTCGGTATTCAACAACTTTTATTAAAATTTACAGCGTGTTCAGTATTGCTATTGAGGGGCCTCAGCAATAATTAAAATGGCACATAACTGTTTGGAAGTTACCACCAGTGAACTTAACACATGCATTCTATTTGTCATTTGACTTTGGCCTCCTAAAGTGTACCCTGGTTAACATTTGTACTTGTCAGCCAGCACACAGAGTATGTTATTTACGCATTTTAACAAGTGTTAAGCACACATGTCTGGCAGTAGAAAGAGTAGGAGATCATCCCCGAGTTAGATGACAATAGCCAGCAAACCGAAGCATTTGCAGCCCCATTCCAGTCCACAAACCGTCGCAACAAGGACTCTGCCAAGAGCTTAGCTATATTTTCAAGTCTCGTTTGCTCGCCTATTGATTACCACTCAATGATTCCATTACACAGTGACCTGTTACCTTTACTTCTTTTAGGCAGTCATTACTTTTGTGTGTCACTTCTTTCGTACGAATGCTCGATATTTAACACATTTAGTACCAACACTGCATAAGGCAGGTGGAGCTCGTGTCCTACACTCTGCATAACATCCTCAGCAAGTGATCAGAGAAATGTTTGAGAAATATTAAGTATCTTTGCAATTTGTCTTCTTCAGTGTCAGATACTCATTGATCATGGCCATAAAACTTTTATGTGCCAGCTAAAAGCATGCTGTGTCTCGATTGGGCAATTCTGACACTGCCCCAAGGAATGAGGGCACCTGTGGCTGCCCACAATTGCATTCTCGAGCAGGTGCATATGGTGTAGGCTGCGACAGGGCGGTAAATAAAGAAGTGTGGATCAGCGTTCACCCGAATGTGCATATACAAATGTTGGTTACAAAATGTTATTGCAAATTTTGTCTCTCACGAAAGTCTCAGGGGATGATTTCCACACTTGGTGCATTAGTACACAGTTCCACACCCATGCATTAGCTATAGTTTTTGAATTAATATTCACGAGTACAGCTTACGCTAGGGAACGAAAATTAGGTGGTTATAATAGCAAAATCAGTTTTTCACGACACAGTTCAATCACTCTTTATTGGCATTGTCCTTTTCTTTCACACAATGAAATTAGCGCTGGTGAGACGGTTTACAGTTTTACTTTAATAATAAAGTGACTCCGAGCCCCCAATAGCAGAAATATATGCTGCTATATACGAAAATTACTGTATCAATTCGAATAATTCGCACTCACACAAATAATCGAATTCTTCCAGTTCACCAATTATATGCTTGCACACTTGCACTATTAAACGATACTCTTTGTCGAAATAAATCGGTGAGAAAAAAAAAAAAATTTCAAAGAACCACATGGGCCACCGTGGGGTTCGCTCGCCACCCACTCTCCCTCCAAAACGACTGACCAACAACTGACGCCTGGCCAAGATGGTCGCTCACTTATATAGGCTCAGATGTCCACCCCCCTGGTTATTTAAGTACCAATCTCACCAGTTACGGTTACAAATTTTGATACATACATCCCTCGACAGAAATAAGTACACCATCGGAACCGCGCTAAAAGGTTCATCTTATTTACTATGTTACATTAATTTCTAGGATTATTCTATCGCCCGTGAATCAAGGTTTAGTTTTTGCAAAATTTCACCACTTAGCGCAAATTTGTTTGTTGACATCTGTGCTGCAAAGTTTTAACACAGAACTGCATATAGCACCATTTTTAGACGTAATCTATAGCGATCTACACACTGCACTGCTCAAAATCTTCATATCTATAATAATTAATTAATTATGGGCAATAAATGTTAATAATAATTTGCAAACAATGACAACTATTGCAAGATAAGTGTATAGTATAACTTAACTAGTTTAAAATACGGGTGATGCCACCCAAAATATTATATGGTGCCGTTCTTTACCTCATGAATTTTCTATTGAATTTTATAAACAATTTTTCCTCAAACTTTGTTTATTGCCCTTTACGGGCTTAATTATTTATGAATCTTAACATATGACTACGGCACTCAATCTGCTATGATGAAACATTTTTAATGAGTGCTCGCTCATCCCTGTAAGTTGTTATTTACTATTTTTATTAATCTTTCAGTATTCATGATATTAACCAATTTTGAGGTCACTATAACTTTTGCGTCTCATGATTTGAAATAAAGATCAATCTTTCAGAAGGTGCATATTGCTGACCACAATCCACTGCTGCATTGCTCTTCATCGTAAGTTACATAGTTTTCGCGTAATGTGCAAAAAACCAAACAATGCCCCAAGCTACAGGCCACGTGGCCGCCCGGCAGAGACCATCCCACCAACCATTGCAAATCTCGCGCGGGCACGCTACGCGCTTCCGCGAATCGCGCACCATGTAGTGTGCTCGCTCTCCACAAAGCAATCCTTGCATACTAGAAATATGCATCTAGTATCGGGGGTTTGTACCGTCACAATACCCCCACTTGCTAGTGCATGCACACAGTAAATGCAGTAAGGGAAGAAAAAAGGTGACCAACCAGTCACGTTAAATTAGTCCTAGAATGTTAACAGTTTACTTGGCAATCTAGTCAGCGGTGGCATCACCCTAAACTAAGTAAAATTCCCTATGTATTTTGTACCCCACAACAAGAAATTTGTAACATATCTGTAAATAACCCCAATCCAAAAAATATCTCTTTCCTTAACTACGATTCCAAATTCATGTCTCCAATGTGTGTGCATGTGTATAATACAACAGGCCTGGCAAAGCAAAAACAAACACAACCAAATCTAACAAATTCACAATAATTTTGATATTACACACACCACACTGTTTCCAATCAATCTAATCACTTTGGAACACATATCATTTATCAATTTGTTTCACAAGCACTATCACTTCTCACTACCTAAAATGTCTTCCAGGGATGCCCCCAGACTAGATGTAGGGTCACAGCTCTCTACTCTCTACTCTGGCACTATTTCCTGTCCTCCAACTAGCCAGTTTATGGAGCACTACCAGGGAACACACAAAATTCCCAATGAAAATCTCATATACACAGAAGTTTCCCCGTTTACCATAGAGTGGTCCAGCCTCGACCCATTTTCATGCAATCCAGAGCTGACACAGCTAAGACAGTATTTCAGGTCAAACCATCACTAAGAAACAGGCTAGATCAACAGCTGGGTAGTTGTGCCCAACAATCTGTTCCCTACTAGATTAGAAATGCCCACATGTCACTGAGGCAGTACTGCTTGGCGACAAAGCCTCCATAATCAAAATGATACTGATAATGTGGCAGGAATCAAACAGACTTTAAATAATATCTGACTGTTGTCATGGCTTGACAGCAGAAACTAAAAGAAACTTTACTTGATTATTACAGACCATGATTTAAATTCCAGGGTTTGGCAATGTTTCCTAATAAAAGACTTAATCTACTTTTAAAAATCTCTATTAAAATTCACCTACACACTTTGTTAAAATATCCTCCATTCATATCATCTAGCCCAGACTGAGATTACAAGCAGCAAAATGAACATACATTAATTTTACAATCGCCATGCTGTGTTGCTTACCCTAATATTCAGTCCACCAACTTGACCCCCACGCACCAAAGGAAGATTGGTGTGTGTACATACAGAACCCAGTGCAAAATATGTTCAAGTTAACAATTACGGCCCCAAATTTCTCGAACAACATAAAACCTTGGTGCATGGAGGGTTCAGCAGTTATTCAGACACAACAGTACATAATTTTTACTTCACCAGAAATTCTTATTAGGGTCATGAGGCTTCACCCTGAGTATATATTCAAAATTTACCACTCTCCCAGGTCTCTCTGGGAACACATCTTCATTCTCTACCAGTGAATCATACAGTTCTCCCCTCTCACTGTCACCAATACCCTCTGTCTCATAGACCTTCCTTTTCATCTCCTCAATCCCTACTTCATCCAACATGCACTGGGCCATGTACAAGCTTGCCACTAAATCATCACCTGTTGCATTTACAAATTTTGTCTCCTTTATACATCACCCAACATTCAATTCCAATATCTGTCCCCCCCCCCCCCCCCCACTGTTAATGTTTGCCCCATATTTATTTAAAAAATCTGTACCCAGAACCATATTTATACTTAAATTTTGAATCACCAGGAATGGGTGACTAAACAACTCTCCACCAATGTTTACATCTGACACAGCCTCCTTCCTCACTGGCTTGCTGTAATTACCAGTAGCATTTTTTTTTTAACCCTTCTGACCAGGAATCCTACCATTTTGTCATTCCTGATGTAATTGTAGACAACCTCTGTTATCCCATTGACTGTACTACCTGTGCCCACCAAGGCTTCTTCACTGACTTTAACTATCTGAACTTTAACTATTGGTTGCACCTTCTTAAAATTTTTCTGCTTGAGCTCTACTTCTGCTCAAAGATCCTCCTCCACTTCATTACCACAGTACTTTTCCATAGTGCATACCTGCCACCCCCCCCCCCCCCCCCCCACCCCCCCGAATCGAATGATTCTATTTCATTATCCCCTTCAAATATTATTTCAAAAGCATCTTTGTGTTGTTTATTTTCTAAGCCCAACCATCCTAATTTTCTGGCAAAACTAAACTTCTCCTTCTCCCATACCTTTGGTCCCAACTTCTGTATATTCTTAGAAAAATCCACCCAATCACTTGCATCAGAATCACATTCACTATTCCCCATCCAACCAGTATTCCATTCAGCCTCTCCCATACACCCATACTACTCATCCTCATACACTACTTAATTATTCACCTTTTCAACTTCATCTCCCTCGTCACACACTAATTTTCCACAATCTGTAACCCTGCAGTTACCCTCCACAGCACATCCTACCATTTCATTTATCAAACCCCCCCTTAAACCATCAAATTCCTTATCCCTATCAAATATTTTCTTGAGTACATCATAATATGCGTCATCCTCAACATTTAACTGCTTTAAACTGCTCACATAATTGAATTTCCCTACTGTCCAATTTTCTGGAGTGTATTTTTGCAACCATTTGGCCTTGCTACCCAATCATTTAAGTTCAATTCAGATTCCCCCTTAGTTTTCCACTGTTCATCATTCTTAGTTTGCTGTTTAACCCCATGCATGTAAACACTAGCACAATTTGTTTCATGGATTCAGATAAAGCTTTCCCCACCAAAACATCACTTGCATTACCATCCTGCACATTACAAACACTTCCACCAGACATCTCAGAACCAGCCCCTCCTGGCTGCTCACAGCTAACCTCATAAATTTCACGATACACTCTGGTACATATTCATTTATCACTACATCAACAATAGGCACTATGGCCCCAAAATCATCATCATCATCATCTACAAAACCATTAGTTTCAGGCACCTTGGCCCTCTCAGAATTAACATTATCATCCACTGTATCCGCTTCCATTACATACAACTCATCAAATTTCTCACTATTACTTTCACACACACTTTGGTCATCACAACAGCCATCTATACCTTCAGACAGTGCCTTAGTCCCTGACCTGTTGATAATACTGACCAAACCAATATTATCTTAAAGAAACTTCCTGGCAGATTAAAACTGTGTGCCCGACCGAGACTCGAACTCGGGACCTTTGCCTTTCGCGGGCAAGTGCTCTACCAACTGAGCTACCGAAGCACGACTCACGCCCGGTACCCACAGCTTTACTTCTGCGAGTACCTCGTCTCCTACCTTCCAAACTTTACAGAAGCTCTCCTGCGAACCATGCAGAACTAGCACTCCTGAAAGAAAGGATATAGCGGAGACATGGCTTAGCCACAGCCTGGGGGATGTTCCAGAATGAGATTTTCACTCTGCAGCGGAGTGTGCGCTGATATGAAACTTCCTGGCAGATTAAAACTGTGTGCCCGACCGAGACTCGAACTCGGGACCTTTGCCTTTCGCGGGCAAGTGCTCTACCAACTGAGCTACCGAAGCACGACTCACGCCCAGTACCCACAGCTTTACTTCTGCGAGTACCTCGTCTCCTACCTTCCAAACTTTACAGAAGCTCTCCTGCGAACAACCCCCAGGCTGTAGCTAAGCCATGTCTCCGCTATATCCTTTCTTTCAGGAGTGCTAGTTCTGCTTGGTTCGCAGGAGAGCTTCTGTAAAGTTTGGAAGGTAGGAGACGAGGTACTGGCAGAAGTAAAGCTGTGGGTACCGGGCGTGAGTCGTGCTTCGGTAGCTCAGTTGGTAGAGCACTTGCCCGCGAAAGGCAAAGGTCCCGAGTTCGAGTCTCGGTCGGGCACACAGTTTTAATCTGCCAGGAAGTTTCATATCAGCGCACACTCCGCTGCAGAGTGAAAATCTCATTCTGGAATCAATATTATCTTTTTCAGAATTCACATCCCTGAACTCTACAAAAAATATTCTCAGCATTGATTTCTTCCATTTGGGCATTTAAACCCCTACCATTCTTCCTCTTAAACGTTCTCCTTTTGCCATGCTCCATGCACCAGCTCCCCAATACATTTTCACCATTTAAAATTGCCTCCACACCACAAATTCTTTCCTCTCTCTTACTTCTATAATTATTGTCATACCCCTTTTAGAATAACCACCCCTAGTCTGATTATAATTATTATCGTTCCATCTCTTGGCCCTATTGTTTGCAACTTGTCTTGTCCCAAAGTGGACCCCATGTGAGACAACTCTTAGTTTAAAGGATGCTGTCCCTGTTGTGTGCTGCTGTTCTGTCACCCTCTTCCAGGTCCATTTCCCAGGATTGGCCTTGGTTCATTTCCCGTATCACTGCCCCTAAAATCCCTTTGACTGTGGCTTTCTTCATTATATCTTCCCCCATATCCTCTCCAATGTTCATTTATATTTCTGTCCTCATGATGGCTCTGATGATTATCTTCCCAATTCATATTTCTTCTCTCCCCCAGATCCCTATGGTTATTCCCTGGATTGTTTCCCTTTGAGCCAGGCCTATAGCACATAGCCTGCTCCATCCTCTCAACAAAGTCTAAAAACTTTGCCACAGAATCAGTGGGGCAATGTGTGAGTTCCCATTGTAACTCTTCAGGTAGTCTCCTCCTTAAAGTACATATTTCTGTGAACACACCTAAAGGCTGATCCACATGTACTAATTTATTCAACTCTTCCTGGCAAAATTCCCTCATAGTTTGTCTGCCTCCCCTGTACACAGGTCAATTCAAAAACTCATTTTGAAACCTACACTGCTTATTTTTACTCCAGTATTTGTCTAGAAACATTCGTTTGAATATTTCAAATGAAATGAACAGACCCTTAAATTTGTTAGCCCATGTCTGAGCTGAACCTCACAGCATTGTCTTTACAAATTTTACTTTTGCCTCATCTGACATCCCAGGCAGAAAACAGTCCTTAGAACTGGCCAAAAAATCCAGAGCATGATATCTGTTTTCACCTGAAAATGTCTTTCCACTAGGTGCCAGCATTACTGGACACCCAGCATGACCCGAAAAGTTGTACAGTTATCTGGGTAATTTTGTCATTTACCTTTGAGGTGACAGTTGCCATTTCCTTTATGAGATCATCAGCTGTGCTGTCTAATTTATTTATCAGCACAGCTTTTGTCTCATCATTGCTAGCCACTATTTTCACATTCACTTCAGCCAAAGAATACCTTGTTGCCTCTTCTCTGTCATCACACATCTGCCTTCCCGAATCAATTTTGCCCCTCAACTCAGCCTCAACCGCTTCAACCTTGGAATGCCAGCTCTCTCATTTTTTTCTAATCTATTATCTAATTCAGTCACAATTTCTTGTTTCATTGACCCCAACTGACTATTTATTTCGCCCACATTAGTCTTCACAGAACTTAATTCGGAATTTACTGAACTTAATTTAGTTCCAAAATTAGTGTCTAGACCACTTAATTTATTGTCCATATCAGTTTTAAATGAACCCATTTGGCTACTCATATTTTGGAGAAGAGCAGTTAATTCTTTAGACATTACAGGGATACCGATTTCCTCCGCTCTCTGAGGACTTTGTGGTTCACCACCACTCCCTGACGACCCGCAATCATTAAGCGATTTTTTAATTTCGTGCTCAATTGTCCTGGCTAGCACAAGAATTAAAAAAAAAAAAAAAAAAAAAATTTGCACCCGCTGTGATCGCTCATCTTTCTGGAGAGGCTGCATCGGTCTCAGCGTTGCTGAAGAGGCTGCATTGCGGAGCATAGTCATGGTTGCATGTTGCAAGTCCACTAGACAGCCCATCGCCCGGTTGAGAATCGGCCGCACCCTCACTCTGCTGGCGCTGGCTCCAGGTCCGCTGGTACTCAGCTCGATCTGCGCTGCATGACATTGTCGAACGGCAACAGAAGGCGCTCACGTGATTAACCGAAACACACGTTTCGGGGAATGTTCATGCTTCGCCTAGTTCCCCTAGCCTTCAGGCCTAGTTGCCTAGCACACTAGTATCCTGGACGAGCCCCCAATTGCGACGGGGTGGTAAATAAAGAAGTGTGGTTGAAGCATTCACCAGAATGTGCATATACAAATGTTGGTTAAAAATGTTATTGCAAATTTTGGCTCTCACGAAAGTCTCAGAGAATGATTTCCACACTTGGTGCATTAGTACACTGTTCCACACCCGTGCTTAGTTACAGTTTTTGAATTAATATTTACGAGTACAGTTTATGCTAGGGAATGAAAATTAGGCGATTATTATAGCAAAATCAGTTTTTCACGACACAGTTCAATCGCTATTTATTGGCACTGTCCTTTACTTTCACACAATGAAATTAGCACTGGTGAGACGGTTTACAGTTTTACTTTAACAATAATTTGACTCCGAGGCCCCAATAGCAGTAATGTAGGCTTCTATAAACGAAAATTACTCTATCAATTCAAATAGAACCACAAATCCCACTGTCCTCTTAGTACTAACAGTTTTCGCGCGAATTCACAGATCACCACATGTTCACGTACGACGGCGTATACCTCGTAATTCGCACTCACACAAATAATCGTAGCACTTCCATTTCACTAATTATATGCTTGCACACTTGCACTATTAAACAATACTCCTTGTCAAAATAAATCGGCGCGAAAAAGAATTCTCAAACAACCACACAGGCCACCCTCCAGTGGGGCTTGCTCGTCACCCACCCTCCAAAATGACTGACCAGCGACAGACCACTGGCCGCTGTCGCTATATTGACGGGCCTGCCTTGGCCCGAGGTGCAGGAGTTTAAGTGTGACTAAGCTATTCCTCCTCAATTCCTCGCTGTTAGGGATGTTTTTCCTCAGGTTTTGAATTGGCCTCTGGTTATCTGTAAAAGAAAGAATTATCTGCCAGATGCCTCCGGCGGCGGCGGCGGCTTCTTCTTCTTCTTCTTCTTCTTCTTCTGCCTCGTCTACCCCCATACTGGTGGGAGTCAGCGTCACATCCGGTGTCGTGCAAGACGCGAGGTACAGGGCGACCCTCAGTTGTGTCACCTCCTGCCGCGTCTCGTCTAGTTCCGCTCTCAGGGCCGCCCTCTCCTCCGCCATGGCGGATTCGAGCGTGGTGATTGCATCCTCGTTTGCTTCCCCCAGTGCTTGGCGGAAAGCGCCTTCATCGTCTTTGTGGCGCAGCCCACTTCCCCTACTGGAGTAGGAGGGTGGGGTGTCCACCTTTTCTTCTTGTGGGGCCACCTCTTCGTGTGTAGTGGCCCCTTTCCGCTGCTTCCATGTCTTCAGATAGCCGCAGCTGTGCGAATTTGCAGCGTGCGAGCTGCCACAATTTACGCACGTTGCCGTGGTACTTCTTGGTTTGTGCAAGCCGCCGCATTTTATGCACGTTGCCGCAGTACTTCTTGGTTTGTTGCAGTTTCAGGTGTCGTGCGGTTTCCCACACTTAACACACGCAACAGCACCGTCGCATTCCCTGGCTATATGTCCCAAGTTATGACACTTATTGCAGTGTAATTGTGCCACAGGCTTCTGCTTCTTCTTCTTGTTGCCGCAACCGTTGCTCCCAACTATGTTTAGCAGGAGCTCAACAGCAGCAGCAATCTTGCCTCTTCCACCATTCCTATATCACGGCATGGCATAGGCATGTGCAAATGACGGTAATGAAGTGAGCCACAGTGAGTCAAGCAGTGGAGTGGCTGACCCCTGGCCAAGATGGTCGCTCACTTATATAGGCTCAGATGTCCACCCCCCTGGTTATTTAAGTACCAATCTCACCAGTTACGGTTACAAATTTTGATACATACATCCCTCGACAGAAATAAGTACACCATCGGAACCGCGCTAAAAGGTTCATCTTATTTACTATGTTACATTAATTTCTAGGATTATTCTATCGCCCGTGAATCAAGGTTTAGTTTTTGCAAAATTTCACCACTTAGCGCAAATTTGTTTGTTGACATCTGTGCTGCAAAGTTTTAACACAGAACTGCATATAGCACCATTTTTAGACGTAATCTATAGCGATCTACACACTGCACTGCTCAAAATCTTCATATCTATAATAATTAATTAATTATGGGCAATAAATGTTAATAATAATTTGCAAACAATGACAACTATTGCAAGATAAGTGTATAGTATAACTTAACTAGTTTAAAATACGGGTGATGCCACCCAAAATATTATATGGTGCCGTTCTTTACCTCATGAATTTTCTATTGAATTTTATAAACAATTTTTCCTCAAACTTTGTTTATTGCCCTTTACGGGCTTAATTATTTATGAATCTTAACATATGACTACGGCACTCAATCTGCTATGATGAAACATTTTTAATGAGTGCTCACTCAACCCTGTAAGTTGTTATTTACTATTTTTATTAATCTTTCAGTATTCGTGATATTAACCAATTTTGAGGTCACTATAACTTTTGCGTCTCACGATTTGAAATAAAGATCAATCTTTCAGAAGGTGCATATTGCTGACCACTATCCACTGCTGCATTGCTCTTCATCGTAAGTTACATAGTTTTCGCGTAATGTGCAAAAAACCAAACAATGCCCCAAGCTACAGGCCACGTGGCCGCCCGGCAGAGACCATCTCACCAACCATTGCAAATCTCGCGCGGGCACGCCACGTGCTTCCGCGAATCGCGCACCATGTAGAGTGCTCGCTCTCCACAAAGCGATCCTCGCATACTAGAAATATTCATCTAGTAATGGGGGTTTGTAATGTCACAAGGCTACCCACCAGACAGTAGTATTGCATGCATTCAGCACACAATCTGGTCAGCCATCCCTGCCTAAAGCGCACACCCGCATGCGTGCGATTGTGGAGACTACAACCCAGCAATGAGACTACTCACATCTCAGCCCTTTTAATTTCTTACTCTAGAGTGTCATTTTTTCCTTTGTTATTATGATAAAACACAAACTGTCAGACAAGCAGCCGTCTCTACCATTTGAACATATTCTACTACACTGAGATGAAGGGCCCAGTGCTGTTTGAAGCAGTTGAGAGACTGTACTGAAACTGAATGCAAGAAATTTTTTCCTAAACATTAATGGTATATTTTGATTTAAACCCATTTTGTATACATAACCTGTCTAACAAATTCTGAATATGCAATGCATATCACATCAAGTGGCTTAATGAGCTGACTGCCTTGGTTTTTCCTTCTTTTTTTTATTTGCAGCTGTATCTTGTTGACATAACAAAGATGTGATGCAGAATTGAAAATTAAAGATTACAATTGGAAATTATCACAGACTTACATGTATGCGTCTTGCTTCTTCAGAAAACCATTCAATAAATGAATTACCATATAACACTTCATTTAGAGCTTCTTTCAATGGCTTTCCTGACTCTGCTGTAATAATCTTGGCTAGTTCTTCTTTATTGCTATCAACAACTTGGTACCATTTTCGAAGGAGGGAAGACCTTTCCTAAAGACAGAAAACACTTTTTATAACACCAGATGATTATTATTATTATTATTATTATTATTATTATTATTATTATTATTATTTATTTCTTTTCTCAGACATTATGTCTGGTCAAAAATGGAAAGTGACGCAGACCTTGATCAAGCGTCACTTCCTTTTAACTGTACGGTATATGTTATATTGCATTTAGGAACTTTCGGGTAATTGAACATGTATCAACAATTACGGATTTCTGTAGTTGTATATACAAGTTTGGATGTAGCTGTATTAGATTGATGTACTGGTGGATATTGTGTGGTATGACTCCTGTAGTTGATAGTATAATTGGTATATTGTCAACTTTATCCTGATGCCACATGTCCTTGACTTCCTCAGCCAGTTGGATGTATTTTTCAATTTTTTTCTCCTGTTTTCTTTTGTATATTTGTTGTATTGGGTATGGATATTTCGATTAGTTGTGTTAATTTCTTCTTTTTATTGGTGAGTATGATGTCAGGTTTGTTATGTGGATGTTTTATCTGTTATAATGGTTCTGTTCCAGTATAATTTGTATTCATCATTCTCCAGTACATTTTGTGGTGCATACTTGTATGTGGGAACATGTTGTTTTGTAAGTTTATGTTGTAAGGCAAGCTGTTGATGTATTATTTTTGCTACATTGTCATGTCTTCTGGGTATTCTGTATTTGCTAGTATTGTACATCCACTTGTGACGTGATCTACTGTTTCTATTTGTAGTTTGCAAAGTCTGCATTTATCTGTTGTGGTATTGGGATCTTTAATAATATGCTTGCTGTAATATCTGGTGTTTATTGTTTGATCCTGTATTGCAATCATGAATCCTTCCGTCTCACTGTATATATTGCCTTTTCTTAGCCATGTGTTGGATGCGTCTTGATCGATGTGTGGCTGTGTTAGACGATACGGGTGCTTGCCATGTAGTGTTTTCTTTTTCCAATTTACTTTCTTCGTACCTGTTGATGTTATGTGATCTAAAGGGTTGTAGAACTGGTTATGAAATTGCAGTGGTGTAGCCGATGTATTTATATGAGTGATTGCTTTGTGTATTTTCCTAGTTTCTGCTCGTTCTATAAGGAATTTTCTTAAATTGTCTACCTGTCCATAATGTAGGTTTTTTTATGTCGATAAATCCCCTTCCTCCTTCCTTTCTGCTTAATCTGAATCTTTCAGTTGCTGAATGTATGTGATGTATTCTATATTTGTGGCATTGTGATCGTGTAAGTGTATTGAGTGCTTCTAGGTCTCTGTTACTCCATTTCACTACTCCAAATGAATAGGTCAATATTGGTATAGCATTAGTATTTATAACTTTTGTCTTGTTTCTTGCTGTCAATTCTGTTTTCAGTAGTTTTGTTAGTCTTTGTCTGTATTTTTCTTTTAGTTCTTCTTTAATATTTGTATTATCTATTCCTATTTTTTGTCTGTATCCTAGATATTTATAGGCATCTGTTTTTTCCATCGCTTCTATGCAGTCGCTGTGGTTATCCAATATGTAATAATCTTGTTTAGTGCGTTTTCCCTTGACTATGCTATTTTTCTTACATTTGTCTGTTCCAAAAGCCATATTTATATCATTGCTGAATACTTCTGTTATCTTTAGTAATTGGTTGAGTTGTTGATTTGTTGCTGCCAGTAGTTTTAGATCATCCATGTATAGCACATGTGTGATTTTGTGTGGGTATGTTCCAGTAATATTGTATCCATAATTTGTATTATTTAGCATGTTGGATAGTGGGTTCAGAGCAAGGCAGAACCAGAAAGGACTTAATGAGTCTCCTTGGTATATTCCACGCTTAATCTGTATTGGCTGTGATGTGATATTATTTGAATTTGTTTGGATATTAAGTGTGGTTTTCCAATTTTTCATTACTATGTTTAGGAACTGTATCAATTTAGGATCTACTTTGTATATTTCCAATATTTGTAGTAACCATGAGTGGGGTACACTATCAAAAGCTTTTTGGTAATCAATGTATGCATAGTGTAGCGACCTTTGTTTAGTTTTAGCTTGATATGTCACCTCAGCGTCTATTATCAGTTGCTCTTTACATCCTCATGCTCCTTTACAACAGCCTTTTTGTTCTTCATTTATAATTTTGTTCTGTGTTGTATGTGTCATTAATTTCTGTGTAATGACTGAAGTTAATATTTTGTATATTGTTGGTAGGCATGTTATGGGGCGATATTTAGCTGGGTTTGCTGTGTCTGCTTAATCTTTAGGTTTCAGATAAGTTATTCCATGTGTAAGTGTATCAGGGAATGTGTATTGGTCTGCAATGTAACTGTTAAATAATTTTTGTTAGATGTGAATGTGTTGAGGTGAATTTCTTTAGCCAGAAATTTGCTATTTTATCTTTTCCAGGGGCTTTCCAATTGCGAGTAGAATTAACTGCTTGGGTGACTTCATGTTGCAAAATCATCACTTCAGGTATTTGTGGTATTATCTTGTATGTATCTGTTTCTGCTTGTATCCACCGTGCATGCCTGTTATGTTGTACCGGGTTTGACCATATGTTGCTGCAGAAGTGTTCCATGTCTGTTATGTTTGGTGGATTGTCTATTTTAATGTGTGTGTTATTTATTGTCTGGTAAAATTTCTTTTGGTTTGTGTTGAATGTTTGGTTTTGTTTCCTTCTATTTTCACTTTTTTTTGTATCTTCTAAGTCGTTTGGCCAATGCTTGTAATTTCTGCTTCTTTTCATCTAATTGCTCTATCGCTTCTTGTTGTGAGATTTTACCTAACCTTTTTTGTTTTTTTTTCTGACATTTCATTTCTTATAAATTGTGTTAGCTGTCCGATGTCTTTTCTCAGTTTTTCTATTCTGATCTGCAGCCTGTGTTGCCATGCTGGTTTTGTGGGTTTCTTCTGTGTGTTGGTTGGTTCTGATCTCTGCCTAGTGTGTATATTTAGTGTAGTGAGTGCTCCTATATAAACCAGTAGTTGTAACTCTTCCATAGTTGTGTTTTCATTTATTTTGTTGTGTATGATTGTGTTGATAGTTTTTATTGTTGTTTCGACTTGTGGGTTATTTGGCGGTCTATGCAAGAATGGTATAATGTCTGTACTTGTGTCTTTGTATTCTATATATGTCAGCTGAAATTTTTCTTCTATATCTAACATGTGTGTCACTTCGTGTTCTATTTGTGCTTGTTCTGGTGGCTGTCTTAAGATTTCGTTTTCCTCTGATTGTTTAATTGATGCGTGTTGGTCTTTGTTTGTTTGCTCTGGGATGTTTGAGTCCATTACTGTATTTTCTTCTTCTTCTTCTGATTGCACATTATTTTGTTCCAGTATTTGTTGTACTTGTTGTTTGATGTTTTCTAATTCTGACTGGGGTATCCTGTTATTTTTTATTATTACACGGATCTGATCAGCTAGTCGTCGTTCTGCTAAAAATTTTAATTCTGGGTATCTGGTAAGAAATGTTGTGTATACTTGTGATCTGTATCCAGTTGTGTTGGTTCCTAGGTTTGTTGCTTGGTAATAACAGAACATGAGGTGTCGATTAACTTCATCTGACCATCTCATCCTCTGTTTTTGTTTTCCTTCTAGGGTGGTTGCAGAAAGCATATCCTGCAAAATACCTCTATTTGGATTTAAATCATTTTCCAGTTGGCTAGCAGTGTCGTTACCATTGCAGGCGGGCATAGGGTTCAAGCGTCGTCCCCGACCATGACGGCACTTGTCCAAGGCTCCTTTAGTTCTATCCTGAACCAACTAATCACACTAAAAGGGGGGTTAGCCCTATTAGTGGTTTGTTCTTTTCGTCGCCTTTTACAACTGGCAGAACATACCGCAGGCCTATTCTTTTCCTGGGCCTCCACGGGAATTATAATTATTATTTCTTTACTTTCTCAGACGTTAAGTCTGGTTAAAAATGTAAAGTGACGCGGACCTTGATCAAGCGTCACTTCCTTTTAACTGTATGGTATGTGTTATACGGCATTTAGGAACTTTCGGGTAATTGAACAAGTGTCAATAATTACAGATTTCTGTAGTTGTATATATAAGTTAGGATGTAGCTGTATTGCATTGATGTACTGGTGGATATTGTGTGGTATGACTCCTGTAGTTGATAGTATAATTGGTATAATGTCAACTTTATCCTGATGCCACATGTCCTTAACTTCCTCAGCCAGTTGGATGTATTTTTCAATTTTTTCTCCTGTTTTCTTTTGTATATTTGTTGTATTGGGTATGAATATTTCGATTAGTTGTGTTAATTTCTTCTTTTTATTGGTGAGTATGATGTCAGGTTTGTTATGTGGTGTTGTTTTATCTGTTATAATGGTTCTGTTCCAGTATAATTTGTATTCATCATTCTCCATTACATTTTGTGGTGCATACTTGTATGTGGGAACATGTTGTTTTATAAGTTTATGTTGTAAGGCAAGCTGTTGATGTATTATTTTTGCTACATTGTCATGTCTTCTGGGTATTCTGTATTTGCTAGTATTGTACATCCACTTGTGATGTGATCTACTGTTTCTATTTGTAGTTTGCAAAGTCTGCATTTATCTGTTGTGGTATTGGGATCTTTAATAATATGCTTGCTGTAATATCTGGTATTTATTGTTTGATCCTGTATTGCAATCATGAATCCTTCCGTCTCACTGTATATATTGCCTTTTCTTAGCCATGTGTTGGATGCGTCTTGATCGATGTGTGGCTGTGTTAGATGATACGGGTGCTTGCCATGTAGTGTTTTCTTTTTCCAATTTACTTTCTTCGTACCTGTTGATGTTATGTGATCTAAAGGGTTGTAGAACTGGTTATGAAATTGCAGTGGTGTAGCCGATGTATTTATATGAGTGATTGCTTTGCGTATTTTCCTAGTTTCTGCTCGTTCTATAAGGAATTTTCTTAAATTGTCTACCTGTCCATAATGTAGGTTTTTTATGTCGATAAATCCCCTTCCTCCTTCCTTTCTGCTTAATGTGAATCTTTCAGTTGCTGAATGTATGTGATGTATTCTATATTTGTGGCATTGTGATCGTGTAAGTGTATTGAGTGCTTCTAGGTCTCTGTTACTCCATTTCACTACTCCAAATGAGTAGTGGTGGTGGTTGTTGGGATGTTTAAGGGGGACTAAACAGCTAAGGTCATCAGTCCCCCATTCCAAAAAAAAAAAAAAAAAAAAAAAAAAAAGGCGAGACAGAAATGCACGAAGCAGGTAAAACCCCAAGGGGAAGGAGACTCTCCCCCCCCCCCCCCCCCCCCCCAGGCCCTAAAAGAACTCAAATGTGGTAACGAACGCTACAGACACGAAGACACCAGACAAAAGGAAACAGAACAAAAGATGACCGGAGACTGGTTGACTGACCACGACAACAAAAAAGGGAAAGAGTCAACCAATCGACTACACACTAAAATCTGCAACCAAATATGAGAGACTCGAGGACAAGAGACACACAAAGGGAAAGGTGCAGGACCACTCTAAATGGAACCATAAAAAGGACTAGCACGGATAAAATGTAAAACACTGTCAGCCATGGAGGCATCGTCGCATAAAATCAAAGGCAAGGTGCCCGGGAGATTAAAAGACTGCCGAAGGGTGCGCAGTCGGGGACACTCCAATAAAACGTGGGCGACCGTCAGCCGTGACCCACACCGTCACAGGGGGGGATCCTCCTGACGCAAAAGATGACCGTGTGTCAGGTATGTATGGCCGATGCGGAGCCGACACAGGATAACAGACTCCCTGCGAGAAGACCGCAGGGAGGAGCGCCACACATCGGTCGTCTCCTTGACAGCCCGCAGTTTATTCTGGGCTGCCATGCCATGCCACTCAACAGACCATACCCCAAGCACCTTATGGCGCAACACCAGCTGCAGGTCGCGAGCTGTGAGGCCGATCTCCAAAGCTGGGGCGTCGATCGCCCCTTTCGCCAGCCTGTCAACACGTTCGTTCCCCGGGATGCCAACGTGACCTGGCATCCAAACCAAGACCACCGAACGACCAGAGCGGGCAATGGCGGAAACAGACTCCTGAATAGAGGACACCAGAGGAGAAGAGGGATAGCAGCGGTCGATGGCCTGAAGGTTGCTCAGGGAGTCACTGCAGATGACGATGGACCTACCTGAGCAGAAACGCATATGCTCAAGAGCGCGCAAGATGGCCACCAGCTCTGCAGTAAAAATACTGCAGCCAGCCGGCAAGGAGCGTTGCTCAACATGGGCAGTGTGAGCAAAAGCGTAGGCAGCACGACCATCAACCAGGGAACCATCAGTGTAGACAGGCTCACAGCCCGGAAATAAGGTGAGGAGCGCAAGAAAACGGCGACGGAGGGCCACAGGCGGAACCGAGTCCTTAGGTCCCTGTGCCAAATCCAGACGGACGGACGGCCGGGATAAACACCAGAGAAGCGTAGGTGTACGGACCCGAAAGGGAGGCAGAAGAGGGAATGACCCCAGTTCTGACAGCAGGGACTGGACACGGACAGCTACGGAAAGCCCAGACCTAAGTCGCCATTCGGGCAGATGGAGGACCATGGCAGGGAAAAGCAGGCAACGATTGGGATGGCCTCGCGAGCAATGCACGTGGACAGCATAGTCGGCGAGCAGACGATGGCGGCGAACCCGCAGCGGGGGAACCCTGGCCTCCACCAGTAGACTATCCACGGGGCTGGTGCGAAAAGCGCCAGTTGCAAGCCGAACCCCACAGTGGTGTATGGGGTCTAACAACTTCAACACTGAGGGGGACACAGACCCATAGGCCAGGCTCCCATAATCAAGCCGGGACTGCACAAGGGCTCTGTACAATCGCAGCAGCGTGCAGCGATCTGCACCCCAAGACGTGTGGCTAAGGCAGCGGAGGGCGTTGAGGTGCCGCCAGCATTTTTGCTTCAGCTGAGTAACATGAGGAACCCATGTGAGCCAGGCATCAAACACGAGTCCCAAGAAGCGGCAAATGTCCACCACTTCAAGCAGGTGGCCGTCGAGGTAAAGGTCAGGATGAGGGTGGACCGTCCAACGCCTGCAGAAGTGCATAACTCGAGTCTTGGCAGCAGAGAACTGAAAACCATGAGTCAGAGCCCATGATGCTGCCTTGCGAACGGCGACTTGCAGCCTGCGTTCGGCGACTCCCGTAGTCGTGGAGCTAAATGAGATGCAGAAGTCGTCGGCATACAAAGAAGGAGACACCAACGACCCCACTGCTGCAGCCAGACCATTAATGGCCACTGGAAATAAGGAGACGCTCAACACCGAGCCCTGCGGGACCCCATTTTCCTGTATATAAGAGGAACTAGAGGTGGCACCAACTTGCACCCGGAAAGAGCGGCGCAATAAAAAGCTTTGAAGAAAAGCCGGGAGCCGACCACGAAGACCCAACTCATGCAACGTGGCGAGGATATGATGCCGCTATGTGGTGTCATACGCCTTCCGCAGATCGAAAAATACAGCAACGAGATGCTGACGTCGGGCAAAGGCCGTACGGACAGCAGATTCCAGCCGCACCAAATTGTCCGCTGCAGACCGGCCCCGGCGGAAGCCACCCTGGGATGGAGCGAGGCGACCGCGCGACTCAAGGACCCAACACAAACGCCGCCCCACCATACGTTCGAGCAATTTGCTCAAAACGTTGGTGAGGGTAATGGGATGATAGCAGTCCACCGCCAGTGGGTCCGCACCGGGCTTCAAGATGGGGACAATAACACCCTCTCGCCATTGCGACGGGAACATGCCCTCGCTCCAGATGCGGTTAAAGATGGTGAGGATGTGTCTCTGGCAGTCCCTGGAGAGATGCTTCAGCATCTGTGCGTGGATGCAGTCTGGGCCTGGTGCTGTATCAGGGCAATCGGCGAGGGCAGCGAGGAATTCCCTCTCGCTGAAAGGAGCATTGTATTCTTCAGAACAACGCGTGCGGAACGATAACGGCGTCTGCTCAGCACGCTCCTTGAGAGAGCGAAAGGCGGGGGGATAAGTTGCAGTCGCAGAGCTCTTAGCGAAGTGCGCAGCAAGGTGTTCAGCAATGGCGGCAGCATCTGTGCAGACAGCGCCGGCCAGGGAGATCCCAGGGACACCCGTAGGGGTCTGGGATCCATAAATCCGCCGGATCCGGAACCACACCAGCGAGGGGGAGACACGGGAGCCCAGGGATGAGACGTACCTCTCCCAGCACTCCTGCTTATGCCGTGCAATAAGACGACAGGCGAAGGCACGGAGCCTCTTAAAGGCGATGAGGGTCTCCAGAGACGGGTGCCGCCTATGACGCTGGAGAGCCCGCCTACGGTCGCAAATAGCCTCAGCAATCTCCGGCGACCACCAGGGGACAGCCTTCCTCCGAGGGAGGCCAGAAGAACAGGGGATGGAAGCCTTGGCCGCTGAAATGATGGACGTGGTTAAAACACGGACCACCTCGTCAATGTCACCCTGTGGGGGAGACTCAATGGTTGCAGCGGAAGTAAAAGCCGGCCAGTCAGCCCTGTGGAGAGCCCAGCGGGGCAGGCGCCCAGAAGAATGACACTGGGGCAGTGACAAATAGATGGGAAAATGGTCACTACCACACAGGTCAGGATGCACTCTCCAGTGGAGGGATGGGACAAGTCCAGGGCTGCAAATAGAGAGATCGATGGCCGAGAACGAGCCATGGGCCACACTGAAATGCGTGGGAGCACCGGTGTTCAAGAGGCTAAGGTCGAGCTGAGCCAACACATGCTCCACGACCCGACCGCGGTCATCGGAGACAGTCCCACCCCATAGAGGGTTGTGGGCATTGAAATCGCCCAGCAGCAAAAAAGGTGGCGGCAGTTGGGCTATCAGAGCAGCCAGGACATGCTGCGCGACAGCACCATCAGGTTGAAGGTAAATACTGCAGACGGTAATAGCCTGTGGCGTCCACACCCGAACAGCGACAGCCTCTAAAGCTGTTTGTAGAGGTACAAACTCGCTGTGAAGAGAGTTAAGGACATATATGCAGACGCCACCAGACACCCTTTCATAAGCCGCCCAGTGCTTATAATAACCCCGATAGCCATGGAGGGCAGGGGTTCGCATTGCCGGAAACCAAGTTTCCTGCAGAGCAATGCAAAGGAAAGGATGAAGGCTGATAAGCTGGCGGAGCTCAGCTAGATGGTGGAAGAAACCGCTGCAGTTCCACTGGAGGATGGTATTGTCCATGGCGGAGAAAGGCGTGACGGGATTGGGAAGGCAGATTACGCCGCCGGGTCACCTGCTGCCTCCGATTGAGCACCCGTGCTAGTGCTATCCATGGCGTCTGGGGGACCGGCGAGATCGAGGTCCTCAGCGGACGCCAGGATCTCCACCTCGTCCTCAGACGCAGAGCTGGAAGGTGGCGGTGGGGTGGGTGCCACCACGAGTTCCTTGGGCTTAGAGCTCTTCTTCTTTGATTTCTCACGCTGCTCCTTGGGTTTAATTGGCTGGGAGGGCTTCACCGATTCAGTCTCCGGGACTGAGGAGGATCGTGAAGCCCGTCGACCAGCTGATTGTGGGCACTTACGCCACTGTCGGTCATCAGCCTTCCCACTGGTGGAAACCTAGGAAGGGAGGGACCTGAGGGACCCCTTGCGAGCGTCAGAAGCCGAAGAAGTTGGACACTTCTCCGGCTTAGAAGCAGGTACGGACGTCCCTGATGGGGGGGATGGTGTTGCCCCTGAGGTAGGTGGCGCAGGAGCAACCCAGTGGGTAGAGCCCCCCACTGGCAAGTGGGCAGGAGGAGTTGTACCACTCAGCGATCCAGCTGGAAGTCGCGAAACTGATGGGGCGAGCACAGGTGTTGTAGCAGCGGCGTAGGATGATGTCATTCTCACGGGATGTAATCGGTCGTATTTCCTTTTGGCCTCAGTATAAGTCAGTCGGTCCAGGGTCTTATATTCCATGATTTTGCGTTCTTTCTGGAAGATTCTGCAGTCTGGCGAGCAAGGTGAATGGTGCTCCCCGCAGTTGACACAGATGGGAGGCGGGGCACATGGAGTATCGGGATGAGACGGGCGTCCGCAATCTCGACACGTGAGGCTGGAAGTGCAGCGGGAAGACATATGGCTGAACTTCCAGCACTTGAAGCACCGCATCGGGGGAGGAATATAGGGCCTGACGTCACATCGGTAGACCATCACCTTGACCTTTTCCGGTAACGTATCACCCTCGAATGCCAAGATGAAGGCACCGGTAGCTATCTGATTTTCCTTCGGACCCCGACGAACGCGCCGGACGAAATGTACACCTCTGCGCTCTAAGTTGGCGCGCAGCTCGTCATCAGACTGCAAAAGAAGGTCCTTATGGTAAATAACTCCCTGGACCATATTTAAACTCTTATGCGGTGTGATCGTAACAGCAACATCCCCCAACTTGTCACAAGCAAGTAACCGTCGTGACTGGGCAGAGGATGCCGTTTGGATCAGGACCGATCCAGAGCGCATTTTTGACAAGCCCTCCACCTCCCCAAACTTGTCCTCTAAATGCTCGACGAAGAACTGAGGCTTTGTGGAGAGAAAAGACTCCCCATCAGCTCTCGTACAAACTAAGAATCGGGGCGAATAATTGCTACTGCCATCCTGAGACTTACGTTCCTCCCACGGCGTGGCCAGAGAGGGGAACGTTTTCGGATTCTACTTTTCAGCATTAAATTGAGCCCGAGAATGCTTAGAGACTGCTGGCGGCTGGCCGCCAGCGAGAGATGATGTACCACGCTTCATTGCGGGTCATCCGCCCTGATGCCACCTACTCCGACCAAGGGCCCTCCCCACGGGCGCCACCCAGCCGCAGCAATAGCCACCTGGCAGGACGGCCATTGCCGGGAGTCCTGATGCCCCAAGGAGATGGGCATCTACTCCTTGGCATACGTGGGGAGTTAACGGCGCAGGCATCATCAGTAGAGCGATCCCTGTGTTGTCAGGGGGCTACAACCAAGAGGGTACATGGCGGCCCCACCACAACGGGCTGGCTACCGTGCTGGATCTTAGGTGCAAAACTGTCCAAGGTCGTCGTCGCAGTTAAAAGAAACACTGCAGATTGCAGCGTGGGAATCGCACCCAGGGACGTATCTTCGCCCAAGAGATGGAAAACGAGCGGGACCCCAGTGCAACGACGAAAAAGCCGGCGAAAGGTCTCAACGCACAACGGATACATTGCACCATGTAAGGCGCTCTTCCCCAATTGGTTCACTCTTCGGAATAATTTAGAAAGATGGAGGTCAAACCCGAGAGGGGACCATCACATAAGGCCGAAACATTTGAGACTCCTTTTAGTCGCCTCTTACGACAGGCAGGAATACCGCGGGCCTATTCTTATCCCCGAACCTGCAGGGGGGTCCAAATGAGTAGGTCAATATTGGTATAGCATAAGTATTTATAGCTTTTGTCTTGTTTTTATTATTATTATTATTTATTTCTTGTCTGAGACGTTATGTCTGGTTAAAAATGGAAGGTGACGCGGACCTTGATCAAGCGTGACTTCCTTTTAACTGTACGGTATATGTTACATTGCATTTAATATAATATTATTATTGTTGTTGTTGTTGTTGTGGTCTTCAGTCCTGAGACTGGTTTGATGCAGCTCTCCAAGCTACTCTATCCTGTGCAAGCCTCTTCATCTCCCAGTACCTACTGCAACCTACATCCTTCTGAATCTGCTTAGTGTATTCATTTCTTGGTCTCCCTCTACAATGTTTACCCTCCACACTGCCCTCCAATACTAAATTGGTGATCCCTTGATGCCTCAGAACATGTCCTACCAACCGATCCCTTCTTCTGGTCAAGTTGTGCCACAAACTCTTCTCCCCAATCCTATTCAATACTTCCTCATTAGTTATGTGATCTACCCATCTAATCTTCAGCATTCTTCTGTAGCACCACATTTCGAAAGCTTCTATTCTCTTCTTGTCCAAACTATTTATCGTCCATGTTTCACTTCCATACATGGCTACACTCCATACGAATACTATCAGAAATGACTTCCTGACACTTAAATCTATACTCGATGTTAACAAATTTCTCTTCTTCAGAAACGCTTTCCTTGCCATTGCCAGCCTACGTTTTATATCCTCTCTACTTCGACCATCATCATCAGTTATTTTGCTCCCCAAATAGCAAAACTCCTTTACTACTTTAAGTGCCTCATTTCCTAATCTAATTTCCTCAGCATCACCCGACTTAATTAGACTACATTCCATTATCCTTGTTTTGCTTTTGTTGATGTTCATCTTATATCCCCCTTTCAAGACAATGTCCATTCCATTCAACTGCTCTTCCAAGTCCTTTGCTGTCTCTGACAGAATTACAATGTCATCGGCGAACCTCAAACTTTTTATTTCTTCTCCATGAATTTTAATACCTACTCCGAATTTTTCTTTTGTTTCCTTTACTGCTTGCTCAATATACAGATTGAACAACATCGGGGAGAGGCTACAACCCTGTCTTACTCCCTTCCCAACCACTGCTTCCCTTTCATGTCCCTCGACTCTTAACTGCCATCTGGTTTCTGTACAAATTGTAAATAGCCTTTCGCTCCCTGTATTTTACCCCTGCCACCTTTAGAATTTGAAAGAGAGTATTCCAGTCAACATTGTCAAAAGCTTTCTCTAAGTCTACAAATGCTAGAAACGTAGGTTTGCCTTTCCTTAATCTTTCTTCTAAGGTAAGTCGTAAGGTCAGTATTGCCTCACGTGTTCCAGTGTTTCTACGGAATCCAAACTGATCTTCCCCGAGGTTGGCTTCTACTAGTTTTTCCATTCGTCTGTAAAGAATTCGTGTTAGTATTTTGTAGCTGTGACTTATTAAGCTGATAGTTCGGTAATTTTCACATCTGTCAACACCTGCTTTCTTTGGGATTGGAATTATTATATTATTCTTGAAGTCTGAGGGTATTTCGCCTGTTTCATATATCTTGCTCACCAGATGGTAGAGTTTTGTCAGGAATGGCTCTCCCACGGCCGTCAGTAGTTCCAATGGAATATTGTCTACTCCAGGGGCCTTGTTTCGACTCAGGTCTTTCAGTGCTCTGTCAAACTCTTCACGCAGTATCGTATCTCCCATTTCATCTTCATCTTCATCTACATCCTCTTCCATTTCCATAATATTGTCCTCAAGTACATCGCCCTTGTATAGACCCTCTATATACTCCTTCCACCTTTCTGCTTTCCCTTCTTTGCTTAGAACTGGGTTTCCATCTGAGCTCTTGATATTCATACAAGTCGTTCTCTTATCTCCAAAGGTCTCTCTAGTTTTCCTGTAGGCGGTATCTATCTTACCCCTAGTGAGATAGGCCTCTACATCCTTACATTTGTCCTCTAGCCATCCCTGCTTAGCCATTTTGCACTTCCTGTCTATCTCATTTTTGAGACGTTTGTATTCCTTTTTGCCTGCTTCACTTACTGCATTTTTATATTTTCTCCTTTCATCAATTAAATTCAATATTTCTTCTGTTACCCAAGGATTTCTACTAGCCCTCATCTTTTTACCTACTTGATCGTCTGCTGCCTTCACTACTTCATCCCTCAAAGCTACCCATTCTTCTTCTACTGTATTGATTTCCCCCATTCCTGTCAATTGCTCCCTTATGCTCTCCCTGAATCTCTGTACAACCTCTGGTTCTTTTAGTTTATCCAGGTCCCATCTCCTTAAATTCCCACCTTTTTGCAGTTTCTTCAGTTTTAATCTACAGGTCATAACCAATAGATTGTGGTCAGAGTCCACATCTGCCCCTGGAAATGTCTTACAATTTAAAACCTGGTTCCTAAATCTCTGTCTTACCATTATATAATCTATCTGATACCTTTTAGTATCTCCAGGGTTCTTCCATGTCTACAACCTTCTTTCATGATTCTTAAACCAAGTGTTAGTTATGATTATGTTGTGCTCTGTGCAAAATTCTACCAGGCGGCTTCCTCTTTCATTTCTTAGCCCCAATCCATATTCAGCTACTATCTTTCCTTCTCTCCCTTTTCCTACACTCGAATTCCAGTCACCCATGACTATTAAATTTTCGTCTCCCTTCACAATCTGAATAATTTCTTTTATTTCATCATACATTTCTTCAATTTCTTCGTCATCTGCAGAGCTAGTTGGCATATAAACTTGTACTACTGTAGTAGGTGTGGGCTTCGTATCTATCTGTAATAATAATATTATCCCCCCCATGAACCATGGACCTTGCCGTTGGTGGGGAGGCTTGCGCGCCTCAGCGATACAGATAGCCGTACCATCGGTGCAACCACAACGGAGGGGTATCTGTTGAGAGGCCAGACAAACGTGTGGTTCCTGAAGAGGGGCAGCAGCCTTTTCAGTAGTTGCAAGGGCAACAGTCTGGATGATTGACTGATCTGGCCTTGTAACAATAACCAAAACGGCCTTGCTGTGCTGGTACTGCGAACAGCTGAAAGCAAGGGGAAACTACAGCCGTAATTTTTCCCGAGGACATGCAGCTTTACTATATGATTAAATGATGATGGCGTCCTCTTGGGTAAAATATTCCGGAGGTAAAATAGTCCCCCATTCGGATCTCCGGGCGGGGACTACTCAAGAGGATGTCGTTATCAGGAGAAAGAAAACTGGCGTTCGATGTATCGGAGCGTGGAATGTCAGATCCCTTAATCGGGCAGGTAGGGTAGAAAATTTAAAAAGGGAAATGGATAGGTTAAAGTTAGATATAGTGGGAATTGGTGAAGTTCGGTGGCAGGAGAACAAGACTTCTGGTCAGGTGACTACAGGGTTATAAACACAAAATCAAATAGGGGTAATGCAGGAGTAGGTTTAATAATGAATAGGAAAATAGGAATGCAGGTAAGCTACTACAAACAGCATAGTGAACGCATTATATTATTATTATTATTATTATTATTATTATTATTATTAAACAAAATAAAGAGGGAGGGAAACCATTTTAAACAAAATGACTATTGATGAAAGACTCAGTTTCTCATCCAGGAATCAGGGTTGAAATTCAGTATTATATCCATATTAATTCAGAAATCTGACAGCTTTTCATCAGCAGTATATACCATAGAAGTCTACATTCACAGACACAGACTTTATACTGGCTGGCATGATGACTGATCCTGATTAAAACTGTGTTTAAGTAAGCTATAAAGTTTGGAATACATCTCTCTAAGTAACATAATTTCCTACAAACTAGGATCCAGCTACATATAGTAAGGTACTAGTATCCAATGACAGATTGCGCCACTTACAAATAGTGAAATTTAAGGCAAGTGTAGGTGAAGGGCGGGGGGCAAAATTTTAATCAAATAGCAGATAGAGATTATATTTTTGAAAGAGCACATAAAAACAGAATCCAGTTCTGTGACCAATTTTTGCTTACTTGTGTAGTTCAGCTACAAAAACCTGAAAGACATCATAAAATAGCTCTTTCTCTCTCATAAAACCGGAGTGAATGTTCTGTGTTCACTTCTTATCAACTAATGCGTTTAAAGAGGTTCAGTGTCCAAAATACTCTTGGTTTTTTTTTATCACTCAGGTGTGGTAAAACAGTTTATTTAACATAATACTCAATCCTTCTTTTGCGTCCTTGGACGTCCCCTTGGGCATTTTCCAGCAGACTGAGAATGGAGGACTCAGTATGGTAAAGAGCCATTAGCTCACAGGATGTGGCCAAACCTCTGTAGCCTCTTGTGCACTAATATTTGGCAAATGCATGGTTTTCCAAACAGCTGCTACAGGTCTTCTTCCTTCATTCCCATTTACCTTTCATTGTACTGTAGACAGTCCACAGATCTTTTGAAGCACCTTCCTCTCGAAGGCACAGATACTTTCTTCAGTAGTTGCTGATGACACCCAGGTTTCACAACCATATAAAAGTACTGGCCATCCTAGTGTCATGTACAGCTGGATCTCATTCTTGTGGGAGTTCAGCTATGGCACAAATAAATTGCTCATCCTGAAGAACATGTGATTACCATTTGTTATTTGTTGATGCTCTTCTTTGGTTGCTTCACTTTTCTTAGTCAGTATGGAACTTGAAAATAGATGTTACTTGAGGAATTCCTGAAGACTGAAGCTGTCATCATCTTTAGGTATATTCAATGCTGTGTATTCTAACAAGGAAAAATCTAATTATGTACAGTTTACATCATTCCCTTCTCAGCAGTATAGCACTACTTACTGTCATCCAACAACTGGCTATCAGTGTTCCTCAGTTGTAAAGACCTGGAGACTTTCAAAGCAGACCTAAATTATCTGGCAAATAATTCAGCATGAACACATCAAAAACATGTTTGATCCGATGTAACAACATCTGGAAATTTCTACTCACACCTGCTTTACAAAACACTAATTTTGTGGTAGTAATTTGGTTATATCATTCTCGAAATTTAAGCACGAAGTTATTACCATTTCTAACATGTGCCATCATTTTTGTGGTTTCCTAGTTCTTTCTTCACTGTGTTGCATTCTTTAACTTTTACAACATTTTCTAAAATATCCCATACAATTAAATACAATTGTAGAAGCTTTGCCAACAAATTAACATACAAAGGGACACTATTTAACTGAAAAAAAAACTAGTTGTTACCTTTGCTGGCACATTCTGCCATGTTCTAAATGCTTCGTAGGCTGAGTTAATTGCTTTTTCTGCATCACCAGTACTCATGTCAGGAACCTTTGCCACAACCGACTGATTGTACGGATTTACTACATCAAATGTAGTTCCAGATTTTGCTTCTGTCCACACGCCATTTACAAAAGCTTTCTCTTGTACTAAAGACAAATATCTGGCTGCCATGAATTGTTTGAAGATAAAAACCTGTAACAATTAAAAATGTATATCAATTTACTTGTATTCATTCCACATTTTACTGTGCTTATGAACACATTTAATATTTTCAGACAGTATCCTCCAGAATTTTTGTACATGCATGGAATCGGAGTTAAGTAACTATTATTAAATTTCTCCGCCATAGCCGGTCCCAAACACGGTTCAGAAAGGAGGAGGGGTAGGAGTAACACCTCGTTAAAAAAAAGCCTTGGTTCACCTGGCACGGGTGATGGTACCTTGCGAGGGCGGCTTGTCAGGGATACGGTGAAGACCTCAACGGCAGCAAAGGTGGAGAAGATGGACTTCAGTACAGCGGAGCTGGCGGATTAGGCACCTTCTCTCTTTGGGTACAAAAAGAGAGTACAAGTAGCGACTGAACCCCAGAGGGGTGGCTACAGACAGCGTCTGACGTATGGTGAGCAACTGACTTTAGGCTGGGCATCCGACTGTCTATGTCAAAAGTAACGGGGAACTACCACATTACATTCCCAATCAGTACATGGTATGTCTCTCCATGTGGAAGATTCCAGAGTTAAAACTTCCCCTCAGTCGGATCTCCAGGAGGGGAACACATTGAGAGTAGACGCATTTGAAAGGAAGAAAGGGACAACGAAGGGAGGAAAGATAAGGATTGGAACATGGAATGTGAGGACAATACTGCAAGCAGGAAACCTAGAGAATGCAAAACAGGAGATGAAAAGGAACAGATTAGATGCCCTCGGTTTGTGTGAAATGAGATGGGGAGAGAATGGAGGGATAGAAAGTGGAGATTATAAGCTCTTTTACTCAGGGGAAATCAAGAGTGGTGAAAACGGAGTAGGAATATTGATAGGGCAAAAGTTGAAAAATAAAAGATAATGAAGGTACAATATATTGATGGAAGACTGATGATGATACGACTGAAGGGTAGTTCAAAAGATTTGGTATTAATACAGGTATATATGCCAACCAGCCAGCATATAGATGAGGAAGTGGAAGAATATTATGAGAAAATACAAGAACTCATCGAGAAAGAAAATAGAAATGCCTGCATTATCATCATGGGGGACTGGAATGCAGTGGTGGGTGAAGGAAGAGATGAAGATGCAGTAGGAAAATTTGGATTAGGAATAAGAAATGAGAGAGGTGAATGACTAATTAGTTTCTGTAAAGAAAATTCATTAGCAGTGGGTAACACATTATTTGAACACCACAAAAGGAGACGTTACACATGGATATCAAATTTGAATAGGGAAAGATATCAGTTGGACTACATCTTGATACAAAGGAGTTTTAGGAACTGTTAGAAGAATGCTAAAGCTTATCTAGGAGCGGATATAAATTCAGACCACAACCTAGTAATGGGAGAAATACAAGTGAAATTGAAAAAAAGTCTGGAGAGGCAATGCAAAGGAAAGACTAAACATAGAAAAACTCAAAGGGGGTAGGAAAGGCATCAGATTTGGTGGACAGATTTATGGAAAAATGGCAAATACGTAGTGTCGATGAAAGTGTTAATGACAAATGGATAAAAATGAGGGAAGTACTCATGGACTCTGCCAAAGAAGTACTAGGAATTAGAGTATACCAAAGCACCAGGAAAGAATGGATAACAGAAAACATGTTGAAAAAGATGGAAGAGAAGAGAAAGTGGAAAAGCGTAGAAACTGAAGAAGGCAAAAAGAGGTACAGGAAACTGAATAATGAATTAAGAAGAGAAACTGAAGAAGCAAGAGAAAAATGGCTGAAACAGAAATGCGACGAAAAAGAGAAAATGGAGAAAGGGGGAAAGTATGAAATGATATATAGACTGGCTAGTGAGATAATTTTTGAATGTAAAAGAAAGAGGAATAACATCGAAATAGAAAGAGCGGATGGTACTCTAGCAGAAAAACCACAGGAGGTTTTGAACAGACGGCAAGAATATACTGAATGTCTGTATAAGTGGGACAAATGCAAAGCGAAATTAAGGTTGAAGAGGAGAAATATGCGCCAGAAGATGGCAAGGTATTTACCATCTTGGAAGCAGAAGTAGAAGAGGCACTGAAGGAGATGAAGAATAAGAAGACATGTGGAATTTATGATTTGCCAGCAGATCTGTTGAAGAGTCTGAGAAACAAAGCAAGAAAAGAAATAGTCGACCTCTGTAACGAGATATATGACAAAGGGGAATGGCCTGAGGGCTTCCTTGCAACAGTTATGATACCAATAGACAAAAAGAGAAACACTAAAAAATGTGAAGAGCACTGGACCACCAGTCTAATTCCTCATGCAGCTGAAGTCCTGTAGAATGTGTTGAATAGAAGGTTATATGGCAAGCTGGACATAGGGATTGCAGAGGAGCAGTTCAGATTTAGAAGAGGAAAAGGAAAACAAGAGATGCTATTGGCCTGTTAAGAACTATAGGGGGAAAATATATGGAAAAGGGTAGAGAAATCTTTGCTGTTTTTACAGATTTAGAAAAGGCTTTTGACAGAGTTCAGCTGAACAAGCTGATGGATATTTTGAATAGGAAAGGAGTAGATTGAACAGAGACACAATTGATACAGAATCTATATTTACATCAGAAAGTAAAGATAAGGACTGGCAATGAAATGTCAGAAGGAAGCAGCATTGGACGAGGTGTTAGACAAAGTTGTTTAACATTGTTTAACGTATACCTTAAAGAGATTATTGCGAAAAGCTTAGTATAAGATTTGCTGATGACATGGTATAAGTGGCAGAAAGTGAGCAGACAGTGAATAACATGCTGAAAGATCTAAATGAAGCTTGTGAGGAATATGGAATGCACATAAACACAGCAAAAACAAAGAGTATGGTCATCAGTACAAGATGCAGACTGTCCAATATTAAAATAGGACAATCTACCATTAGATAAGTAAGTGAATTTAAATATCTTGGAAGCACAATAACCGAAGACTTGAGATGTCACCAGGAGGTGAAAAAACTAATTGCCATAGTGACGGAGACTCTTATGTGGCAAATTAGATAAAGGACTAAGGAAATGGCTTCGCAAATGTTTTGTCTGGAGTGTGGCACTATATGGGGCAGGAACATGGACGCTCAGATGACATGATGAAAAAAGGTTAGAAGCATTTGAGATGTGGATGTGGAGGAGAAGGAGAGAATAAGCTGGCTCGAAAGAGTGAGTAATGAAAGAGTATTGGAAAGGGTTGGTGAGAGAAGACATCTCCTGAAGGTTGTAAGAGAAAGGAAAAAGAACTGTTTGGGACATTCATTGAGAAGGGAGTGCTTGCTAGCAGATGCTCTGGAAGGATTGGTTTGTGGGAGAAGACTGAGAGGAAGAAGAAGAAACAAGATGACAGACGACATAAAGGGAAGAGGAAATTATGCAGACCTCAAGTGGATGGCAGAAGACCGGACAGCCTGGAGAACTACCATGTTAAAACCTGCCTTTTGGCAGAACACTGATGATGATAAATTTCAAAAGCAATCAAGCAAATATTCACAGACAAAGCAAAAACAAAGGAAAAAATAATATATGGCTCTAGAGAGAGACTAGGTCATTCCAGCAATAAGAGCATTTACACACTCAGTCACACTTACTGAATCTGGCCAGATATAAAATATAACGATCAGATGATACACCATCTGGACCCACAAATTTGAATGGGAACAAAAATTTCACAGCAGTCATGATACGGTCTAAAATGAACCTCACAAACATTATCTACAGCTGAGGATAACAAATGATAATTTTTACACATCAGGAGCTGAAATCAATGTTCTTGTGTTCTCACTACTGGCAGGTGTAAGTGTTTGGAGTGATTACACTAGTCTCAGAGAACACATTCGCTACAGCATGGGGTCAGCCAGGTTGGTTTACATCTCGTCATTGAGCCAGAGAGTGATACCTGGAAAGACATGGGTTTGCAGCTCTTGACTTGTTTTCAGAAAGGAGAGGAGTTTTTATGATTAAATTTTTTTTGAGATGGTATTGGGATCCATAACTATATACCCGAGGACAATATGATTGGTTGGTTGGTTTAAAAGAGAGGGGAAGGGACCAAACTACGAGGTCATTAGTCCCTTGTTCCTAATAAAATAATGCCACAAGTGTGAGACTAAAACGGACGAGACGTATAACGCAAAACAGAAAGAAAGGAAAAGCCACAAGAACGTAGGGAAGGCAACAAACACTAAAAGGAACAAAAGAGGACAAGAAAACAACAGAGAGACGCTAGAAACAGAAGGGAGTAAAACAAGAAAGCATATTACAGCGGCTGGCCGACCACGAGAATAAAAAGGAGAAGCCAGCTACTCTGCAACACATTAAAACTTCCACCCTAAAAGCACTACGGTGGAGGACACAGAGGGACAAAGGATATGCACTAAAACCTACATAGAAGTGTAAAACAAACTCTCACGGATAAAACTTAAAATTAAAGCTGCTGCTGAGCCATTGTCGCCCAACACCGAAGGTATGGAGCTAGGAAAGTTAAAAGTCCACTGAAGAGCAGCTAAAAGTGGGCAGTCCAGCAAGAGGTGGACGACTGTCATTTGGGAGCCACAGTGACAAAGTGAGTCCTCGCGACGGAGTAGGTAACCATGCCTGAGCCACGTATGGCCAATGCGGAGCTGGCAGAGGACAACTGATTCCATGTGAAAGGACCGCATGGAAACCTTCCACACATTCTACATCTCCTTAATAACATGCAGCTTGTTGTGTGTACTGTCATGCCATTCCGTCTCCCAAAGCCTGAAAACCCTGCGGTGTAAGACAGAATGCAGGTCAGCTTTGGAGATGCCCATCTCCAGAAGCAGGTTCTGTGTTGCCTGTTTGGCCAGGCTGTCGGCAAGTTCATTGCCTGGGATTCCGATGTGTCCTGAGGTCCACACACACCACTGAACAAATGGACCATCCCACAGCATAGATAGACTACCAGAGGATGGCGGGGGTGGCACTGGTCAATAACTTGTAGGCTGTTCAGGGAGTCAGTACACAGGAGAAATGACGTGCCAGGGCACGAGCGGATGTGATCAAGAGTACGAGATATGGCCGCCAGCTCTACAGTGAAAACACTGCAGCCATCTGGCAAGGAGTGCTGTTCAATATGTCCTCCATGAACACATGCAAAGCCTATGTGACCATCAGCCACCGAGCCATCGGTGTAATCCACGTCAGAAACCCGGAACATGCCAAGAATCAAGAGGAAGTGACAGCGTTGGGGTTAACGGAGTCCTTAGGGCCATGCAAAAGGACCAGACAAAGCTACATCCGAGGCGTACACCACAGAGGCATATGTGAAGGGACCGCAGGTAGAGGTGGTAAAGGGAAGGACTCCAGTTAGGAAAATAGGGATCGCACGCAAACCGCAATCGTTAGCCCTGATCTGGGCCGCCGATGCAGGAGATGGACCGCAGCAGGTGGGAAAAGGAGATGGTAATTCGGATCCTCAGGAGGACTATGGATGTGTGCAGTGTAACCGGCAAGCAGTTGCGCATGTCTGATCTGCATTGGAGGGACCCCAGCCTCCACCTGTACACTGGTTTCCTCATACATCCTAAAAGTTCCTGTCGCTAGTCAAACCTCGACCTCAGGGTCGAGTAAATGCAATGCTGAAGGCACTGCTGAATCATAAACCACACTTCCACTTAAGCTGACTAAGATGACGAAGCCACGTGAATCGAGCATCAATAACCAGTCCTAACAATCGATATGTCTCCACTACAGTGAGTGGATCGCCATGAAGGTAAAGTTCTGGTTCCGGACGAATGGTACAACACGGGCAGAAGTGCACGACACGTAACTTTGAGGCTGAAAACTGGAAGCCGTGGGCTAGAGCCCTAGACTGCACCTTGAGGATGGCTCCCTGCATGCGCCGCTCAGCAACACCAGTACTAGAACAGCAGTATGAAATGCAGAAGTCGTCTGAATACAAGGAAGGTGAGACAAAGGGCCCGACAGCTGCTGCCAGACTGTTAATGGCCACTAAAAATAGAGGGACACTCAATACAGAGCACTGCGGGACTCCATTATCCTGGATATGGATGGAACTATGGGAGACACCAACTTGGACACGGAAAGTACAGAGCGACAGGAAGTTTTGGATAAAATTCGGGAGCAGGCCCCGGAGCTCCCACTCATAGAATGTGGCAAAGTTATGATGTCACCAGGTCGAGTCGTATACTTTACGGAAGTCAAAAAAGACAGCAACCAGGTGTTGGCATCTGGAAAAGGCTGTTCATATGGCAGACTCGAGGGACACAGGATTATTAGTGGTAGAGCGACACTGGCGGAAGCTGCCCAGAGTTGGAGCCAACGCTGACACACCATACATTCCAGCAGCTCACAAAGAACGTTAGTGAGGCTGATAGCTATCCACATGAAGTGGGTTTTTACTGGATTCGGGCACCGGAATGGTGGTGCTCTCCTGCCGTTGCGATTGAAAGATTTCATCGCACCACATCCGGTTGAAGATGACAAGGATATGTCACTTGTAGTCAGATGAGAGATGTTTAATCATCTGCCTGTGGATCCGATCAGGCCCAGGAGCTGTGTCGGGGCAATGTGCAAGGGCACTGAGGAGCTCCCACTCTGTAAATGAAGTGTTATAGGATTCACTATGGCGTGTAGTGAATGACAGAATTTTCCCTTCCAGGTGCCATTTCAGAGTAGGAAAGGCTGGGGGTAATTCTCCGATGCAGAGTCTCGGTCAAAGTGCTCGGCAATAGCGTTTGCATCGGTAGATAACACACTATTTATGTTAACACCAGGAAAAACTGCTGGGGTCTGGTACCTGAAAAGACGTTTGATCTTTGCCCAGACTTGGGAAGGCCACATATGGCACCCAATGGTCAAGACGTATCTCTCCCAACACTCCTGCTTCCGTCGTTTGATAAGTTGGCGAACGCGGTCATGGAGCCACTTAAAGGTTACGAGGTGCTCCAGGGAAGGGTGTCGCTTATGCTGCTGTAGAGCTCACCGAAGCTCCTTAATTTCTTCAGTGACTTCCGGTTACCACCAAGGGACTGCCTTACACTGGGGAGGGGGGGGGGGGGGGTACCCTAAAGAGCGAGGGATCGCGTTTTCTGCCGCAGAAACAATTGTTGTTGCCACCTGCTCAACCATCACATCGATGTTACCATGAGGGGCAGATCAACGGTGAAAGCAGAGGTAGAAGTTTCCCAGTCCACCTTGTTTAAAACCCATATGGGTGGGCGTCCGTGGGCCTGATGCCAGGGCAGTGGCAGGAAGATGGGGAAGTGGTCAGTACCACACACGTCATCATGTGCTCTCCAGTGGATAGATGGGAGAAGTCCTGGGCTGCAAATTGATAAATCAATGGCCGAGTAACTACCATGAGTCACACTGAAATGTGTGGCGTCCCCAGTATTTAAGAGGCAGAGGTTGAATTGCGTCAGTAAAGTTTCGACTTCTCTGCCTCAGCCAGTAAGAACTGTGCCACCCCACAAGGGGTTATGGGCATTAAAGTCTCGCAGAAGTGTGAAGGGTTTAGGGAGTTGATCAATCAGTGCAGCTAATACATTCAGGGATACTGCACCAATTGGAAGAAGATATACATTGCTGACAGTTATTTCCTGCGTCATCCTTATTCTGACAGCCACAGCTTCAAGAGAGGTTTGAAGGGGCACAGGTTCACTATATACTGAGTTCAGGACATAGACGCAAACTCCACCTTACACTCTATTATAGTTGCTATGGTTCTTTTATTATCCCTTATAGCTGAGGAGGGCACGGGTCCACATTGCCTGGAACCAGGTTTCCTGGAGGGCAATGCAGATAGCGGGTGTAAAGCTTAACAGTTGCCGTAGCTCAGCCAAGCAGTGGAAAAAACCGCCGCAATTACACTGCAGGATGACATCATCGTGAGGCTGGGAAGGCATGGAACATTCAATGAGGGAGTTAACGCCTCAGCGTCACCTGCTGCAACCGACTTATTGCCTCCGCAGTCTATATCCATTGTGTCTGAGGGTATGGTGAGCTCTAGGTCCTCAGCACATGCCAGAACCTCCACCCCATCCTCACACGCAGAGCTTGTAGATAGCAGTTGTGTGGGTGCCATCGCAATTTCCTTGGTCTTAGGGGTCTTCTTTTTGGATTTCTCCCGCTGCTCCTTGGGTTTCCCTGCCTGGGAGGACTTCACTGGCTCAGTCTCCACGACTGAGGATGAGTTTGAAGCCGTACAGCCAGCTGCTTTTGATCTCTTCAGCCACTGATGGGTGTATCTCTCCCACTAGCAGAAACCTGGGAAGGGAGTTACCCAAGGGACCCCTTCCTAGCGAGAGAAGCCGAATAAGACTTGTACTTGTCCGGCTTATAAGTGGGGACAGATGTCCCTGATGGTTTGGGGGGGGGGGGGGGGGGGGGGTTGCTCCAGCAGTAGATGGTGCAGGAGGAACAGGGAGGGAAAGGAGGGAAATGCGCCCCCCACCACCACCACCACCACCACCGCCACCACCGCCAAGAGGGCAGGTGTAGTCTTCCGGCTCTGGGGGAGGGGGGGGGGGGGTGACTGGGGTTAGCGGAGCTGATGGTGCCAGAACTGTTGTAGCTGTGGTGAAGACAATGTCATATGCACAGGATGCAGGCATTCAAATTTCCTCTTAGCCTCATTGTAGGTCAGTCAGTCCAGAGTCTCGTACTCCACAATTTTCCTTTCTTTCTGGAGAATCCTGCAGTCTGGTGAGCAAGGAGAATGGTGCTCCCCCAGTTGACACAGATGGGTGGCAGGGCACATGGAGTATTGGGATGTGATGGGCATCCGCAATCTTGACATGTGTCGGTCGAAGTACAGTGGGAAGACATATGGCCGAACTTCCATCACTTAAAGCACCGCATCGGGGAAGGAATACAGGGCTTTACATCATACCAGTAGACCATCACCTTGACCTTGACCTTGACCTTCTCGGGCAATGTATAACCCTCGAAGGCGAAGATGAAGGCACCGGTGGCAACCTGAATATCCCTTGGACCCCAATGGACACACCGGATGAAATGTACGCCACGCCATTCTAAATTGGCACACAGCTAATTGTCAGACTGCAAAAGAAGGTTCCTATGAAATATGATACCCTGGACCATATTTAAGCTCTTATGGGGTGTGATGGTTACAGAAACCTCCCCCAGCTTGTCACAAGCGAGTAACATCCGTGACTGAGCAGAGGATGCTGTTTTGATCAAGAGTGACGCAGATCTCATTTTGGACAGTCCCTCCACCTCCCCAAACTTGTCCTCTAAATGCCAACAAAACACTGAGGCCTCATTATCATGAAAAATTCCCTATCAGCTCTCTAACATACAAGGTACTGGGGAGAATAAGATCCGCTGCCATCCTTAGCCTGACGTTCCTCCCATGGTGTGGCCAGAGAGGGGAACGATTTGGGGTTGTACTGAATTGAGCTCGTGAACACTTAAAGACTGCTGGTGTGTCACCACCAGCAAGAGATGATCGACTACGCTTCATCGCGTGTCTCCGCCCTGATGCCACCCACTTCGACCAGGGGCCCTCCCTATGGGTGCCACCCAGCCCCAGCAAAGGCCACCTGGCAGGATGCCCATTGTCCTGAGTCCCAATGCCCCAGGGGGATGGGCACCTGCCCCTCCGTATACGTGGAGAGTTAACGGTGCAGGCATCAGCAGAGCGATCCCTGTGTTCTCAGAGGGCTACAACCAACAAGGTACCTGGCGGCCCCACCACAACGGACTAGCTACTAGGTTTTGTATCAGCTGCAAACTAGTCCATGGTCATTGTCAGCGCAGAAAGCGACACTGCGTAGTCCGTGTTGGAAAACACAACCAGGAAGGTGTCCTCACCCAAAAGATGGAGAATGGGCGGGACTGCAATGCGACTACAAGAAAGTGGGCTAAAGCTCTCAATGCACAATGCACCATGTAACGTGATGTTCCCTAATTGGCTCGCTCTTCGGGAAAATTTTGAAGAATGGAGGTCAAACCCAACATGGGACCATGAAAGACTGAAACGTGTGGAACTCCTTTTAGTTGCCTCTTATGACAGGCAGGAATACCTCAGGACTATTCTAACCCCCGGACCCACATGGGGAGGACAGTGGAGGTTCTGCAGTCTCAGCGTAAAGGCTCTCCACAGGGCTGGTGTAAAAAGCTCCAGACACTAAAGACAAACCATTGTGGTGGACAGAGCCAAGACGCCGAAGAATAGACGGCTGTGCAGAGGAGTAAACTATGCTTCCGTAGTCCAATTTCAGGTGCACTAAGGCACGATATAGGCGGAGGATGACCACTCTGTCCGCTCCCCAGGAGGTACCACTCGGAACACGGAGGGTGTTGAGTGATCGCAGACAGCATGCTGAAAGATATGAAATGTGGGAAGACCAGCAGAGTTTTCTATGTAGGGAAGGCAGATAAAACTCCCTACAACACCAAATATTTACACACACAGTCGCACTGGGAGAAAATCGGAAGCCGGTTTCAATTCTCCATGGAGACATCCTTGAAGACATTGTTCAAGAATGCTGGTGCATTGAGAGCTGTAGTAGATTGTAAAATCGTTGACAAAGAAGGAGCGCAAGACATCGGGAAGGAGACAATCCATAATTGGATTTATGCGATGACAAACAGTACAACACTTAGCACGGAGCCCTGAGGCACCTCGTTTCCTTGGAAGAAAGTAAATGAGAGAGTAGTGTTCACCCACACCTGCCATAATTTCACAAATGCAAAGGGGTAGCCGGCCTTGAAAGCCCCAAGAGAACAGTGTGTGGAGGATGCCTGTCCTCCAACAGGTACTGTATGCCCTCTCCAGATCGAAAAATATAGCTACCGTTGGGCATTTCAGGAAGAAATTTTTCACAATATAAGCGGAGAGAGCAACAAGATGGTCAACTGCAGAACGATGCTTTCGGAAACCACATTGGGCAGGTGTTAACAGGTTTCAGGACTCTAACCACCAGCCTAAACATCAATTTACCATATGCACCAAAATCTTACAGACACTACTTGTGTGATAGATTGAGCGATAGCTAGAGGGGAGATGTTTGTCCTTTCCAGGTTTTGGAACAGGAATGACGGTAGCTTCCTGCCATCTTCTGGGAAAGGTACTGTCGGTACAAATTTGATTATGAAGGCAAAGGAGGTAATGCAGACTACGGTATGATAAATGCAACAACATTTGGACAATGATGCCATCTGGTCCTGGGGCGGAAGAGCGAGAGAAAAAGAGTGCATGTTGGAGTTCCCACATAGAAAAAACGCTATTATAGCTTTCGCGATTTTGAGGGGAGAAAGCAAGAAGTCATACTTCCGCTGTTCGTTTCTTTGGGAGAAAGGCTGGTGGATAGTTTGAAGAGCTCAAAATCTCAGCAAAGTGTTGCCCCAATGAGTTAGAAATTGCAACTGAGTCCACTAACATATCTTGTGCGACAGTTAGCCCAGAGATCAGGGAGGAACTAGACGTGCCAGATAACTGTCGAATTCGATTCCAAACTACAGATGAGGGAGTGAAAATGTTAAAGAAGCTGGTAAAGAAGTCCTAACTTGCCTTCTTGCTATGGTGGATGATGCAACGGCATCGCGTTTATAGCGGATACAGTTGGCCAACGTAGGATGGTGGTGGAAAACGCAAAGAGCACATTTCGTTCCACAAAGGAACTGGGGGGCACTGGGACAAAAGGGAGGTACGAGGTATTGAACGTTCTGCAGCTGTAAGAATAACTTTTGTAACATGAGTGACCTGATTGTCGATGCTAGGAAATGGACGGTCATCAAATGTTGCTAGAGATGAGGAAAGTGTCCGATTGGCTTGGGAAAACTTCCAGTGTCTTTGGTGCATAGATGGCAGTTGTGGCTGTAATCGAAGGATACATGGAAAATGGTCACTCGAGTGTGTATCAGCAAGAGTGAACCATTCAAAGTGCCGAGCTAGCTGAACAGTACCAACCAAAAGGTCCAAATAAGAGAAGGTCGACGTGGGGGCAGACAAAAATGTAGTTTGCCCAGTGTTGTGGCAAACACTTGGTGGAAGAGGTCAATCAATAGGGAACCTCTTTGACAAGGACACGGAGATCCCCAAAGCAGGTGGTGGGCATTGTAGTCCCCAACCAGCAAATAGGGGGGGTGGGACCTGTCCAAGGAGATGAAGGAAATCGGCTCTTGCCTTTGGTGTGGACGATGTAATGTATATAGTACAAAGATAGAAGGTGTATCCAGAAAGGGAAAGATTTACAGCGACAGCTTGGAAGGAACTGTTTAAGGGGATTGGGTGATAATGGATAGTATCACGGAAAAGAAACACAATTCCCCTCTGTGCAAGAGTACCATCAACATAGGGGAGATCAAACCAGACTGACTGGAAATGAGGGAAGACAAAGAGACCATGGGGGGACAGCTTTGTCTCCTGAAGACGATCGAGGAGTGAATTCCGCGCATATTTCAATGGATAATTGAAATAGGGTGGACAGAAAAGGAAAAAAATCTCACCACAGTTGCCCTCAACTCAACGACCACTGAAAGCCGGCGGCTGATGGCGTGAAATGGAGTTCAACCAAAGGCAGAAGATCCTGATTCATAGGTTGTTCGAGGGGGCAGCTCCTGCCGCCAGTGATTGGCTGGTTGATCGGCCGCCAGTGGTGCGTCTCGACAACACAGAAGACGCTGGGTGGCACTGTAGAAGACACACGCCCTGGCGGAGAAGGAGAGGAACTTTGTTTCTTATGAGCCTTCTTGGAAGCAGGACATTTAGATGAGGGAGGAGTCATTGGTTGTGAGGTCTAGGTACGTAAAAAATCTTCGCGAGAAGGCTCTATTTTGGAAGTCTGGGTGTCTGATACTACCCTGACAACAGCCAATTTGACTGCCAAAAAAGAGCACTTGCAGTCTTAGTCTGGACAGTACCCTGTAGGAGCATAGATTTGTGTGTGTGTGTGTGTGTGTGTGTGTGTGTGTGTGTGTGTGTGTGTGTGTGTTTTATGGTTCAAATGGCTCTGAGCACTATGGGACTTAAAATCTATGGTCATCAGTATTTACATTCTACAAGAACTTTCCAATAACAGCTGATAGAATGTTTTGTTTCCTGGTAGCCTGAAGTAATACTAAATTTAAACTAAAACTTATGTAATTTCTTTTGGGAAAAAAAATTCAAACACTTGACATATTACTTTCGATTTGAGTAATATACAAGCACCCGAAAAGTGTTAATCCAAGATTACAGCAGAGCTTTGTGTTCACCTGCATCAATTCCAAATACCAGGGACTCAATACTCAAGAGAAATTGATAAGGCAGGTAACTGATTTAGCAAGAGCCAATGAAGGTTGAGCCTTAGAGTGAGCGGGTGACAGTGGGGATGTTGAACTGGCAATCTTTGGGCTGGCTGATCTGACGACTATAGTGTTGAAGGTGAGATCACACGTCTGTGTGGCTACCTCCTTAGTAGGTCGAGGAGAGGCAACGACAGTGCTATATTTACCCGCTGGGAGCACAGTGGGCTTTTTACTTGCAAATAACTTGTGAGCAGCAAAGGTAGACACCTTTTCCTTCACTCGGATTTCCTGTATAATTTGTTTCTCTTTAAAAGTAGGGCAATCTCTAGAGGAAGCAGTGTGGTCACCCACATAGTTGATGCAACGAGGGGATAGAGGTGGACAATCACCTTCATGGACACCCCTGCCACATGTAGTGCATTTGGCCGTATTGGAACATGACTGGCTGGTGTGATTGAACTGCTGACACCAATAGCAACACGTGGGGTTGGGGACGTAAGGGCAAACTAAAATGATCTCATATCCCGTTTTAATGTTTGACGAAAGTTGAACTCTGTCAAACATCAAGAAGAGAGTGCAGGTTGGCACCAATTCCTTGTCAACATTTTTCATGACTATGTACGGCCATTATGCCCTGTTAAGAAAGGTCATTTTGAATGTCCTCGTTGGATAGTCAGTTGAGTCATCTTGTATAAACCACCCCGCATGATGAATTTAAAGTTCAGTACACTTCCACCCAGGCAGGGAAGATGTGTAACAGTGTAGTTCAAAGCAATTTATGTGCCTGGAGGGCACTGCCTGTTTCTACTAACAAGGTGCCATTTCACGACCAGGAACAAGACTTTACAGGGCCTGCAATTGCGTCAATGCCTTTCTGAATAATGAAAGGGTTGACTTTGTCAGCCCAAGAAACAACTAGGAACTTTGGCACTGATGGAAGAATTGTCCATGGCTGAGACTCATGTAGCTCTCCCTTGTGGGCTGAAGTTGAAGAAGTAGAAGAAACCATTGCGAAAGTATCTCCCATGATTACCGGCGTCTCCGATGGCCTGCTCCTTCCTAGTGGGGTCCCTCTCTGAGGGCACTCCTGCCATAGGTGATTGTCCACACCTCAGGTCACACATCCCAAGAAACGAATGGAGGGTCAATTGGCACGTTGGGAAGGTACCAGCTCAGGTAATCACCCCTCCCTGGGCCTGGCCTTTACCAGGGGGTACGCACGTGTTCTATACCCGGGGTGGGGAATTACACGTTACCCAATCACTGGCAACATATGGGAATGCATGGGTTGGCCTTCAGACACCCACAGGGAGGAAAGAAAGAAAAAGGGAGGGACAAAGAAAAGGAAAGAAGAGAAGAATTCTCAAATGCCGCAATGGAGAAGAAGGTAAAGAGATGACTCGAGGAAAAGAGAAGGACAAAGTGAGGATAAAGACTTTCCAGTATAGAGAGAAAGGAAGAGAAACCACATCTTACAGTCACAAGTTTGTCTCCAAATGTAGGCACAAAACATACTCCCAAAGAGAGGTGGAATGGGAAGGGAAGGGGGGAGGGAAGGATTGGGGATAGGGAGGGATGTGGAAAAGGAAGGTATGCAGCCGGGAAAGGAAAAAGAGCTGCACTAGCTCGGGATACCATGCTCACCATCCACATATCCACAAAAGAGTTGTGGACCCCCCCTGGGGGAAGAAGTTCTGCTGTGAACACACTACATGATCCCGGCAATAAACGGTGTTTGAAGCCAGTAAGAAACGTGACAGCGAATCCCACCTTATCGAATGTCTTAGAACCATCAGTGTGAAAGATGGTGGCACCCTGGAACTCTGCAATAATGGCACAGACAAGGCACTGGAAAACCATAGGGAGCGACAGAGACCTTAGGACCCTGCAATAGATCAGTCCTAATCCGTGGTCTGGGCACCATCCAAACCATCCAACGGGGCGAGGAGGGGGGGGGGGGGGGTTATGGGAGGAAAGACACAGGGTGTAGTCCAGTGAATGGAGATGGAGATCCCGACAGAGGTAAGTGAGACGTCTGCCAACCGCTAATCCCACCTGTGGGTGGGTGTTAGGAGGGAGGCATCCCTCACTGGCAAAGAGCACAGGTTACACAGAATGGTCAGGGAATTGGCACATGGCAAATGCGTAATGAACAAGGAGTTGGCTCTGTTGGATGTGTAGAGGGGGAATCCCTGCTTCTGTGAGGAGACTATGAATAGGACTAGTGCTAAAGGCACCAACAGATAGATGCACCTCACAATGATGGACGGGGTTAAGGAGTTTCGAAGTGGAAGGAGCTGCTGAGCCATCAACCTGACTACCATAATCTAGTCTAGACAAGACGAGAGCGTGGTAAACATGGAGGAGAATGGAATGCTCTGCACCCCAAGATTTGTGGGCCAGGAGGCAGAGAGCATTATGCTTCCACATGCATGTAGTCTTGGGGTAGTGAATGTGGTGCACCCATGTCAGTTTGTTATCAAAAATAAGACCCAAGAAACGGGGCTGCGCTACAACATCAAGGAACTGGTTGCCTAAATAAAGTTTTGGATCGGGGTGTACTGTGGGTCGACGACAAAAATGCGTAACCCACATTTTGGAGGGAGAAAACTGGAAGTCATGAGCGGCGGCCCACGCTGAGGACCATTGGATGGCGCCTAGTAGCTGGCGCTCAGCAGAGGCTACTAAGTGGGAGCTGCACCAGATGCAAAAATCATCGATGTATAATGCCGGGGTAATCAGAGGCCCAACAGAGGTCACTAGCCCATTGATGGCAATGAGGAAGTGTGTGACACTTACCACAGAACCCTGTGGGATACCATTCTGCTGAATCTGAGGGACACTGAATAAGTGCCAACTAGAACCCAGAAGATCTGGTGAGATAAAAACTCGCGGATAAAAATCTGAAGGGGATCACAGAAGCCCCAGTCATGGAGGGTAACTAAAATGTGATGGTGCCAAGCCATGTCTTACACCTTATGTAGGTCAAAGAAGACCATGACAAGGTGCCGGCAGTGAGTAAAAGCCTGTTAGATGGCCGATTCCGGTCAGAGTAAATGGTCAGTCTGAGATCGCCCTGCCCAGAAGCCACATTGATACAGGGACAAAAGGCCCCAAGATTCGACTACCTAACACAATCTGAAGCTGACCATCTTTTAGAGCACTTTACAAAGTATATTGGTCAGGCTAAATGGGCAGTAGCTGCCTAGAGACATCGGATTTTTCCCAGGCTTAAGGACGCGGGTAACTGTACTGTCTTGCTATCGTTACAGAGAAGCACCCATGAGCCAAATGTCGTTGAAGACCCCAAGGAGCTGCTGCTTCTGGGGAACGTCCAAGTGTTGGATCATCTGGTTGTGGATGAAATCCAGGCCTGGAGTTGTGTCTTGTCAAGAGCTAAGAGCCTGCATCAATTCCCATTCAGAGAAGGGTGCATTATAGGGATCAACATGGTGCAGGATGAAACAGAGGGGGTTGTCTGTTCAACTCTGCATTTCTGCCGGAGAACGTTAGTAGGTGAGGAAGAGGACGCCAATGCCATCGCAAAGTGTGTTGCGAGGTGTTCTGCGCAGACCAATAGATAAGTGCACAGAGCACCTTGGAGGTTCAGACCTCTGACAGTTGACTGTCGCTAGCGACCCAGGAGGCTATGGAGCTTGGACCAAACCTGCGATGAACAGGAAACCTAGCGCTCTCAGCATTCCTTTTTACTCCGCTTAACAATGTAACAAGCCTTAGCACAGAGACGCTTGAAAGTGAGGAGGTTAGTCTGATGGCTGTCGCTCAAATCGCTGCTGCGCCCGTCTACACTCCTGTACAGCGACTGCGACATCCTTGGTCCACCACGGTACCAGCCGATGACGAGGGGGGCCTGTGGATAGGGGGAGAGCAGTGCCAGCAGCATGAAGAATAGTGGGAGAAATGCCTTGCATGACTACATCAATGGAATTCGAGAGGGACATGTCAAAGTTCACAGCGGACATATAGAAAGGCCAATTCGCCCTGCGGAATGCCCAACTTGGGGTACCTGTCTGCATGGCGGCAGCAGGGGGATGATAGAATCACCGGAAAGTGGTCACTGGTACAAAGGTCAGCATGGGATGACCAATGTAGGAAAACCAAAGGGGCAGGGGAGGAGATCGTGAGATCAATAGCAGAGAAGATGCCATGAGTGGCACTGAAGTGGGTATGGGAACCATAATTGAGGAGAGACAAATCAAGGTCCATTATAAGTTGGTCAATTACGGTACCCTTACCCGTTGAAGTGACACTCCCCTCATAGCTGATGGTGGGCATTTAAGTCCACAAGGAGGAGAAATGGGGGAGGGAGTTGCTGGATTAAGGTAGACAGTTAAAAGTAAGGAAATTGCCTACCTGGAGGGAGGTAGACATTGCAAATGGTGATTGCCAGAGTCATTTGCACTCTAACCAATATTGCTTCCAAGTTGGTACAGAGGAGGATCCAGTCACTAATGACATCAGAGCGAAGCAAAGTGCAGACCCACCAGATGCTACCCCGGGGCCAGCACGGTTCTGACAGAATGCCCGATAACCACAAAATGTTGGAGAGTTAACATCACAGAAATGCATTTCTTGAAGAACAAGACAGAACGCAGAATAGGAGAGGACAAGATGTTGCATTTCTGGTAGTTGACAATAGTATCTGTTGCAATTCCCAATGGATGATCATGTCACGAGAGTCCAAGATAGACACGAAGCCGAGGAGGTGGTCATGTCACTCTGGCAGCAGTCGTCACCAACAAGAATGGGGGTGACATCCATAAATAAGATGTCAGACTCAGGTTGCGAGGGGGGAGATGGCACCTCTGGGGGCACTGGAGCACCTTGTCGTGGGATTTCTGTTTCCTCTTCTTCTCCTCTTTCTGAAGGAGGAGGACAGGGCACAGGGGGAGTACAGGCTTCCTTAAGATCTGGAACTGAAAGAGAGTGGGCAACCTTGGGGAACACAGATGGTTCACCTCGTGGCCGAGTGGTGGTAAGAGTCTTCTGGCCTGAGAGATGCTAGGGAGAGGGGTCACTGAAGAGAGTCCGATCACTGGCAGATGCTGAACAAGTGGGGCACTTCTTCGGCCAGGGAGGGGGAGCGGCTCCCTGACAGAAGGTCGTGGGAACTGCTGGGGAGGGGGAGGGGAGAGAGGGACCGGACTGGGGTAAGGACGAGGGAGGAGGAGGAAATGAAGAAACAGAGGCAAAAGTTGAAGATAGTGGAGTCGCTCATTCTTTTGGCGAGTCTCAGCATAAAACAGGCGATCCAAGGACTTGTATTCTCGGATCTCCTTTTCTCTCTTGTAAGCCGTGCAATCTGGCGAGCGAGAGGAGTGGCGATCAGCACAACTGACACACAGGTGGGGGAACACAGGGGCTTCCCCCACGGAGTGGGTGGCCACAGTCACCACACAAAGGGTCCTCCATACAGCTGGAAGACATACACTTAAACACAAGCACCAAAAGCACCACATAGGTGGAGGGACGTACGGCTTCACATCAAATCTGTAGCACATAACCTTGACCTCCTCTGGGAGGGTATCCCCCTCAGAAGCCAGAATGAAGGCACCAGTATCCGTGCTTTTGTCTTTGCGACCCTTCTGCACACGTCGAACAAAATGAATGCCATGCCGCTCCAGATTAGCCAGGAGTTCCTCATCAGTTTGCAGGATGAGGTCCCTATGAACTATCACTCCCTGGACAATATTCAGAGACTGGTGAGGAGTAATAGGTACTGGGACATTGCCAAGACGATCACAGGCACCAAGAGCTGCGGATTGAGTGGCAAAAGAAGCTTTGATCAACAGGGAGCCCGACTACATCTTACTAAGAGACTCCACTCCACCAAACTTGTCCTTGGTATTTTCCACGAAAAACAATGACTTTGTGGCGGTGAATGTTTCCCCAACCATCCTAGCACAGACGAGGCAATGGGGAAAGGGTTTCCTCCCGAGATGGCGAGCCTGGCCCTTCTCCGATGGTGTAGCCATGGAAGGAAAGATTGCTAGGTCATACGAAGCAGCATTCAATGATCCTTCACCATTCGACGAAACGGCCGTTTAAGGACAGTCAGATTTTTGCTGCTTGGTACACTTCACGTGCCAAGAATCCACACTGATACCATCCACTCTGACCAGGGACTCTCCCCATGGGCACCACCCACCTACAGAAAGGGCCATCTGGCACAGCAGCCGTTGCCAGGAGATGTGGTGCCCCAAGGAGATAAGCAACTACTTCTTGGCATACATGGGGAGGGAACAGCTCAGGTATCATTAATGTGATCCCTGTGTTGTCAGGGGGCTCAGCCACATGGGTACAAAACATCCCCACCACATGGACTGGCTACACGTACTGATGACATCACAGGATGGAAGGGAGGCTACAGCGGGGAAGGGAGAGGGGATGAGAGAGAAGGGAGGGGGAGAGGAAACCACAATGTAGATGCTAGGGAGGGAGTTCTTCCCCAAATGGCTCACACTAAAAACAGGAAACTTTGAAGGGGAGGTCAAACCTCAAATGGGGACCTAAATGCCAGAAAGGACAGAAGAACATGCATAAGGAACAAAATTGCAACCAATACAGGAAACTGGGTGGACAGCTAGGTCGATGTAAATCGGTACACCAAGGAAGGGCAAGGAGGGGGCAAAGAGGAAGGAGCGAGGATAGGGAGGGAGCGCAGGGTGAAGGAAATGCAGCTAGGGAAGAAAGAATTGGCGCTATAGCTCGTGGCCCCATGTGCACCATACACAAACTCGCGAAGGAATCTTGAGCCCCCTGGGGAGAATTGTGGAGTGATGTCACAGTTGTTAACAGTATGTAGCCCTGGCACATGAAGCCTAGCACGCTGGGGGAAGAGAAGGTAGCAGCATTACAAACAAGCCCAACCAGGCTGACATGGGCAAACAACACAGTTGTAGGCAGCAGGAACAGTGAACGCCACTTCCTTTGTGTTTTGTATAACATGAGTGGGTGGCCTGCAAGGGGTTGGCCTCTTGCCATAGATACAATGAAAAAGGTCACATAGCAGCAGTCTATTGACAACTGCCCCCCTTTCCCCCAAGGTGTCATTGCAGGATTTAATAGACTGATATTCACCATTTTCTGCAGGCCAGAACAAACATTTCAATGAAGTGTTTGTAATGGATAAGCCATTAATCCCACAAGTTGGCACAGGGGCCACTGTGTCCCTACTCTACTCAACAGATGTACGCCAAGCTAGGAACCCCACCATTTGCACACATCAGGTGTCAATTGGTAAGCTATAACAAACTGCAGATTCCTACTCACTACCAATTCACGGCCAACACAGTTTACAAGTCAGTTGTCAATCCCATTACATACCTGATGGTTAACAATGCAAGTACTGAAGAAATGTTTGGGTTAGATGCCTTTACTACTTTTTAATGTTCTAACTGTGGATGCAGTGCATCTGGTATCAGACCAACACCTTATCATGAATTGGATTCCTTGAGTTCTGATTTTGCACATCTGTTGGCCCCGGGATTAGGTTGTGCAAACAATTTCATGGCACACATCATCCTCAAACCCTCTGCCTGCCCAAACTTTTTTTTGAAGTAGCCAGTGCCAGGAGCTTTATGCAACCAGGTTCAGATGGAGCTCAACAGCTTAATGTCATTGGAAGAGATTAGACAAATTTCCTCAAGTGAATGGAATATGCCCTCAGTGATTGTGAAGAAGCTGCCTGATCAGCTTCAGCTTTGTGGCACCTTCAAGGTCACTATTAATGCACACCTTGCCCAGGGGAGTTGCTCACAAAGTTGGCTGCGTGGTCAATTCTTTTCGAAAATCAACTTGTCCAAAGTCTACATTCAGATTCTGTTGGATTGATTGGTTGGATTAAAAGAGGGGGGAAGGGACCAAACTACGAGGTCATCAGTTCCTCGTTTCGAATAAAACAAACGAGACTGACAACACAAAATGGAATGAAAGGAAAAATCACAAGAACGAAGAAGGGCAACAAACGTGTAAATGGACAAAAGAGGGACAATAAAACAACAGAAACGCAAAAAACAGGAGGAAAAAAGTGAAACAACAGTGCAGATGACCATGGCTGACTGACCATGAATAAAAAGGAGAAGCCAGCCACTCTGCAACACATTAAAACCCCCAAAAGCACTAGGGTGGAGGACACAGAGGCACAAAGGACATGTGCAAAAACTTAGGCCTAGATCAAATGATAAACCACTCCCCACCCCTGACGAATAAAACGTAAAACTAAATCAGCCAATGAGGTGTTGTCAGATAAAATTAGCAGTAAGATTCAGTCGCTGGGCAGTCAAAGTGGGACAGTGCACCAGAAGATGGGCCACTGTCAACCAGGTGCTGCACCAACACTGAGGCGGGTCTTCACGGTGCAGGAGGTAACCATGGGTCCCCAAGCATGGCCGATGCGGAGCTGGTAGAGGACAACTGATTCCCAGTGAGAGGTCCGCATGGAAAACTTGCGCACCTTTGTAGTCTCCTTAATGACACACGGTTTGTTGTGTGTACTGCTATGCCATTCCCTCTCCCAAAGCTGAAAAATCCTGCGGCATAAGTCAAAATGCGGGTCAGGTTCAGAGATGCCCATCTCCCGAAGCGGTTTCTGCGTCGCCTGTTTGGCCAGCCTGTCGGCAAGTTCGTTGGCAGGGATTACGTCATGTCCTGGGGTCCACACAAACACCACGGAATGGCGGGACTGTTCCAGGGCATAGATGGACTCCTGAATGGATGCTACCAGAGGCTGGCGAGGGTAGCACTGGTCGATATCTTGTAGGCTGCTCAATGAGTCAGTACACTCGCCAGGGCAAGAGCGGATGTACTCAACAGCACGACTTATGCCCGCCAGCTCTGCAGTGAAAACACTGCAGCCAACTGGCAACGAGTGCTACTCAACATGTCCTACATGAACATGTGCGAAGTCTACGTGACCATCAGCCATTGAGCCGTCAGTGTAAACCACTTCAGAGGCCCGGAAGACGTCAAGAATCGAGAGGAAGTGACAGGGGAGAGCAGTGGGGTTAATGGAGTCCTTAGGGCCATGCAAAAGGTCCAGACAAAGCAGCAGCAGCCGAAGTGTACACCATGGAGGCATACGTGAACGGACTGCAAGTAGAGGTGGTAAAGGGAAGGACTCCAGTTCGGAGAGAAAGGACTGCATATGAACCGCAATCGTCAGCCACAATCTGGGCCGCCAATGCAGGAGATGGACTGCTGGAGGCGGGAAAAGGAGACGGTAATTCGGATGCTCAGGGGAACTATGAATGTGTGCTGCGTAACTGGCGAGGAGTTGCGCACGTCTGATCTGCAGTGGAGGGACACCAGCCTCTACCAGTACGCTGGTCACTGGACTCGTGCTAAAAGCTCCTGTAGCTAATCGAACGCCACAGTGGTTCAGAGGGTTGAGTAAATTCAATGCTGAAGGCACTGCCGAACCATAAACCACACTCCCATAGTCAATTCGGGATTGGACAAGGGCTCTGTAGAGCTGCAGCAGCGTACAGCGATCTGCACCCTAATTTGTGTTGCCCAAGCAACTGAGGGCGTTGAGGTGCTGCCAGCACTTCCCCTTAAGCTGACGAAGATGAGGGACCCAAGTCAATCAAGCGTCGAAAACCAGTCCTAGGATTTGATATGTCTCCACTACAATGAGTGGATTGTCATTAGGATAAAGTGTGGGTTCTGGATGAACGGTACCACGCGGACAGAAGTGCACGACAGACGACTTTGTGGCTGGAAACTGGAATCCATGGGCTAGAGCCCATGACAGCACCTTGTGGATGGCTCAATAGTACTAGAGCAGCAGTACGAAATGCAGAAGTCGTCTGCATACAGAGAAGGTGAGACAGAATGCCGACAACTGCTGCTAGACTGTTAATGGCCATTAATACACCCTCAATACAGAGCCCTGCGGGACTCCATTCTCCTGGATATGGATGGAGATATGGGAGTCACCAACTTGGACACGGAAAGTACAGAGCGACAGGAAGTTTTGGACAAAAATCGGGAGTGGTCCCCGGAGACCCCACTCATACAACATGGCAAGAATATGACGTCAGCAAGTCGTGTTGTATACTTTACATAAGTCAAAAAAAAGACAGTAATCAGGTGTTGCCGTCTGGAAAAGGCTGTTCGGATGGCAGACTCGGACACAAGATTATCAGTGGTAGAGCAACCAGATTTGGAGCCAGTAGGCCACGTGACTCCAGGACCCAACCTAACTGCTGACATACCATACTTTCCAGCAGCTTACAAGGAACGTTGGTGAGGCTGATGGGCCGAAAGCTATCCACATCAAGCAGGTTTTTACTGGGTTTGAGCACCGGAATGGTGGTGCTCTCCTGCCACTGCGACAAAGACGCCTTCGCACCAGATCCAGATGAAGATGACGAGAATATGTCGCTTGTATTCAGATGGCTGTGGATGCAATCAGGCCCAGGAGGTGTGTTGGGGCAATGTGCAAGGGCATTGAGGGGCTCCCACACTGTAAATGGGGCGTTATAGGATTCACTGCAGCGTGTAGTGAATGAGAGGATGTTCCCTTCCAGCCGCTGTTTGAGTGTGCAAAAGGCAGGGGGGTAATTCTTTGATGCAGAGGCTCGAGCAAAGTGTTCGGCAATCGTATTTGAGTCGGTACATAACTCGCCATTTATGGTAACACCGGGGACAGCTTTTGGGGCCTGGTAACCGAAAAGACGTTTGATCTTTGCCCAGACTTGGGAAGGTAACATGTGGCACCCAATGGTTGAGACGTATCACTCCCAACACTCCTTCTTCCGTTGTTTGATAAGGTAGCGAACACAGGCACGGAGCCGTTTAAAGGCTATGAGGTGCTCCAGGGAAGGGTGCCACTTATGCCGCTGTAGAGCTCGCAAACACTCCTTAATTGCTTCAGCGACTTCCAGCTACCACCAAGGGACTGCCTTACGCCTCAGGCACCTAAAGAGTGAGGCATCACGTTTTCTGTCGCAGAAACAATTGTGCTAGTCACCTGCTCAACCATCACATCTATGTTACCATGTGGGGAGATTCAACGGTGACAGCAGAGGTGAAAGTTTCCCAGTCTGTCTTGTTTAAAACCCATATGGGCAGGCACCAGTGGGCCTGACGCCGGTGTAGTAACAGGAAGATGGGGAAATGGTCACCCCCACACGTGTCATCATGTGTTCTAGAGTGGATACATGGGAGAAGGCCAGGACTGCAAACTGAGAGATCAATGGTTGAATACGTGCCATGTGCCACACCAAAATTTGTGGGGTACCTGTATTTAAGAGGCAGAGGTCAAGATGTGACAGTAAATTTTTGGCATCTATGCCTCAGCCAGTAAGCACAATGCCACCCCACTAGGGGTTATGGGCATTAAAATCTCCCAGAAGTAGGAAAGGTTTAGGGGGTTGACCAATCAGTACAGCCAATGCATTGAGGGGTACTGTACCATCTGGATGAAGATATACATTGCAGACAGTTATTTACCGCGTTGTCCTTGTCCGGATAGCCACTGCTTCAAGAGGTGTTTGAAGGGGCACAGGTTCACTGCATACTGAGTTGAGGACATAGATGCAAACTCTACCTCACACTCGATTATAGCTGCTACAGTTCCTGTACTACCCCTTGTGACCGCAGAGGGCAGGGTTCCACATTGCCGGGAACCAGGTTTCCTGGAGGGCAATGCAGAAAGCATGTGTAAAGCTTAACAGTTGCTGTAGGTAGGCCAGGCGGTGGAAAAACTGCCGCAATTCCGCTGGAGCTGACGTGATTGAGGCTGGGAAGGCATAGAACACTGAATGAGGCAGTTTATGCCTCCGTCACCTGCTGCCACTGATTTATTTCCTGAGCAGTCTGTATCCATGGTGTCTGAGGGTCTGGGGACATCTAGGTCCTCAGCAGATGCCAGAATCTCCACCTCATCCTCAGAAGCAGAGCTGGTATGTAGCGGTGGTGTGGGTGCCACCGCAAGTACCTTGGGCTTGAGGGTTTCCTTTTAGGATTTCTCTCACTGCTCCTTGGGTTTCTCTGGCTGGGAGAGCTTGACTGATTCAGTCTGCAGGAGTGAGGATGATCGTGAAGCCCGATGACCAGCTACTTTTAGGCACTTCAGACACTGGTTGGAGTCATCTTTCCCACTAGCAGAAAGCTGGGAAGGGAGTGACCCAAGGGATCCCTTCCTAGCCAGAGGTGCTGAAGACGACTTACGCTTCTCTGGCTTTGAAGTGAAGACTAGTGTACCTGATGGTAGGTGGTGTAGGAACAACAGGGAGAGAAGTGCCCCCACCATCAAGGGGGCAGGTGTAGACTTCCAGTTCGGAGAGCTGACCAGAATTCGCCTAACGGATGGGGCTTCAACTGTTCTCGTAGAGTTGTCAGAAGAGGTGGTCATAGTCACAGGATATAGATGCTCAAATTTCCTCTTAGTCTCAGTGTAGGTCATTCAGCCCAGGGTCTTTTATTCCATGATTTTTCTTTCGCACTGTAAAATGCTGCAGTCTGTGTCAACTGCGGAGAGCATCATTCCCCTTGCTCACCAGATGGGAGGCAGTGCACGTAGAGTATTGGGATGTGATGGATGACCATAATCTCGACATGTGATGCTCGAAGTACAGCAGGAAGACATATGGCCCAACTTCCAGCACTTAAAGCACCACATGAGGGGGAGGGATATATGGCTTTACATCACAGAGGTAGACCATCAACTTTACCTTCTCTGGCAATGTACCATCCTCGAAGGCCAAGATGAAGGCACCGGTAGCAACGTGATTATCCCTCGGTCCCCGATAAATGCGCCGGACAAAATTAATGCCTAGTCACTCTAAATTGGCGTGTATTTTGTAGTCAGACTGCAAAAGAAAGTCCCTGTGGAATATAATACCCTAGACCATATTAAAGTTCTTATGGGGCGTGATTGTAATGGAAACGCCCCCAGCTTGTCTCAAGTGAGTAATGCCCATGACTGGGCAGAGGCTGCAGTTTTTATAAAGACTGACCCTGACTGCATTTTGGACAAGCCCTGCACCTCCCGAAACTTGTCCTTAAAAAAAAAAAAAAAAACCCGCTGAAGCTTCATCGTCATGAAAGATTCCCCATCAGCTCTCGAACATACAAGGTACTGAGGTGCATAAAATCCGCTGCCATCCTTAGCCAGATGTTCCTCCCATGGTGTGGGAGGGTAACGATTGGGGTCGTCGTCCTGTGCGTTGAATTGAGCTCATGAACGCTTAGAGACTGCTGGTGTGTGATCACCAGCAAGTGATGACGTGTCACACTTCATCGCGTGTCGTCCGCCCTGATGCCACCCACTCCAACCAGGGGCCCTCCCCACGGGCGCCACCCAGCCGCAGAATGGCCATTGCCGAGAGTCCCGATGCCCCAGGGTGACAGGCATCTACTCCTTGGCATACGTGGGGAGTCAACGGCGCAGGCATCAGCAGATCGATCCCTGTGTTGTCAGGGGGCTACAATCAACAGTGTACAAGGCGGCCCCACCACAATTGACTGGCTACTGTGCTGGATATCAGGTGTGAACAAGTCCATGGTCATCGTCGGTGCAGAAAGTGACACTGTGTAGTGCATGGTGGAAAACGCACCCAGAAATGTATCCTCACCCAAGAGATGGAGAATGAGTGGGACTGCAATGCGATGACAAGAAAGCAGGCTACAGATATCAAGGCACAATGGATACGATGCACTATGTAAGGTGCCCTTGGCCTATTGGCTCGCTCTTTGAAATAATTTTGAAGAATGGAGGTCAAAACCTACAGGGGACCATCATGTAAAAGGCCGAAACATGTGAGACTCCTTTTAGTAGCCTCTTTCGACAGGCAGGAATACCTCGGGCCAATGGCCAGCCAATGAAAGTCTAGAGTGAACACGGGCTGCCACATGAAGCCAACTTGCTGAAGGGTTCACACCCATTGTGGAAGTGGCAGGTAGCGTGAAGTTAAGCTGCCGGAGCAGTAGCCGAAAGTGAACTCCAGGAGGTAACCGAAAATAAGGATGCACCCCATACTGGTAGTCAAAGAAATCTATTTTGAAAACTATTTATTTTATCACAGGCACTCCAAACTCTTTACTCTTGTTTATTTATGTCCATCCATTTGTCTTCAACTGCCCTAAATATAAAAACCTCATTAAATGGTTCAATGACTTTACTTGTTGTTTGTAATACTTTTCCAAAATGTTGATTATACATAAATTTTGTGGTAATTATAATTGATATTCAAGCCTATTTTCAAAGTTGCTATACTAAGTTCTTCCATTCGCTGTGAAGTTTGTTGACACTAGGGGCAAACAATACACTGTCATCAGCAAAAGCAAGGCAGTTCAGATGTTTTCCCTTAAATCCTCTCATTTTCAGTAAGGTAATCGAAATTTCCGCTATGGTGCTTGGAATCATTTTGATGATATGGAACGTCCTTGTCTCAATCTTCTTTCTATCCTAAATTTTCTACTATCTTCATGAAGTCTAATGGCACCTGTAGCATTGGCACATACATTACTCAGTAAACGAATACAGGTCAAGCCAATTTGTTGTTTCTCAAAGGCTTAATGAACCCATATATTGCAGAAAAAGTTATAATTCATACTTACTGCTCCAGTATATAATTTTCTTAATAACTGAAGTGGCTGTAGGAATACTCTTATGTCAAGGATGGTCAAGCAATTATGCTAGTGCAACAACAAATAGCCTCGTATCGCCGATGTGACAACACTGGCCAAGTACAACACTATGCGAGCATAGGCAGAGTAAACTCTTGATGATATTATGTAAAGTTGCATCCAGTGTGCCATTGTGGAGGGGACAGCCAAGTCCACTAACCAATATTGGACATGTGACATCCATCACTTCAATCTCAGGCCTGGTGAAACATTTACTGTCACAGTACCCTTTAAGAGTCCACCACTGTTACCTCCAACTTAGAGTAGTTGTAATGACAACATGGCTCCAATCCAGTGTGGCCTAACTCCACTAACTTTCCCTAATAAATGTATTAACTGTCTATTATATGAAGTCCTGCTGGTGTCTATCTGCTTGCATGCTCCAACTGCCGATACCTAATTCTGCTATGGCAGTGTCATGCTACTCTGGTGCTGCCACTGTAGAAACACCTACTGAACCCATTCATTTGCCGGGTAATGGAGTGGCTGCTCAAACACCACTGCCTCACCAGTTACTGTCATCCGTAGTGACACCTGGGGCCTTGTTGGGCTAAAATCTAGATGGTTCCATTAAAATCTGGCCCTGTAAGTCAGCTGTCAATAGCACTATTCCTTTGACATTTGGATCAATGATTGGCCTACACTTGGGCAAACCAAGGGACACATGACAACAGGAAGTGTGGTAGTTTCTTCAGCAGAAATTGAGCAGCAGGTTTCACCAACCCACTGTGAGGGGCAACTTTGACACATCATACCAGCAAGTGGGTTACTCGTTTTACTTGTTCCAAGTTTTATGTGCATTCCTATTCCTATTCCTTTTCCTTTTCTTGTGCTAGTACACTAAAAGCAAGAATGCCATCTGGCACTGTAGGCAGGAAGATGGTGACCGTGATGGATCTGACGGATGGAGGTGGTAATGCAGTGTAATGAAAGCAGTGGGATATTCAATACAGAAATGAAATTTTGGAAGAGTTGAGAGTAAGGGTGCGTGATGAAGCTGCAGAGGGCTGACATATATAAGCTGTGGACAGACAGGGCATTGAAGCCTAGAATGCTATCACTAATCTTAAAGCGAAAAAGATGGGAGGGAGGCAGGGGATACAAGAAGGGTTTCAAACTAACTTTCAGTCATTAAACAGAAGTGGGAGCTTGGTGGACACATCATGGCATATAATTAAAATAAATGCATGTGTGGAAATTGTGAGAGATTATCATGTCAACAAAGTAATTAGGGAAAATGTAAATTCCTACTGGACACTGTGTCATAAGTGTGTTTGTGTGTGTGTGTGTGTGTGTGTGTGTGTGTGTGTGTGTGTGTGTGTGTGTGTGTGAAGCAGAGACCTGCTCCATTACTGATTGGGTGGACTGGTAGGGGGTTCGGTAAATTTTCTCACTTTAGCTTGGTTTTGTTTCCAGATGTGAAATAACTTTCAGGTTTAGAGGAAAGTGCTTCTCTAGATTAGCATAATTCTTGAGTTTCATTTCCTCGTAGCACACCATGCTAAAGTTTGTCCATAGCAGCATGTAGTGGCACTAACTGGGCTGTAATTCCACCTGGAAACTACAAACGGGAATACCAAATATCAGCATGCCAAAAATCATACATCAGGGAAAGCTAATTAGATAGCAGGCTGTCTTTTTTTTTTTTTTTTTTTTTTTTTGCAATCAACTCTTGTGGTGCCATACTGCAAGATATAAGGAAGATATAAGGAAGATAATCTGGATGAATGCCTTGGTTTTGGTTTGCTTTACGGCGCAAAAAGCAACTGGGGTCATACGCGCCTAAGTCAAAACTATAGAACACGAAGACAGAGAGGAGTTAAACTATACGTCAGTCCCAACTGACAATAGAAGACAGCTAAAAACAGGCACGTGGAAAAAGTGCCAAAAAAGACACCATACAGAAACAGAGGTCCAAGACTAAAAACTAAATGACCTTCGCCAAATTGCTTTGACGGATAAAAAGTAAAACGCAGTCGACAGCCCTCGTGTCATTTGCTAAAACGGCCGATAAATCAGACGACAAACCCAAGCGGGAACGTAAATGGTTAAAATATGGGCATTCCGTCAGGCAGTGGCAGACAGTAAAAACTTGCGTGCATTGTGTAAATAGAGGTGTGGCAGCGCCACTTAGCAAATGACAGTGGCTAAAAAGGCAGTGTCCAATATGCAGCCTAGTTAAAATGAGCTCCTGCTGGCAGTAGGGACAAGAGGAGGTCATCCAATCTGCTGGGAGAGGCTTATTAAGCCAGAGCTTATTCCCGTGAAGGGAGGACCATTGGTGATGGTTGGTTGGTTTGTGGGATTGAAGGGACCAGACTACTAGGGCCATCAGTCCCTTTTTCCATGAACTTGAAACACCCACGAAGAATAAAAACAAACAATGGAGATGACAAGAAACAACACAGGACAAGAAAGACACAGACAGATACCAGACAAGAGGAATTAAAATCACACCGAGTGTGACAGTGGTTGGCCGACCATAGAAACAAAAAAGGAAAAGCCAACCGCCAAAAAATGCACTAAAAATCCAAATCTAAAATCATAGGCCAAAGGCCAGACTCAACACAAAGAAAAGGACAAACACTTAGGTAAAAAAAAAAACCTGCATGAATAAAACTCAAAACTAAATCTGCCATTGCAATATCATCTGATAAAAGTGCAGGAAGCATATCAGGCAGCGCAAACGTCTGCCTGAGGAGTTAAAAGCGGGCAGTCCAACAAGATGTGGACCACCGTAAAAGCTGACCCGCAGCGACAATAGTGACGCAATAAATAGCTGTGTGTCATCCAAGTGTGGCCAATGCGCAGCCAGCAGAGGACAAGAGTGTCCTTGTGAGAGACCCGCAAGGAGGAGCGCCACACGCTGGTAGCCTCCTTGATGGCCCGAAGTTTGTTGGGTGAAGGAAGGGTGCGCCATTCTTCACCCCAGGTGCGAAGTTCCTTCTGCCACAAAACTGACCAAGGTCACTCTCCGAAAAGCCAATCTCCAAGGCTGTTGCACCAACAACTATTGTGGACAGCATGTCAACACATTCATTTCCCGGGATGCCGACATGACCCGGGGTCCACACAAAGACCACAGAGCGGTCGCAACAGGCAAGAGTATGAAAGGACTCCCGGAAAGCCATCACCAGGCGAGAGCAAGGGAAACACTGGTCGATATCTCGTAAACCGCTCAGGGAGTCACTACAGTTAACTAAGGACTCACCTGAGCAGGAGCGGATATACTCTAGGGTGCGAGAGATGGCGACCAGCTTGGCAGTGAAAACACTGCAGCCAGCCGGCAATGAGTGTTGTTTATAATGATCCCTTCGACCAAGAGCATAAGCAACATGACCAGCAACCATTAAACCGTCAGTATAGACAACGTCAGAGCCTTGAAACATGGCAAGGATTGAAAGAATGCGGCAGCGGAGGGCCTCAGGAGGGACTGTGTCCTTCAGGCCCGTGCTAAATCGAGCCAAACGCATGGGCATGGCACACACCATGGGGTATATGCAGAGGGGCCCAGAAAAGAGGTGGAAGAGGGAAAACCTTAAGCCCAGAGAGAAGAACTGACGCGAACCGCGATCGTACACCCTGACCGGGGCCGCCATTCTGGAAGATGGCCGACCGACTAAGGGAACAGGAGACGATAATTGGGATGCAGCCAGAACTGTTGGTGCTGGAACCGCAATGGAGGGACACCTGCCTCCACAAGTATGCAGTTGATAGGGCTTGTCCGGAAAGCTTCAGTCGCGAGTTGGGTCCCACAGTGAAGGTTACCGAATATGAGGGAGCCAAGTCAACCGGGTATCAAAAACCATTCCCAAGAACAGATGCATCTCCATCACAGCAAGAAGTTCGCCATCAAGATAAAGCCGTGGCTTAGGGTGAACAGTACGTCGGGGAATGCCACTGGAGCTAAAGTATAGGCAGAAGTCGTCAGCATGCAAGGAAGCTGAGACAGATGTTCCCACCTCCGCAGCAAGCCCATTAATTGCAATTAAAAAGAGGCAGACACTTAAGACAGATCCTTGTGGTACTCCATTCTCCTGAAGTCAGGAGGAACTACAGGAGGCCGCAACTTGCACGCGGAAAGAAGGAGGGGACAGAAAATTTTGTACGAAAATCGGGAGCGGACCCGAAAGACCCCAACCACGAAGTGTAGAGAGGATGTGATGTCGCCATGTCATATTGCATGCATTCCGTGTGTCAAAAAAGACGGCGACCAGATGCTGACGGCGGGAAAGGCCATATGGATGGCAGACTCCAGGCACACCAGATTATTAGCAGCAGAGCAGCCCTTACAGAACCCACCCTGAGATGGAGCCAGAAGGCCCCGAGACTCGAGTAGCCAACTCAACCTCCGGTTCACCATGCGTTCAAAAAACTTGCAAAGAACATCAGTGAGGCTAATGGGGCAGTAGCTGTCCACCTCCAGTGGGTTCTTGCCAGGTTTCAACACGGGGATTACAATGCTTTCCCACCATTGCGGCGGGAACTCACCCTCATCCCAGATACGGTTGAAAAGGTCTAAGAGGTGTTACTGGCAGTCCACCGAGAGGTGTTTGAGCATCTGACAGAGGATGCGATCCTCCCCGGGAGCCATATCAGGACAAGTGGAATTCCCACTCACTGAACAGAACATTGTATGAGTCCGGGTGGCGCATGTAAAATTAAAGGCTCCGACGTTCCAACCGCTCATTCAGGAAGTGAAAGACCAGTGGGTAATTCGCAGAAGCGGACCTACGAGAAAAATTCTCCACTAAGCAATTTGCAATTGTGTCGGAGTCAGTACAGACTGCTCCATTCAGTGAAAGTGCAGGTACGCTGACGGGGGTCCGATACCCAAAGAGTCGCCTAATCTTGGCCCAGACCTGTGATTGAGATGTACGGGGGCTAATGGTGGAGACATACCTTTCCCAGCACTCCTGCTCGCATTGGCGAATGAGGCGGCGGAGCCGTTTAGAGACAATGATCTGTTCCAATGAGGGATGCCGCTTGTGATGGTGGAGGGCCCGCCTGCGATCTTTAATCACCTCAGCAATCTCAGGCGAGATCCAAGGCACAGTCCTCCACCAAGGGGACCCAGAAGAACAGAGAATGGCAGACTCTGCGGCAGTAACGATGCTGGTAGTGACCGAGTGAACCACCGCATCAATGGCGTCATTGGAAAGAGGCTCAATAGTGGCACTGGAGGTGAACGAGTCCCACTCATCCTTACTCATAGCCCATCTGCAGGTGCGTCCAAAAGAGTGACGCTGTGGCAGTGACAGAAACATCAGAAAGTGGTCAATACAGCACAAGTTGTCACGCACACTCCATTGGACAGATGGTAATAGGCTAGGGCTGCAGATCGAAAGGTTGATGGCCGAGTATGTGCCATGCACCACACTGAAACGTGTGAAGGTACCGTTGTTTAAAAGAGAAAGGTCGAGCTGTGCCAATACTTGCTCAACGATGCTGCCTTGCCCTGTTGCCACTGATCCACCCCACAGAGGGTTACAGAGGGTTATGGGCATTGAAGTCGCCCAGTAACAGAAAAGGTGGCGGCAATTGGGATATCAGCACAACCAGGACATCACCATCTGATGGAAGATAGAGACTGCAGACAGTAACAGCCTGAGGCGTCCACACCCAAACAGCGACAGCCTCTAAAGGTGTTTGTAGAGGAACAGATTCACTGTAAAGACAGTGAAGGAAGTAGATGCAGATGCCACCAGATACCCTCTCATAAGCTGCCCAGTTCTTATAACAATCCCGATATCCACAGAGGGAGGGGGTTTGCATCGCCAGAAACCCAGTTTCCTGAAGAGGACAGCAGATGAAAATGGTGAAGGCTGAGAAGTTGTCGGATCTCAGCAAGATGGTGGAAAAAACCGCTGCAGTTCCACAGGAGGAGAACAGTGTCCATGGCCGAGAAAGGTGTAAAGGGACCGAGGAGGCAGATTACGCCGCTGGGTCACCTGCTGCCACCGACTGAGTACCAATGGGAGTGACATCCATCACGTGTGAGGGACCGGCGAGATCTAGGTCCTCATCAGACAGCAGAATATCGATCCCATCCTCAGATGCAGAGCTTGTATGTAGCAGTGGAGTGGGTTCCACTGCGATTTCCTTGGTCTTAGGGGTCTCCGATTTCGATTTCTCACGCTGTTCCTTTGGTTGCCCCTGCTGGGAGGGCTTCTTTCATTCAGTCTCTGGGACTGAAGAGGACCACAAAGCCCTATGACCAGCTACCTGAGGCTTCTTCAGCCCTAGGCAGGTGTCTGGTTTGCGACTGGTAGGAAATTGGGAAGGGAGTGACCCAACGGATCCCTTCCTAACGAGAGAAGTCGAAGAAGACTTACACTTCTCCAGCTTAGAAGTGGGGACTGGTGTCCCCGATGGTTGGGAAGGTGCTGCTCCTGAGGTAGGTGGTGCAGGAGCAACAGGGAGGGAAGTGCCCCCCCACCATCAAGGGGGAAGGTGGGGTCCTTCGGCTCTGAGAGCTGATTGTGTGTGGTGCAACGGATGGAGCTGCAACAGGAGTGACAGTGGTGGCATAAGATGACGTCATGTGCACGGTATGAAGCCATTCAAATTTCTGTTTAACCTCAGTGTAGGTCAGTCGGTCCAGGGTCTTATATTCCATTATTTTCCTTTCCTTCTGTAGAATCTTACAGTCTGGCGAGCAAGGGGGATGGTGCTCTCCGCAGTTGACACAGATGGGAGGCGGGGCACATGGAGTATTGGGCTGGGATGGACGACCACAATCACGACATATGAGGCTCGAAGCGCAGCGGGAAGACACATGGCCGAACTTACAACGAACTTCCAACACTTGAAGCACCGTATCGAGGGAGGGATGTATGGTTTGACATCACAGTGGTAGACCATCACCTTCACCTTCTTGGGTAATGTGTCACCCTTGAAGGCCAAGATGAAGGTACCGGTGGCAACCTGATTATCCCTTGGACCCCAGTGGGCGCGCCGGACAAAATGGACAATTTGTCACTCTAAGTTGGCGTGCAGCTCGTCATCGGACTGTAAAAGAAGATCCCTGTGAAAGATAATGCCCTGAACCATATTTAAACTTTTATGAGGTGTGATAGTAACAGAAATAATCCCCCAGTTTCTTACAAGCGAGTAATGCCTGCGACTGGGCAGAGGATGCTGTTTTTATCGAGACTGACCCGGACCACATTTTTGACAAGCCCTCCACTTCCCCAAACCTGTCCTCTAAATGCTCTACAAAGACGTGAGGCTTCATGGACACAAAGGATTCCCCATCAGCTCTTGTACAGACTAGATACCAGGGCAAATACATCTCACTGTCATTCACAGCCTTTCGTTCATCCCATGGTGTGGCCAGGGAGGGGAACAATTTGGGGTCAGACATGTTTCCATTAAAGTGAGCCCTCGAACGCTTAGAGACTGCTGGTGGTTGGCCACCAGCAAGAGAAGATGTGCCACACTTCACTGCATGTCATCCACCCCGATGCCACCTACTCCGACCAAGGGCCCTCCCCACTGGCAGGATGGCCATTTTCAGGAGTCCCGATGCCCCAGAGAGATAGGCATCTACACCTTGGCATACATGGGGAGTTAATGGTGCAGGCATCAGTAGAGCGATCCCTGTGTTGTCAGGGGGCTACAACCAACAGGGTACATGGCGGCCACACCACAACAGACTGGCTACTGTGCTGGATACGAGGTGGCATGTGGTCCATGGTGGTCGTCAGTGCAGAAAGCGACACTGCAGAGTGTATGGCGGAAATCGCACCCAGGAATGTATCCTCGCCCAAGAGATGGAGAGCGAGCAGGACTGCAATGCAATGATGAATAAGCTGGCTAAAGGTCTCAATGCATGATGGACACAATGCACCAAGTAAGGCACCCTTCCCCAGTTGGCTCACTCTGCGGAATAATTTTGAAATATGGTGGTCAAACCCAAGAGGGGACCATCACATATGGGCTGAAACGTTTGAGACTCCTTTTAGTTGCCTCTTACGACAGACGGGAATACCGCGGGCCTATTCTTACCCCCAAACCCGCAGGGGGAGGACCATTGGAGATGCCAAAGGGACACCACCTCCTGAACACGGCAACACAGATCTCATCCGAGGGAATATAGGTACTCATGGGCTGAGGTACAAGCACTGCAGCCTTGGCAGCAGCCTCGTTTTCTGGCAGACTGATCAGACCAGGAACCCACAGAAACATCACACTGGCTCCACCAAGAGTGAGCATGTTACAGTTTTCCTGGAGCCGCTGCACTAAGGGATGGGCGATGTACAGCGCAAATAGACTTTGAAGGGCACTGAGTGAGTGAGCAGAGAACACAATTGAAAAGGCTGTGTCGCTGGATGTACTCCATGGCCTGATACATGGGCGAAGAGCTTGGCTGTAAATACTAAGCAGTGTGCCGGAAGCCAATATCGAAAGACATGGGTGCCAATGACGAAGGCACACCCGACACCATAGTCAGTCTGAGAGCCATCAGTATACGAAGGTACTATCACGAAGTTCCACGCGAAGGACGTGAAACTGAAGGCGACAGTCTTAGGCTAGAGTAGCGTTCTTAGGACGCAAATAAAGGCCAAAGTTAACATGGGCCGCTTCATGAAGGCTAGGTGGTGAAGGGTTCACACCCACTGGGAAAGTTGCAGGTAGTGTGAAGTTAAGCCGCAGTAGTAAGTGCCGAAAGTGGACTCCAGGAGGTAACAGAGAAGAGGGACACATCCCAGACTGGCGATGAAGGGAATCATTGAAGAGGGAGACACAGGATTGGTGGCCACACATGGCAGACCAATGGCATGCTTACCTGCTGAGGAGAAAGTCACGACAGTAGGACAGTGGTAGTTCAGCAGCTTCGGCATACAGACTCTCAACCGGGCTAGTGTAAAAGGCGCCTGAGGCCAAATGGATGCCATGATGGTGGATAATGTTGAGACAGCGTAAGAGGGATGGGGGTGCAGACGCATAAACAAAGCACCCATAGTCGAAGTTCGAATGGACAAGGGACCGGTACAAACAGAGGAGGGTGGTTCGATCGGCACCCCAGGAAGTAACATTGAGAGCATGTAGGACATGGAAGAACCGCGTACAGCACGGTGCCGGGTAAGACACATGGGAAGACCAAGAGAGTTTCCTATCGAGCATGAGCCCCAGGAATTACGTAGTTTCAACAAACTGAAGGGCAACAGGCCCAAGATGTAAAAATAGTGGGAGAAACCACTTGCGTCAACAGAAATTCATACAAAAGGTTTTGTCAGTGGAAAAACGAAAGCCATTGTCAATGCTCCAGGAGTAAAGACAATCAAGGCATCGCTGAAGACACCGCTCAGTGAGACAGGTCCGTGGAGAACTGCAATAGGTAACAAAATCATCAACAAACAGCGAGCCAGAGATGCCTGGCAGGAGACAGGCCATGATGGAGTTAATGGTGACAGCAAAGAGGCCAACACTCAGGACAGAGCCCTGAGGCGCTCCATTTTCCTGGATAAAGGTGTCTGACAAGGCAGAATCCAACACGCAGCTTGAAAACTATCTTTTAAAAATCCCTGAAGGAAAAAGGGCAGGTGGCCATGGAAGCCCCACACGTAAAGAGTACGGAGGATGCCAGTTCTCCAGCAGGTGTAGTAGGCTTCTCCAAATCGAAAAACATGGCCACAGTCTGGGATTTCAGCAGAAAACCATTCATGACACAGGTGGGCAAAGTAACAACACGTCAACTGCAGAATTCCTCACTCTAAATCCACACTGTGCATTCGTCAGTAAATTTTGAGACTCTAGCCACAATACCAGCTGGGCATGAATAATATGTTCCATCACCTCGCAAATGTAACTTGCAAGAGAGATGGGGTAGTAGCTAGAAGGAAGGTTTTCGTCCGTACCGGGCTTAGGTATGGGTATAACAGTCGTTTCATACCAGTGTCCGGGAAATTTGCCCTCTGCCCAGATGCGGTTCTATGTGTTAAGCAGAAATTGCTTGCCTGGAAGAGAAAGGAACTGCAACATCTGAATGTGGATGGCATCCGGCCCTGGGGTGGAGGATCAGGATGAACTAAGAGCATGATCTAGCTCCCTCATACTAAAGGCGGCATTGTAGCATTCACGATTCTGAGAAGAGAAGGGTATCGCCCAAGTCGCCTCCGCACATTTCCACTAGAGGAAGGCAGGGTGATAGTGGCAATAGCTCGAAACTCCCGCAAAACGGCGGCCCAAGGTGTTTGAGATGGCAACAGGGTCCACGATAATATCGTCTGCTACTATCAGGACGGAAATTGGGGAATGGATCTCTGTCCCAGAGAGCCATCGGAGGTTGGCCCACATGACAGAGGAAGGGGTGGAACTGCTTAAAGAACTACCGAATGAAATCCAGCTAGCTCTTTTGCTATCCTGAAGAACGCAACACTTTGCACGCATCTGTTTATAATGCACGCAGTTTGCCATTGTAAGAGGACGGTTAAAAACATTGAGAGCATGTCTTCGCATGGGAATTGCATCGTGGCATGCCTCAGTCCACTAAGGAACCAGGACACAGTGTGGTAAAGAGGAAGTGTGAGGAATTGAACATTCAGCGGCGTTAAGGATAACGTTTGTACGATATTTCACCTGGTCATCACAACTATGGGAAATCTTGCTAGTCGAAGGTTGCACGGGAGGAATAAAGCCATCAGTCAACCTCAGTAAGTTACCATTTGGCTGTGCACGCAGGTGGGCTAGGAGTCAGCAAACAGCTAGCACATGGGAAATGGTCCACAAAGGGGATGATGTGCGTTAAAGTTATCGAGTAGCAAAAATGGGGGAGGTAGCTGACCAATAAGCTGAAGGAAGTCTGCCCTTGTGACATCGAATGACGGACGGACATAAATGGTACAGAAGGGAAACATCAGAAGGGGATGGAAAAGGCGAACTGCAACAGCTTGAAAATGGGTAGTCAGGGAGATGGGTTGACAATGAATGTCATCCCATATGAGCAGCATGACACCCCTATGAGATTGAATAACGACCTCAGGGGGAAGGTCAAAACGAATCCGTAAGTAATGTGAAAGCTCAAAGTGGTCCTGAGGGCGCAATTTTGTTTCCTGAAGGCAGAGTACACAGGGATGCTGCGATGCTAAAAGCAGCCATAAATCCCCTTTGTGGGACCGAAGGCCGCGAACGTACCGTTGGAGGACAGTTATGCCGAGGAAGAGAGTACGGGTGTGAACTCGGCAGCTGCCAAGTGACAGCCAGTGTAGAGTCACTACTACAGGGCACAGAAGTAGGAGGATCCTGCTCCATGGGGTCCACAGAAGCATCGGCTTGCTTGTGCAGTCGGTCTGTGGATTCCAATGCTGAAAAACGGTTGGTAGTGCACACCAGTGATACGGAGGCCAGCCAGGGTAAGGTACCACGTGGCGAGACCATCAAAGAGGATCTTCGAGTTGGTGATGGAGAAGGCAGTTTGCCTTTGGTGGACTTCTTCGAGCCTTTCCGGTTAGAGGAAGACTCAGGTGTCATTTGGCTGGACAGTTGGAGGAAGTTGACATGGGAGTAATATTTCTGTCCTACTGGTTGTGGAGCTGGTGCTTTCGACTCTTGAGGAGGCAGTTTGACGGTGTGTTGCACAGCCGGACAGGTGGGGGGAGGATGGCAATGCTACCTTGACACTGGGCGATTTCACAACCTCAGAGCTGAATTTGAGGTCACATGTCAGCGTGGCCACGCCCTGCATGGAGCGAAGGGTAACAAGAACAGACCTATAGGTGCCAGGTGGGGGAACAGAGGGTATGCAACTAGCCAGTAACTTGCGAGCGACCGGGTAAGGCACCCTTTCCTTTACCCAGATCTCTTGGACAGCCCGCTCATCAAGATGCATCGGACAATCCCTAGAGGCGGCGGCACGGCCGCCATTGCAGTTGATAGAGCGGGGGGAAGGAGGCAGACAATCGCCCTCGTGTGCATCCCTAGCACAAGTTACACATTTGGCTGGGTGTCAACAAGACATTCTAGTGTGGTTGAAATGATGACACTGGTAGCAGCGTATCGGGTTCGAAATGTACGGCCAGACTGTGATAATTTCATAGCCTTATTTGATCTTTAACGGCAGCAGCACTCTATCAAAGGTGAGGAAAAGAGTGTGGGTGGGCACCGAGGAGGAATCTACCTTTCTCATTACACAATGGACGACAATGACACCCTAATCACAGAGGTAAGATTGGATTTTGGCATCGGTTAGACCGTCCAGCAGCACGGTGTAAATTACACCACGGGAAGAATTCAAAGTTCTATGGGCCTCGACATGAACAGGGTAGCTGTGGAGAAGTGCGGCAGCAAGCAGTTGCTGCGCTTGAGAATCTGAAGTAGTCTCCAAAAGCAAAGTGCCATTCCGTAAACGAGAACAGGATTTCACAAGGCCGGCAACTGCATCAACACCTTTCTGAATAATAAACGAATTTACAGTGGCGAAGGACTGACCATCTTCAATACATGAAACCACGAGGAACCGCAGTGCAGCAGGAAGGGTCTTTGAATCATTAGCCTCATTACATTTACGTTTCCTAGATGTTGATTGTAAGATGATTGACTCGTGAAAAAAATCCGCCGCGATTGCCAGCATTTCCAATGGTGCGCTCCTAACTGGGGGCTCCCTTCACAAGGGGGGGCGCACCTGCCTTAGATGATTGTTCACACATCCTGAGCACCTGACAGAGACCAATAGGCAATTTGGGAAGGTTGCAGCTAAGGCAATCACCCCTCCCTGTGCCTGGCCTGTACCAGGGGGTATGTGCGAACCCTACCTGTTGAGCTGGGGCTGGGAATTACACGTTACCCAGTCACCTGTTACACATCATATGCGTGGGCCAGCCTTCAGGAGAGCAAAGGAGGAAGAAGAAAAAGAGGAACCTCAAATTCCGAAGCGGAGGAACAGGAGGAGAAGGGAAACAAAGAAAGGAAAAGGGAGTGAAAAACAAAGGCGAGACTGTTCATACGTCAGGGACAGACAACATTCCCAATAACAACTCTGACATGTTCCCCAAGGGAGGGGAAAAAGAATAGCAAGAGGATAGACATGCAGCACGGAAGGGAAAAAATGCTGCAAAGGCTGGGGCCCCATGGTAGCCAAGCACAAACCTTTGAGTTTGAAGGAGCTTTTGAGCATTTGAAGGAAGTTTTGGCTATTGGTTGTGTCCTCTCCTATCCAGACAACAACAACTGTTTTTGTCCTGTTGTGCCAGCAATTGTGCTCTAGGTCGCAACCTGATTTTTTAAGTGGGCAGAACAGCTTATACCTCAAGGCAATTTAACAACGATGGGAGGAAAGAAATACACCACCAAGAAATAAGATATGTCATGTTTAACCACTGGTATCCCATATTTCTGCTGCTAGTTACAATGGTAAGTGTTTTAAAAGATGAGTGATCGTATCAAATTAAATCCATCCATCCAACTTGCACAGTGGATATTCTGCCTTAGTGAATTTGATTATAAAGTTGTGCACTAGCTCAGGAAAACACACACAACAATGGGTCGAGTTGCAAGGCGCACACTGCAATAACTGAACCTTCAGTTCTGAAACACTGCACAAAGAGAACCACTGCTCAGAATGATGTCAAATTTTAACAGCATGTTATTGACATGGGATGAAACATTGTGGACCGAAAACTTTAACGGAAATTTGACTGACTGATGGCACTATAATCATCTTAATGTAAATGGGGATGGGTACAAATGACAGATTAATCTCAATGCAATGGCTATGGCTTGAGCTGCACATTACACCGTGTGCACGACTGAATGAGTTCAGCAGTCAGCAGTTACGACACTTAGTTAGGCAACCCCATCCGCCATTGGAACGTTATACCACGCTGGATTGGAAAAATTGGACAAAAATCACACAAAAGGAAAACGATATCAGTTTTTAATTGTCATGAGACTGGCACAAGACATGTTCAGTATGCTGTTCACTGTTTCCTGCCACAAGTAAAAATTGAGAAACAGTACGTTCAGAATTTGTTGTGCAATGTGTGCCTTCAATTCAGCTACATACTAAATGGAGCACCGAACAAAACAATTTTCAGATAATCCCACAGTCAGAAGTCACACAGATTAAGATCAGGTGATCTGAGCAGGCAGGCTGTAGGGAAATGATGGCTGACAATTCTAGCCTTTCCGAAATGCCTCTGCAGCAACCACTTCACTGGCTGTGCAATGTGCTGAGGAGCATCATCATGCATAAAAATGATCCTACCCCAAACATCCATGCTGCTGAAGGGTTGGAATGACAGCGTGCAGAAGACCCTCATAGCATTTACCAGTGATGATACAGGTAACAGAACCTGCAGAACTCACCTTCTTGGGAGGGGAGGGGAGGGGGGGGGGGACCAGATCTATGATAAATGATGCATTCAAGCCCCATCATACAGTCACCTTCGCAGAATGATGGGGTACCTGTTGATATGTATGAGGATCTTCCGTAGCTCTCATTCTGTAATTATGCATTTTGACACGTCCTTGGAGATGGAAATGGTCTTTGTCTGTTCACAGAATGTTTCATAGCCATTCATGGTCCACTTATATGCAGGCAAGAAATTCCCAGGTGAATGTCTGTCTTCCTTGCAGGTCAGCATGAAGCAGCTCCTGAACACCGGTGATTTTGTATGGATAGCAATGCAGGATGTTTCTTAGCTTTTATGCATCAAGCTCGCAGTCATGTCCAATGTTAGGGCAATTCCCCGTCCATTGCATGTTTGTACATCACCACTCAACCCCTCCTGCATTGCTGTGGCCACACCTTCGATAGATGTCTCATGAATGTTTTCCTCCCTCTGTCACACTGCACTTCAACAGAAACTGTTTTTTCGAATTTTGTAATCATTTTCTCCATACCCCTAGCAGACATTGGACCAATGCCTTTTTTAATTCCCCTGAGTGTCGGGAACTTCCGCAGGGCTACTGACACACAGTCGCAGTCCTAAAAGAGCTTTACCAGCGGCACGCAATACTTCATGGAGACAGTCTCATTGGGTATCTCAGACTCAAACTGAGGAACAGCCTTGTACTACACGTCTGTTAGTGTGCACATGCTGATGTTTACAGCACCATCTATTGGTCAATTCCCCCCCCCCCCCCCTCCCCCCTGCATCAATAATATGCTATTCAAATTTGACATCATTCTGTGAAGTGGTTATCTCTCTACAACATTTTGAAACAAACTATGATTATGGGCATGCTGAAGAATGTGCGAACTTCTCCACTGAGGAATGACATGTGGAGCACAGCACTGACCCAAACATCAACAATTTGCTACCCTAGCACAGTTCTGTGCTGACTGGAATTCTGTATATACTGACACATCACAGCCACACTATTGGTCCACTACCAAAATTTCACACTGATCAATGGGTAAAGCTGACAAATTCATTGTGCCGATGGGCAAAACAAAGAAATTCATGAAGAGTGACAGTGTCAAATTGTCAAAAACGACACTACAATGTGGAACTTGAGCTTCCAATTAGAACCACCACTACGCATGTGGGAAGTCCGGTTATTTAGAAGGGCACCAGTAGCACTACTCTGCAACCAATGCCTAACACAGAAGGGTGGAGATTGGGAGGAAAGAAATAGTGAAAAGAATGAAGCCGCAGGACAAGTAAATTTTTCCTGAATCCATATGTAACCATAATCTATGCATAAATGTCATGGGTTAACCCACCATAATTTACAGACATGGTGGCGATTGCTCGCTTCCTTTCAGAATCTTGCCTATCAAAAATTTGTCTTTTCCTATCGCTCTACATTCCTCTTCTGGACCTGATTATATGCCCTCTATTGCCAGTTAGTTGCCATGCAATACCATCTGATGTGAAGAAAGGAAAAAATGTATTACAGAGATTATATCAGATCTGGATTTCTTCTATTTGTCTTCTTCTTGTGTCTAGATAGTAAGCTAATTAATGTAAATAAGCGTAACCTTTCCCAAGGCCTAACTTCAATATACCTGTTGGAGTGATTGCAATAATTCTCCACCACACTAGGATTTTATCTGAAGAATGGAGGAATGAAGTGACTGTCCAGTAGCCTCTTGTATCAGGGATGACCCAATAAGTAGGCTAATGTAAAAGCAGATAACTTCACATCAGCATTGTGCCAATACTGGCACTTAACACAAAACTAAATAACTAAGCAATGCTAGCTAGCCAGTGATATGACTACAGCCTGGTTCACCAAAAAACATCAGACCTGTGACAGCCACTGCTTTGACTCCAGTGCTATTATGCCACTGCCACCAATGTAAGAGTAGAATGAATAACTATTTGGCTCTAAACCAGCACAGACTTAACTCCATCAACTTTTTCGGAGTGAATGTATCAATTGTCTTCAAGTGAAGTCATCTTGATTCTTGGTTGCTTGTGAGCTCTGTCCACCAGCACCTACCTCCTTTACATTACTGTTGCACTCTGGTAATGCTACTGGAGAACAGCCTATGGCAACCATTTGGCTGCTGGATATAGCTGAGAGACTGTCCGGACATCACACCTGAATTAGCTATACAGGGTGGTCCATAGATAGTGACCGGGCCAAATATCTCACGAAATAAGCATCAAATGAAAAAAACTACAAGGAACGAAACCCGTCTAGCTTGAAGAGGAAAACCAGATGGCGCTATGGTTGGCCCGCTAGATGGCACTGCCATAGGTCAAACAGGTATCAACAGCGTTTTTTAAAATAGGAACCCCCATTTTTTTATTACATATTCGTGTAGTACGTAAAGAAATATGAATGTATTAGTTGGACCACTTTTTTCGCTTTGTGATAGATGGCACTGTAATAATAACAAACGTATAAGTATGTGGTATCACGTAACATTCCGCCATTGCGGACGGTGTTTGATTCGTGATACATTACAAGCATTAAAATGGACCATTTACCAATTGCGGAAAAAGGTTGATATCATGTTGATGTATGGCTATTGTGATCAAAATGCCCAGCGGGTGTGTGCTTTGTATGCTGCTCAGTATCCTGGACAACATCATCCAAGTGTCCGGACTGTTCGCCGGATAGTTATGTTATTTAAGGAAACAGGAAGTGAAACTTCCTGGCAGATTAAAACTGTGTGCTGGACCGAGACTCGAACTCGGGACCTTTGCCTTTCGCGGGCAAGTGCTCTACCAACTGAGCTACCCAAGCACGACTCACGACCCGTCCTCACAGCTTTACTTCTGCCAGTACCTCGTCTCCTACCTTCCAAACTTTACAGAAGCTCTTCTGCAAACCTTGCAGAAGTAGCACTCCTGAAAGAAAGGATATTGCGGAGACATGGCTTAGCCACAGCCTGGGGGATGTTTCTAGAATGAAAGCTGTGAGGACGGGTCGTGAGTCGTGCTTGGGTAGCTCAGTTGGTAGAGCACTTGCCCGCGAAAGGCAAAGGTCCAGAGTTCGAGTCTCGGTCCGGTACACAGTTTTAATCTGCCAGGAAGTTTCATATCAGCGCACACTCCGCTGTAGAGTGAAAATTTCATTCTAGAAACAGGAAGTGTTCAGCCACATGAGAAACGTCAACCACGACCTGCAACAAATGATGATGCCCAAGTAGGTGTTTTAGCTGCTGTCGTGGCCAATCCGCACATAAGTAGCAGACAAATTGCGCAAGAATCGGGAATCTCAAAAACGTCGGTGTTGAGAATGCTACATCAACATCGATTGCACCTGTACCATATTTCTATGCACCAGGAATTGCATAGCGACAACTTTGAACATTGTGTACAGTTCTGCCACTGGGCACAATAGAAATCATGGGACAATGACAGATTACTCGCACGCGCTCTATTTAGCGATGAAGCATCATCCACCAACAGTGGTAACGTAAACCGGCATAATATGCACTATTCAACAACAGAAAATCTACGATGGCTGCAACAAGTGGAACATCAGCGACCTTGGCGGGTTAATGTATGGTGCGGCATTATGGGAGGAAGGATAATTGGCCCCCATTTTATCGATGGCAATCTAAATGGTGCAATGTATGCCGATTCCCTACGTAATGTTCTACCGATGTTACTACAAAATGTTTCCCCGCATTTCTTTCTGTGGGTAAAGTTGAAGGATATTTGCTATTGTAATACACCGACAACGCCTGACAACATGCGTCAGTGCATGTGCGAACAATACGGAAGGCGAGCTACTCGTCGTTGAGAGGAATGTCGTTACATGTATTGCCAAACGCATTGAGGTTGACGGACATCATTTTGAGCATTTATTGCATTAATGTGGTATTTGCAGGTAATCGTGCTGTAACAGCATGCGTTCTCAGAAATGATAAGTTCACAAAGGTACATGTATCACATTGGAACAACCGAAGTAAAATGTTCAAACGTACCTACGTTCTGTATTTTAATTTAAAAAACCTACCTGTTGCCAACTGTTGGTCTAAAATTGTGAGCCATATGTTTGTGACTATTACAGCGCCATCTATCACAAAGCGAAAAAAGTGTTCCAACTAAAACATTCATATTTCTTTACGTACTACATGAATATGTAATCAAAAATAGGGGTTCCTATTTTTTTTAAAATAGCAGTTGATATCCATTTGACCTATGGCAGCACCATCTAGCGGGCCATCCATAGCACCATCTGGTTTCCCCCTTCAAGCTAGACAAGTTTCATTCTTTGTAGTTTTTTCGTTTGATGCTTATTTTGTGAGATATTTGGCCTAGTCACGATCAATGGACCACCCTGTAGTTACCAGTAATGGCATCTGGAGGCCTGGGTGGATCAAAATCTGGAAGATGTCAGTATTCAATTTTCAAATGGCCCACTGTGATATCCCTCTACTAAAACCACCTTGTTCCCTTGCTTGATTAAATTATATGTACTTTTTGTAATGTTTTACATTAATGAGAAAAAGCAGCTAGGCCTGCAGTTTATGTATTTCCGTTTCCTCTACTGTAAAGCAGAACTGAGTACTGCTCCAGTTTTGCAAACTACCCCCCCCCCCCCTCACACACACACACACACACACACACACACACACACACACAGCTACTGTGTCATCTTTGCTGACAAAGCATGATATCTCCTCGAATAAAAGTATTTTCTTTTCCTCATACTCTTATTTTCAATAATTTCTCTGAAAACATTTTCACTCTTTCCTTTTACATCCTCTTTAAGACCTTTCCAAATAGCTTTTTTGAATGGACTGCACTATATTCTAATTCGATTACTGTTTCCTTCAAACTTTCATTTCCTCTTTAATAATTTTGTTGTTTCACTTGAGAATTTAGTTTATTTTGCTTCATTTTTACCTATAACATCCTTCACAATTTGCACAAATATCTTTATCAAACGACTGCATCTTCATCTTTGAAGCAATGTTGTTGTTGTCATATATATTGCCTACAACATCTTTGTAGATGATTGTTACAGTTTCTGTGTGGTTATGAGTTACATTTTTTTCATATAGCTTATTAAGCCAGAAGCGGCATGGCATCTCTCGCCGCATTTGTCACAAGTATGTCTAGTTGCTGAGGCAGGAGCAGTGGTAACATTGCAAAGTTTTTTTCTGCCTTAATCTGTCTAACAAGCCTTCATCATGCTTCGACATTCCAACATTCCACATGATGTATCATTACATCACTCTGGTCTCATGTCAGCCTATGCCTCCCACCTGTTGGTGTTGATGCCAAAGCTTTCCATATCTCATTTACAGGAGTCCTTGAACTTCAATACAGGATGTCCTATGCGTATTTTGGCTGTAGAAATCTCTTCAAGCATCGCCTCATGTGGTAATCTCTCAGGATCCATACAATAGATGTGTCCCAGCCAGTGGAGTCGTCTCTGCTTCAAGATAGCTGAAATGCTGTTGCAGTTAGTTTTAGATAGTAGTTCTTTGTTGGTCATTCGCCTTCCACATTACTCCGAGGATGGATCTCAGGCACCGAATTAAGGGGGTGTTCTTGTTAAGTGCAGCTGGGGGTACACAAGTTGGTGGATGTGCTCTGTGTTACATACACACTATGCAAGTTGCAATACACTGTCACACAAGCAGAGACACCAAAATTCAATTCTCAATACTTATTTAGTAGTATGATGCCTGTTTCTAAACAGAAGCTCAAAATGTGGATCAGCATCTTCTTTACGTTTAACAATTACGGTAATGATAGGACCTTCAGAACATGTCTCACCATGAGAAGATGCCACCTAAAGAGTGATAGTTCACAAGTCTCCATACATAGCCTGGGTATTAAGCTTGTTCAGTAAGCACAGATCGCCAGCCTAATGTCCTAATTAGACAAGATGCAACATTTTTAGATATGTTTACCTTACAGATCTATGCACAATACAACTGTACTCAAGTCGGGGTAAAACAAATGCCTAGTAAAACTGTGGGAGTCGACACACTATGGATCTGCAGGATGTTAAGCACTTTCTGGAATGTGACTTTCAAGCACTTCAGATACATTGCCCCAGTAAAATTATCATTAAAACATAAACCCATAAAATGTAACAGAGTTGTTAAAATCAAAATAGGTAAAATTCCTGTAGAGTTCAAGTACATTAAAAGGGTAATGCGAGTCTCAACATCTTACTTGCTGGATGAGGTTAAACGTGCTATGGAGCTGCGATTGGACACGGAACAGAAAATTGAGAAATTGTTCTTGAATAGGGAGCATTGGACTGCACTTTTTACTGGGGACATAATTCAGTTGATGGTGGTGGCAAGAAGTTTGCTGCTGAGTACACTTTCAGGGAGAGCTTCAGTCTCTTAAAGATCTGATTATGTGTGTCTGATCTATAATGTAAATAATTACTATTAAAAACAGTCTTGATCATGATTTATTTAACAAGGTGACCGGTTTCGACCACTCCAACAGAAAGAGATTCCTACTCAATGGTCTGAAGATGACCACAGTAGTGGTCGAAACAGGTCACCTTGTTAAATAAATCGTGATCAAGACTGTTTTTAATAGTAATTATTTATAAGACATTGATCACTGCTGTTCCCATAATGCATTCAAAAATATAATGTAAATAATTCTGTAATTGTAGAAGGATAGAGTGCTACTCACTGTAAAGATGACAAGCTGAGTTAGAGACAGGCACAACAAAAAGACTGTTACACACTAAGCTTACAGCCACAGCCTTCATCAGAAAACACACACACACACACACACACACACACACACACACACACACACACACACACACACACACACAAAACTGCTATCTTTGGTTGCTCAGGCCCAAGTGTGGGAAGATACTGAGAACACTTTGTGTGTATCAACTTCTGCAAGAAGGAGAAATAGTGAGATGAATTCTTAATGAAGTCTGTGAGGACTTCCATGTTCATGTATTTGTGAGGGACTACATAGACACAGCACACTATTATTACATATGGACGATAAACTAACAAACTACAGCTTGTTATTGACTGCAAAGGTGACAAGTGAGGACTGGTAAGAGTCACTGACGAACACAGGAACTTCATCCTTTCCTCACTGAGGTTGTCTTTCCTAAAAAGCTTGTAACCTCTCCGCATGGAAGAATCAGAAAGCTTAAAGTGTCTCTCTTTTAGATATAAGCTGAGAGGTTTTGCCTGTACTTTGATTTGCAGCTTCTCTGTGTGAGTCCTCTAACCATTCAAATTCCACTGAAGTGTGGATACAAGTTTTCAGAGAAGTTTCTCCTTCCCCTCCTTCCTTTGTTACAGTGGTAACAAAGAAAACCTGTTATGTTAGAACTGTTCTGTAAATATCAGCTTTACGTCCATACCTTTGTCTTTATCAGAGACTGTTTGATTTTTTCTAATGAAATGGCTTTTGATCTATTTTCTTCGGGTTTGGTTTAAGTCTGGCAGCAACCTTCCCCTGCTCTACTTAATTTCTACTGTAAATTTCCCAACTAGGGTATACAAATGTTCTAAGACTGCCATTGATAATATATTTATAGACAATTCTAGGCAACTAAGCCACAAAACCAGTAGTAAATGGGTTATCTGATCATGACACGCAACACCTAACATTAAATTTTGAAAATTGTCAGGGTAAAACATCTATCAGAACTGAGTACATAAGACCAATAAAACAGCCAAAAACTGAGAAATTTAGGAGATTGCTCAAAGAAATTAATTGGATGGATGTTTACAGCATTCAAGACACAAATGGTAAATACAAAACATTCATTAATAAAGTTAGCACCTTATTCGAAAATTGTTTTCCCCTGAAGGTAACTCAAATTAAGCAGAAGTCTAATAAGAAACCATGGATCACACAAGGGATAAAGATATCACGTGAGACAAAAAGGAAACTATCTGATAAGTAAGGACACCTTTGATACAAGCATTATAGCTCATTACAAAAATTACTGCAAAATACTGAAGAAGGTTATCCAGAAATCTAAACACCTGCATTATGAGAAGAAGATAAATACATCCAGCAATAAAATAAAAACAATATAGGACATAGTTAAGTCAGAGACAGGTAGGACCAGAAATGAGGAGGAACAAATAGCACTAAAAATAAATGAAACCCTGGTAACAAACACATGTTGTGTTGCAAACCATTTAAACAAGTATTTTGTCTCTGTTACGGATAGCATGGGGTTGTCAAAATAAAAAATGGCTCTGAGCACTATGGGACTTAACATCTATGGTCATCAGTCCCCTAGAACTTAGAACTACTTAAACCTAACTAACCTAAGGACAGCACACAACACCCAGCCATCACGAGGCAGAGAAAATCCCTGACCCCGCCGGGAATCGAACCCGGGAACCCGGGCGTGGGAAGCGAGAACGCTACCGCACGACCACGAGATGCGGGCTGGGGTTGTCAGGTTCAGTAAATAATGCAATGGATTTATCCGAGACTAGTGCACACAAGCAATCACAGTAAAATGGAATTGACACTTACTTCACCCAAAGAAATAGAATCCATCATAAAGTCCTTGAAATCAAAGCATTCTGGTGGTTATGATAACATATCATCAAAGTTAAAGAAAGAGTGTTCGTGTGAGCTTAGTCATATTTTAAGTTATTTGTGTAATCAATCACTTGTCACAGGAACAGACTGGCTTAAATATGCTGAAGTTATACCTCTCCACAAGAAATGGGACAAAGAAATGCCGTCAAATTACTGACCGATCTCACTTTTGCCAGCTTTTTCAAAAATCTTTGAAAAGGTTATGTTCAAGTGTCTACTTAAGCACCTTAGTGAAAATAACATACTGTCAAAGTCACAGTTTGGGTTTCTTAAGGGTCATGATATTGAGAAAGCTATTTACACTTACAGCAAAAATGTCCTTAATTCATTGGACAACAAATTAGAGGCAACTGGAATATTCTGTGACCTGTCAAATGCTTTTGACTGTGTGAATCACAACACTCTTTTAAGTAAATTAAAATATTATGGCACCACTGGTAGTGCTGCAAAGTGGTTGCAGTCCTATCTTACTAATAGAAAACAAAGGGTGTCATTACGCAACACTTCAGCAGTAGGCAATCAGACATCATCCGACTGGGAAGAAATTACATTCTTCCCCAAGGTTCCATACTAGGTCCACTACTGTTTCTTGTGTATATTAATGATCTGTCATCTGTTACATTACCAGATGCCAAGTTTGTCTTATTTGCAGATGATACAAACATTGCAATAAATAGTAAATCGAATATAAATTTAGAAAGGGCAGCTAATCAAATTTTTACTGACATTAATAAGTGGTTCATAGCCAATTCACTGTCATTAAACTTTGAAAAGACCCACTATATGCAGTTCAGAACTTCCAAGAGATTTCCTTCTGGTGTGTCTATTAAATATGACAACATGGAAATAGGAGAAGTTGAGAGTGTAAAATTCTTGGGATTACAACTTGATGATAAATTCAGTTGGGAGCAACATACTAATGAAATGCTAAAGCGCCTAAACAAGTCTGTGTTTGCAATTCAAAAGATGTCACACATATGGGATATAAATATTTCAAAAACTGGCATATTTCGCTTATTTTCACTCCATTATGTCATATGGTATCTTATTTTGGGGTAACTCCACAAGCAGAGAAAAAATTTTTAGAGTACAGAAGCGTATAATAAGAGTAATGAGTAGTGTAAATCCAAGAACACCATGTCAAAACCTATTCAAAGAATTGGGCATATTAACCACAGCTTCTCAGTATATTTATTCCTTAATGAACTTTGTTGTAAATTATAGATCTCTTTTTCCAACTAACTGCTTAGTACACAGTACCAATACTAGGAATAAGAACAATATACATAAAGATTTAAAATCACTTACTCTTGCCCAGAAAGGAGTACAGTATTCAGCAACACATATTTTCAATAAGTTACCAGCAACCATTAAGAGTTTAGTTTCAGACAAGGCACAATTTAAACATAATTTAAAAGAATTTTTGGTGCCCAACTCCTTCTATTCCATCCACTAGTTTCTCAAAAAGCGCAGTAGACCATTTTAATGAAAATTTATTATCCTTTAATTTTTGACAATACATGGTTGTAACAACCAAGTAACTACCTACTGTGTGAATGATGGATGTATGGAAAGCAGACTTAAGACTTAAATCTGTAAATAGTGGAAGTTTAATTTTAAATCTTGTACACAATCTGACTGTTCTTAACTGAGGATCACTGAAATGAATAATTTACTTTAATTTTTGACAATACTTGGTTGTAATAGCCAAGAAACTAGCAAATGTCTGAATGATGGATTTAATGAAAGCAGATGTGAGTATTAAACCTGTAAATATTAGAAGTTTAATTTATGTACATAATTTCACTGTTCATTGACTGAGATCATCAAAATTAATGAAACTCAAGTTTTTCTAATTACATTTTTGTAATGTGTTTATCTGACATTTTCCACATCCAGGAGGATTCCCTCTTTCATGGGTCTATGGAATGAATAATTAATCTAATTTAGTGACGGGGCAACTCTATAGACAGGGAGACATTACCTACATCTCTCTATTCACCTGAATTTATTTAGAATTGACTGGATTATTTAACAAATGCAGTCTTACATATGCATTTGAATGGGCTGGTGGTGGGACCACCATTACGTGGTTTGAAGCACTTGTCCTTGGGGCTAGTTTAACAAGTTATTGGCAACTGATGTACTACACCATGTGGCTACATAGCCGTAAAGGTTTTGTTTCAGCAGTCCATATACACTTTGTTACTTTAATTTCATAAATTTCCTCCTCTTCATTGAACTTTGAGCACTCATGGCTATAGACATGAGTAGTTAATACACCTTAGTGGAGACAAGCATGTCCTTTTTTTTCCATGGGCAGCTGGAACAAATTTCCATCCACATCCATACTCAGTAAGTAATGGCATGTGATGGAGTATACTTCTGGAACCACTATCTTTTCTCCTTTCCCTGGTCCATTCATACATGGTGAACGAGAAGAACAATTGTCAGTAAACCTATGTATGTTATTAACTTTCTCCAATTTTCACATCTAGGTCATTTTGTGAGATGTGGTAGGAAGTAACATGTTACCAGACTTTTCTTTGATAGTACATTCAAGGTAGTTGTGAACAGGATGTGCCTAATTTAGTAGTAACTGGTGGCAGCTGAATCATAGATGTGCAAATCTACTCTCTGCCAGGGCACATCTGAAAGTTGCCAATCAGATCACACAATTGTGCACCAATTGTGTAACTGTCATGCTAATTGGACCCATACTCCCATAATCAAGTCAGGGCTTTATAAAAATGCAATACGGTGGAGAAGTCCACATGCTGGTAGGCATGACTCAAGCAGCTGAGACTGAAGTTTTAACTAGCACTCCTCTTTAAGCTGGGAAATATGTGGTACCCACAGCAACTAGGCATCAAATAATTTCTTGAAACATGAGATGACGTTACTGAACTGAACTGTCCATTATGAAGATGCAGTCCGGATGTGGATTGAAAGTTCCATGTCGGTAAAAGTGCAGAACGTATTTTGCCAGCGGAAAACTGATAGCCATAGGTGCAAGCCTATATAGGACCAGTGCGAGAACAGCCCCCACAGCTTCTTCGAGGAAATTTATCACTATCAGAAAAAGGTTCATACACTTGGCACAGATCCCCATGGGACTCATAATAAGTCTCCTGTGTGCGAATAGTATTGCAAGATTGGCTGACTAACATGACACAAAAGAATAATGAAAAGATCCTGGATTTAAAAAACAACATGAGGGTCTCTGAAACCCAACTCAGATTGTGGTAAGGATATGGTAATATTACAAGGCATTATGAACTTTCTTATGGCAAAGAAGACAGTAATGATGTATTGGTGACAGCAAAAGCTGTCTTTATAGTGTACAATGTCCAGGGTTGGTTCATTGGTGGCCTGTTTGGCCAGGCGGTCAACATGTTCATTGCCCGGGACACCGACATGACCGGGGGTCCACACAAAGACCACAGAGCGGCCGCAACGGGCAAGAGTATGCAGGGACTCCTGGATAGCCATCACCAGACGAGAGCGAGGGAAGCACTGGTCGATAGCTCGTAAACCAGCTCAGGGAGTCGCTACAGATAATGAAAGACTCACCTGAGCAGGAGTGGATATACTCTAGGGCACAAAAGATGGCGACCAGCTCAGCACTGAAAACACTGCAACCAACCGGCAAGGATGGTTGTTCGTAATGGTCCCCTAGAGTTAGAGCACAACCGACCTGACCAGCAACCATTGAAACACCAGTGTATACAACGCCAGAGCCCTGATACGTGGCTAGGATCGAATAAAAGCGGCGGCGGAAGGCCTCTGGAGGGACTGAGTCCTTCGGGCCCTGTGCCAATTCGAGCCGAAGACAAGGGCGAGGAACACACCATGAGGGTGTACGCAAAGGGGCCTGGAAAAGATGTGGAAGAGGGAAAACCCCAAGCCCGGAGAGAAGCTCTTTGACGCGGACCGAGATCGTACAACCCTACCGGGGCCGACGTTCTGGCAGATGGACGACCAATTGTGGGAACAGAAGATGATAATTTGGATGCCCGGGTAAGCTACAAACATGGGCAGCATAAGCGGCCAGTAAATGTTGGCGCCGTAAACGCAGTGGAGGGACACCTGCCTCCACAAGTATGCTGTCCACAGGGCTGGTCCGGAAGGCACCAGTGGCAAGTCATATCCCGCTGTGTAGGATTGGGTCCAGCACCTGCAACACAGATGGGGATGCTGAGCCATAAGCCAGGCTCCCATAATCCAGACGGGACTGGATTAACGCCTGGTAGAGCTGGAAGAGGGTAGATCGGTCGGCGCCCCAGCTGGTGTGGCTCAAGCATCGCAGAGCATTTAGATGCCGCCAACACATCTGTTTAAGCTGCCGAATGTGAGGCAGCCAAGTCAACTGGGCATCAAAAACCACACCCAAAAACCTAGGTGACTCCACCACAGCAATAAGTTCGCCATCAAGGTAAAGCCGCGGCTCCGGATGAACAGTGTGTCGCCGGCAGAAATGCATAACGCAGGTCTTGGCTGCCGAAAACTGAAACCCATGCGCTACAGCCCAAGACTGCGCCTTGCGAATAGCACCCTGCAGCTGACATTCAGCAGTTGCAATGCCATTTGAGCTATAGTAAAGGCAGAAGTCGTCAGCATACAAGGACACTGAGACAGACGTACCCACCACCGCAGCGAGCCCATTAATTGCTATTAAAAACAGGCAGACACTTAAAACCGATCCCTGTGTCACCCCATTTTCCTGGACTCGGGAGGAACCACGAGATGCCACGACTTGCACGCGGAAGGTACGATGTGCCAGAAAATTGCGTATGAAAATCGGCAGTGGACCCCGAAGACCCCAATTATGAAGTGTAGAGAGAATGTGATGGCGCCATGTACTATCATACGCCTTCCGCATGCCGAAAGAGACAGCGACCAGGTGCTGATGGCGGACAAAGGCCATACAGATGGCTGACTCCAGGCTCACCAGATTGTCGGCGGCAGAGCGGCCTTTACGGAACCCACTCTGAGACGGAGCCAGGAGGCCCCGTGACTCTAGTACCCAACTCAATCGCCGGCTCACCATCCATTCGAGCAACTTGCAAAGAATGTTGGTGAGGCTAATGGGGCGGTACCTGTCAACCTCCAAAGGGTTCTTGCCAGGTTTCAAAATGGGGATAACAATACTTTCCCGCCATTGCGACGGAAACTCACCCTGGACCCAGAGACAGTAGTAAAGGTCTAGGAGCCGTCGCTGGCAGTCCACTCAAAGGTGTTTCAGCATCTGACAGTGGATGCGATCTGGCCCAGGAGCGGTATCAGGGCACTGTGAAATTCCCACTCACTGAATGGAACATTGTAGGATTCAGGATGGTGGGTGCGAAATGAAAGGCTCCGACGTTCCATACGCTCTTTAATGGAGCAGAAGGCCAGTGGGTAATTTGCAGAAGCGGAACTCAGAGCAAAATGCTCTGCCAGGCGGTTGGCAATTACATCGGAGTCTGTACAAACTGCTCCATTCAGTGAGAGCGCAGGGACGCTGACAGGGGTCCGATAGCCATATAGGTGTAGAATCTTGGCCCAGACCTGCGATTGTGTGACATGGAGGCCAATGGTGGACACATAGTGCTCCCAGCACTCCTGCTTGCGTTGGCGGATAAGGCGGCGGGCTCGCACACAGAGCCGTTTGAAGGCTATGAGGTGTTCTCTGGAGGGATGTCGCTTGTGACGCTGGAGCGCCTGCCGGCGATCTTTAATCACTTCAGCGATCTCAGGCGACCACCAAGGCACAGTCCTCCACCAAGGGGACCCAGAAGAACGGGGAATGGCAGACTCTGCGGCAGTAATGATGCCGGAGGTGACCGAGTGAACCGCTGCATCAATGTTGTCATTAGAAAGAGGCTCAATAGCGACAATGGAGGAGAACAAGTCCCAGTCAGCCTTATTCATAGCCCATCTGCTAGGGCGCCCAGAAGAGTGACACTGTGGCAGTGACAGAAAGATCGGAAAGTGGTCACTACCACACAGGTCGTCATGCACACTCCATTGGACAGAAGGTAGGAGGCTACGGCTGCAGATCGAAAGGTCGATGGCGGAGTACGTGCCATGCGCCACACTAAAATGTGTGACAGCACCATTGTTTAAAATGGAAAAATCGAGCTGTGCCAATACATGCTCAACGGTGGCACCTCGACCTGTCGCCACTGACCCACCCCACAGAGGGTTGTGGGCGCTGAAGTCGCCCAGTAACAAGAAAGTTGGCGGCAATTGGGCTATCAGCACAGCCAGGACATGCTGCGCGACATCACCATCTGGTGGAAGGTAAAGACTGCAGACGGTAACAGCCTGTGGCATCCACACCCGAACAGCGACAGCCTCTAAAGGTGTTTGTAGAGGGACAGACTCGCTGCGAAGAGAGTGAAGGACATAGATGCAGACGCTACCAGACACCCTTTCATAAGCTGCCCGGTTCTTATAATAACCCCGATAACCAAGGACAGCGGGGGTTCGCAATGCTGGAAACCAAGTTTGCTGAAGAGCAATGCATAAGAAAGTGTGAACGCTGATAAGTTGTCGGAGCTCAGCTAGATGTTGGAAAAAACCGCTGCAGTTCCACTGGAGTATGATATTGTCCATGGTGAAGAAAGGCTTGAAGAGACTGGGAAGGCAGATTACGCCACTGGGTCACCTGCTGCCTCCGATTGAGCACCTGTGCTAGTGCTATCCATGGTGTCTGAGGGACCGGCGAGATCGAGGTCCTCAGTGGACGCCAGAATCTCCACCTCATCCTCAGACACAGAGCAGGAAGGTTGTGGTGGGGTGGGTGCCACCACGAGTTCCTTGGGCTTAGAGCTCTTCTTGGATTTCTCACGCTGCTCCGTGGGTTTCACTGGCTGGGAGGGCTTCACCGATTCATTTTTTTTTTGTGGTTTTAGGGCGCACAACTTCAATGGTCATTAGCGCCCTTACTACGTTAAGAATGCACCGCGAGGCACAAGTTTAAAACAACAACTAAAAGGGAAAACACGATAAAAGACAGACTGATAGGCAGAGGATTAAAAAACAGCATCATCAAATATCCTTAGAGAGGTGTGTCGAATTGATAAAACGAAGGACACGAGCAGCTGCTCGTAGGTCATCTGCTAAAATGGCATCTAAAGTACATGGCAGGTTAAGATCGAGACGCAGTGTGTTGAAATCCGGACAGGACATTAAAATGTGGCGGACCGTCAGCAATTGCCCACATGGGCAGAACGGCGCCAGCGCAGCCGTCAGCAGATGGCGATGGCTGAACCGGCAGTGTCCAATGCGTAACCGGGCCAAAACGACCTCCTCCTGCCGAGAAGGGCGGGAGGAGGACGTCCAAGCCGCGGGAAGAGGTTTCAAGGCCCGAAGCTTGTTGTCTGTAAGTGCAGCCCAATCGGCATGCCACAGCGATAAAATGCGCCGACAAATGACCCTGCTACAGTCTGAGGAAGGGACACAACAAGAAGCTGACCGAGGCTGGAGAACCGCAGCCTTGGCCGAGGCATCTGCAGCTTCGTTCCCAAGGATACCGACATGGCCAGGGACCCACATAAAGCTAACCGGAGAACCGACGTCCACCAGCTGCTGAAGAGAGCGTTGGATCCGGTGCACGAAAGGGTGAACCGGATACGGATCACTAAGGCTCTGGATGGCGCTCAGGGAATCGGAGCAGATGACATAAGCAGAATGTCGGTGGCGGCAGATGTAAAGAACAGCCTGGTAGAGGGCAAAGAGCTCAGCTGTGAAGACCGAACAATGGCCATGGAGCCGGTATTTGAAACTTTGTGCCCCAACAATAAAAGAACACCCGACCGCGTCATTGGTCTTTGAGCCATTTGTATAAATGAAGGTCCGATTGATGGACTTTGAACGAAGTTCAACAAAACGGGAGTGGCAGACCGAACCGGGGGTAACCTCTTTTGGGAGCAAGCTGAGGTCAAGGTGAACGCGGACCTGAGCCTGGAGCCAAGGTGGCGTGTGGCTCTCGCCCACTCGAAAGGTTGCAGGGAGTGAAAAATTAAGGTGTTGAAGGAGGCGACGAAAGCGAACTCCAGGGGGTAGCAGGGCAGAGACATACAACCCGTATTGACGGTCGAGAGAGTCGTCAAAAAAGGAGCGATAAGACGGGTGGTCGGGCATTGACAGTAGCCGACAGGCATACCGACAAAGCAGTATATTGCGCCGGTAGGTGAGTGGCAATTCGCCAGCGTCAGCACGAAGACTCTCTACGGGACTAGTATAAAACGCTCCGATCGCAAGTCGTAAGCCCCGATGTTGTATGGAGTTGAGGCGGCGTAAGACGGATGGCCGTGCAGAGGAGTATACGAAGCTCCCATAATCCAGTTTGAGCGGACGATCGACCGATATAGACTAAGTAGGACGTTCGATCCGCTCCCCACGACATACCACTGAGAACACGGAGGACATTTAAAGAACGGGTACAACGGGCAGCCAAATATGACACATGTGGAGACCAGCTAAGTTTCCTGTCAAATGTAAGACCTAAAAATTTTGTTGTCTCCACGATTGGGAGAGCAACGGGACCGAGTCGTAAGGACGGTGGGAGAAACGCTTTGTAGCGTCAGAAGTTAATACAGACCGTCTTCTCGGCAGAAAAACGGAAGAGAACGCTGAAGACAGCGCTCCAGGACACGTGTACACTGCGCGCTGCAATAGATGGTAAAATCGTCCACGAAAAGGGAGCCTGATACATCAGCTGGGAGGCAATCCATTATTGGATTGATCGCGATGGCGAAGAGAGCGACGCTCAAAACTGAGCCCTGTGGCACCCCATTCTCCAGGCAAAAGGTGTCTGACAGGACACAACCCACACGTACCCTGAACCGTCGATCCATTAAAAAAGAACGAATAAAAAGAGGGAGGCGACCGCGAAGGCCCCAAGTATGCATGGTGCGGAGAATGCCCGCCCTCCAACAGGTGTCGTAAGCCTTCTCCAAATCAAAGAACACAGCCGCGGTCGGGCGCTTCCGCGAGAAGTTATTCATAATGAAGGTCGACAAGGTAACCAGATGGTCAACAGCAGAGCGGCGCCTACGAAATCCACATTGTACATTGGTAAGTAAGTGTCGAGACTCGAGTAGCCAAACCAATCGAGAGTTAACCATTCGCTCCATCACTTTACAGACACAGCTGGTAAGCGAGATGGGTCGATAACTGGAAGGCAAGTGCTTGTCCTTCCCCGGCTTAGGAATCGGGACAACAATAGACTCGCGCCAGCATGCGGGAACATGTCCCTCAATCCAGATGCGATTGTAAGTACGAAGAAGAAAACCTTTACCCTCAGGAGAAAGGTTCTTCAGCATCTGAATATGAATAGAATCAGGCCCTGGAGCGGAGGACCGTGATCGGCCAAGTGCGTTTTCGAGTTCCCGCATGATGAATGGGGCATTATAACTTTCACGATTCGAGGAGCGGAAGTTAAGTGGCCTAGCCTCCTCTGCCTGTTTGCGGGGGAGGAAGGCAGGGTGGTAATGAGCGGAGCTCGAAACCTCGGCGAAAAAGCGGCCGAAGGCATTGGAGACATCCTCAGGGGCCACAAGGACGTCATTCGCGACCGTCAAGCCAGAAACTGGTGAGTGGACCTTAGTGCCAGATAGCCGGCGCAGGCCACCCCAGACAACAGGAGGAGGAGTAAAACTGTTGAAGGTGCTTGTGAAAGCAGCCCAGCTGGCTTTCTCGCTTTCTTTAATAATACGACGACACTGAGCACGTAATCGTTTATAATTGATACAATTCGCCACTGAAGGGTGGCGTTTAAAGGTGCGTAAAGCACGTCGACGAGCACGTAAAGCGTCTCTACATGCTGCAGTCCACCAGGGGACCGGTACGCGACGTGGAGAAGAAGTAGGGTGAGCGATGGAATATTCAGCAGCAGCGAGAATGACTTCCGTGAGGTGTGCGACCTGACGATCGCAGCTTGTGAAGGTTTGATCCTGAAAGGTCGCCCTGGAAGAGAAGAGCCCCCAGTCTGCCTTGGAGATGGTCCAACTAGAGGAGCATGGAGAGGGGGTATGCTGCAGGAGATGGATAACACACGGGAAGTGGTCGCTCGAATATGTATCAGAAAGTGCATACCACTCAAACCGGCGTGCAAGTTGGGGAGTACATATAGAAAGGTCTAAATGGGAATAGGTGTGAGATGTGTCCGAAAGAAAAGTAGGGGCGCCAGTATTGAGGCAGACAAGGTTGAGCTGGTTGAAAAGGTCTGCTAACAGGGAGCCCCTCGGGCAGGATGCTGGAGAGCCCCAAAGGGGATGGTGGGCATTGAAGTCTCCAGTTAACAAAAATGGTGCAGGTAGCTGAGCAATAAGTTGCATCATGTCTGCCATGGTAACGGCAGATGACGATGGAGTGTAAACGGTACAAATGGAAAATGTAAAAGTGGGGAGAGTAATGCGGATGGCAACTGCCTGCAGGCCGGTGTGCAACGTGATGGGATCATAGTAAATATCATCCCGGACCAGCAACATAACCCCTCCATGAGCCGGGATACCTACCACAGGGGGTAGGTCAAAACGCACAGAGGTGTAGTGTGCCAAGGCAATTTGATTGCATGGGCGTAGCTTCGTTTCCTGGAGGGCTACGACGAGCGGACGGTGCAAGCGGAGCAGCAACTTCAAGTCCTCTCGATTGGAGCGAATGCTGCGAATATTCCAGTGAATAAATGCCATCGTAAGAAAAGGAAGATAAAAGAAGGGGTCACCTCGAAGGCCGCTGAGGGCCTGGCTTCGAGCGAGCACTGCCGCCACTATCAGTAGGCGGACAGTCTTCATCCATTGGGTCTATAGGTTCATCGGCCATCTTGGGAAGATGGCCGAGAGGGGGAGCTTCCTCTGCCGGTGACCAGCCAGATGTTCGGCTACCAGCGGTGCGGCCAGGCGAAACGGATGACGGCCTGGGGTGGCAACCGCTGGGTGGCGCAGGAGAAGAAATGCGCCGTGGCGGAGAAGGAGAACTGTGCTTCCTAGGAGCCTTCTTGGAAGGACGTTTGGTGGAAGTACCGGTCGAAGGCTGAGAGGTCGAGGTACGTAGAAAGTCCGCACGGGACGGTTCCTTCTTAAAGGCTCGTGCATCTGACTTCTGGGTCTTCGTCTTGGCAGAAGCTGATGAAGGTGCTTGTGTCTGAGGGGTGACTGGAGGAAGAGGAGACGTCGACCAGGCGATCTTAGCACTGGCCGAACGGACGACCGTGGTGCTGAAGGTCAGATCGCATGTCTGGGTTGCCACCTCCCTGGTAGTCCGAGGAGAGGCGAGGACAGTACTGTATTTCCCTGCTGGGAGCAGCGTGGGCTTCCTACTAGCCAATAGCTTGCGAGCAGCCGAGGTGGACACTTTCTCTTTGACCCGAATTTCTTGGATACAGCGTTCTTACCTATAGACAGGACAGTCGCGGGAGGATGCGGCATGGTCACCCTGACAGTTCACACAACGAGGAGACGGAGGTGGACAGTCACCCTCATGGGCATCCCTGCCACAAGTGACACATCTAGCCGCATTGGAACAAGACTGTCGAGTGTGATTGAAACGCTGACACTGGTAACAGCGCGTAGGTGTCGGGACATAGGGGCGAACAGAAATAACCTCGTAGCCCGCCTTGATGCGCGATGGCAGCTTAACACTATCGAAGGTCAAGAAAAGTGTCCGGGTCGGTACAAGGTCATTGTTGACCTTTTTCATGACCCTATGGACAGCCGTCACACCCTGCTCAGCGAGGAAAGATTGAATCTCCTCGTCAGTCAGTCCGTCGAGGGAGCTAGTATAGACCACACCACGAGACGAATTCAAAGTTCGGTGAGCCACCACCCGCACAGGGAACGTGTACAGGAGTGTGGCCCGAAGCAGTTTTTGTGCCTGAAAGGCGCTCTCAGTTTCTAGTAATAAGGTACCGTTACGCAACCTGGTACAAGATTTGACAGATCCGGCTATGGCATCTACACCCTTCTGGATAACGAAAGGGTTGACGGAGGAAAATTCCTTTCCGTCCTCAGATCGAGAAACGATGAGGAACTGTGGGGCAGGCGGTAGTACTTTTGTCACTGATGGCTGGTCACGTTTCCGTTTTTGGGCAGAAGTCAAGACAGATGGAGTGAAATCCATTGCGGAGGAATCCCCATGATTGCCAGCGTCTCCGATGGCGCGCTCCTTCCTTGTGGGGACCCTCTCAGAGGGCACTCCTGCCTTAGGTGAATGTTTACACCTCAGGTCACACCTCCCGAGAACCAGACGGAAGGACCAATCGGCATGGTCAGAAGGTATCAGCTCAGGCAATCACCCCTCCCCGGGCCTGGCCTTTACCAGGGGGTACGCGCGTGCCTTACATGTCTACCCAGGGCAGGGAATTACGCGTTACCCCGTCACCGGCTACGCGTGGGTCAGCCTTCAGGCACGCACAGGGAGGAAGGAAGAAGAGGAAAAGGAGGAGAGAGAGGGAGAGAGAGGACAGACTGTCTCAAACGCCGAGGCGGAGACCAGAGAAGGCAAGGAGAAGAAGGTAATGAGAAGGCAAGGAGAAGAAGGTAATGAGAAGGCAAGGAGAAGGCAAGGCGAAGAAGACAAGGAAAGAGTAAGGAAGGCAGTGAGGTGGAAAAGAGCAAAGAAAGGAATCAAACAAAGGAAGGAAGAAACGAGAAGTGAAAAAGCAAAATGACCGCAAATAGAGGTCGTGGAACAGTCCGTCTCCGGACGCAGGCGCTAACGACCCCCTTGAGGGGGTGGGACTCCTGTTAGTCGCCTCTTACGACAGGCAGGAATACCTCAGGCCTATTCTAATCCCCGGACCCGCAGGGGGGCTTCACCGATTCAGTCTCTGGGACGGAGGAGGATCGCGAAGCCCTACAACCAGCTGATTGTGGGCACTTACGCCACTGTCAGTCGTCAGCCTTCCCACTTGTGGAAACCTGGGAAGGGTGGGACCCAAGGGACCCCTTGCAAGCATGAGAAGCCGAAGAAGTTGGGCACTTCTCCGGCTTAGAAGCGGGGACGGACATCCCCGATGGGTGGGATGGTGTTGCTACTGAGGTAGATGGCGCAGGAGCAACCCGGTGGGTAGAGCTCCCCCACTGGCAAGGGGGCAGGAGGAGTATTACTACCCGTCGATCCGGCCGGAATTCGCGAAACTGATGGGGCTAGCACAGGTGTTGTAGCAGCGGCGTAGGAAGATGTCATTCTCACACGATGTAGTCGGTTGTATTTCCTTTTGGCCACAGTATAGGTCAGTCGGTCCAGGGTCTTACATTCCATGATTTTGCGCTCTTTTCGGAAGATTCTGCAGTCTGGCGAGCAAGGTGAATGATGCTCCCCGCAGTTGACACAGATGGGAGGCGAGGCACATGGAGTATTGGGAAGTGATGGGCGTCCGCAATCTCCACATGTGAGGCTGGAAGTGCAGCGGGACGACATATGGCCGAACTTCCAGCACTTAAAGCACCGCATCGGGGGAGGGATATAGGGCTTGATGTCACATCGGTAGACCATCACCTTGACCTTCTCCAGTAATGTATCACCCTCGAAGGCCAAGATGAAGGCACCAGTAGCAATCTGATTATCCTTCGGACCCCGATGAACGCGCCAGACGAAATGTACACCTCGGCACTCTAAATTGGCGTGCAGCTCGTCATCATACAGCAAAATAAGGTCCTTATGGTAAATAACTCCCTGGACCATATTTAAACTCTTATGGGGTGTGATCGTAACGGCAACATCCCCCAATTTGTCACAAGCAAGTAACCATCGTGACTGGGCAGAGGATGCCGTTTGTATCAGGACTGACCCAGAGCGCATTTTGGACAAGCCCCTCCACCTCCCCAAACTTGTCCTCTAAATGCTCGACGAAGAACTGAGGCTTTGTGGAGAGAAAAGACTCCCCATCAGCTCTCGTACCAACTAAGAATCGGGGTGCTACTGCCATCCTGAGACTTGCGTTCCTCCCATGGTGTGGCCAGGGAGGGGAACGTTTTCGGATCGTACTTCTGAGCATTAAATTGAGCCCGAGAACGCTTAGGGACTGCTGGCGGCTGGCCACCAGCGATATATGATGTACCACGCTTCATTGCAGGTCATCTGCCCTGATGCCGCCTACTCCGACCAATGGCCCTCCCCACGGGCGCCACCCAGCCTCAGCAAGGGCCATCTGGCAGGATGGCCGTTGCCGGGAGTCCCGATACCCCAGGAGAATAGGCATCTACTCCTTGGCATACATGGGGAGTTAACGGCGCAGGCATCAGTAGAGTGATCCCTGTTTTATCAGGGGGTTACAACCAACAGGGTACATCATGCCGGCCCCACCACAACGGACTGGCTACCGTGCTGGATGTTAGGTAACATGTGGTCCATGGTCGTCGTTGGTGCAGTAAGAGGCACTGCACAGCACAAGGTGGAAAGTGCACACAGGAACGTATCTATGCCCAAGAGATGGAGAGCGGGCAGGACTGCAATACAACGACGAATAAGCCGGCGAAAGGTCTGATCGCAAGATGGACACAATGCACCAAGTAAGGCGCCCTTCCCCAATCGGCTCACTCTTCGGAAGAATTTTGAGATATGGAGGTCAAACCTGACATGGGACCATCACATAAGGCCGAAACTTTTGAGACTCCTTTTAGTCGCCTCTTACGACAGGCAGGAATACCGGGGGCCTATTCTTACCCCCTAACCTGCAGGGGGGCCTTAAACTGTTCTGGGTGGACACTGCATGATATTCAGTTCCAACACTTCCTCAATAATGGCACAATTGAACAACTTTGGTTGCGACTGAACAACTTTGGTTTTTTCCATTTTTTAAAAGCATTAAATTACATCTGGTTATGTTAAAGGCCAGCTCCACTCTTTATTACCATATTTTAACTCTTTCTGATACCTTCTCTAAGGGATTGTTCTCACACACTTTTACATTAGTGTGTGTTTCATTGTCTTGGGACTTCCTGGTATTTTATTTCGCATGTTCACTTCTGATCATAGAACTAGATACATTTAAGTTACTTACTCGTCGATTTCTGCATGGGTTGGCTAAATATGAAAGCAGAGAGAGCTTCAGTTGAAAAAGCTTTCCCTGATGCACACTCAAAGTATTCCATGGTCTTAAGACCCTAGGTTTTTGTACCTAATATCCAATGATGCAAGAACAAATGCTAAAAATCTATGTTATGGAAAAAAGTTATAACTTTCCAAGAGATACTTCAATAACGACAGTCTATGAATCTCAAGCAGAAACAGTGTAAATATTTATATCAGGCACTAAACACTTTGCTGCAATGCACCCAAGCTTCACACCACCACTAATATACTTTACTCTTATGTATGTATAAAGACTATCCACTAAATCAATCTTGAGCATATTTGCAGACAAAAAAAATTTTTTTTTTGTCATCAGTCTACTGACTGGTTTGATGCGGCCCGCCACGAATTACTTTCCTGTGCTAACCTCTTCATCTCAGAGTAGCACTTGCAACCTACGTCCTCAATTATTTGCTTAACGTATTCCAGTCTCTGTCTTCCTCTACAGTTTTTCCCTCTACAACTCCCTCTAGTACCATGGAAGTCATTCCCTCATGTCTTAGCAGATGTCGTATCACCCTGTCCCTTCTCCTTATCAGTGTTTTCCACATATTCCTTTCCTCTCTGATTCTGAGTAGAGCCTCCTCATTCCTTAACTTATCAGTCCACCAAATTTTCAACATTCGTCTATAGCACCACATCTCAAATGCTTCGATTCTCTTCTGTTCCGCTTTTCCCACAGTCCATGTTTCACTACCATACAATGCTGTACTCCAGACGTACGCCCTCAGAAATTTCTTCCTCAAATTAAGGCCGGTATTTGATATTAGTAGAATTCTCTTGGCCAGGAATGCCTTTTTTGCCATAGCGAGTCTGCTTTTGATGTCCTCCTTGCTCCATCCGTCATTGGTTATTTTACTGCCTAGGTAGCAGAATTCCTTAACTTCATTGACTTCGTGACCATCAATCCTGATGTTAAGTTTCTCACTGTTCTCATTTCTACTACTTCTCATTACCTTCGTCTTTCTCCGATTTACTCTCAAACCATACTGTGTACTCATTAGACTGTTCATTCCGTTCAGCAGATCATTTAATTCTTCTTCACTTTCACTCAGGATAGCAATGTCATCTGCGAATCGTATCACTGATATCCTTTCACCTTGTATTTTAATTCCATCCTGAACCTTTCTTTTATTTCCATCATTGCTTCCTCGATGTACAGATTGAAGAGTAGGGGTGAAAGGCTACAGCCTTGTCTTACACCCTTCTTAATACGAGCACTTCGTTCTTGATTGTCCACTCTTATTATTCCCTCTTGGTTGTTGTACATATTGTATACGACCCGTCTCTCCCTATAGCTTACCCCTACTTTTTTCAGAATCTCGAACAGCTTGCACCATTTTATATTGTCGAACGCTTTTTCCAGGTCGACAAATCCTATGAAAGTGTCTTGATTTTTCCTTTAGCCTTGCTTCCATTATTAGCCGTAACGTCAGAATTGCCTCTCTTGTCCCTTTACTTTTCCTAAAGCCAAACCGATCGTCACCTAGCGCATTCTCAATTTTCTTTTTCATTCTTCTGTATATTATTCTTGTAAGCAGCTTTGATGCACGAGTTGTTAAGCTGATTGTGTGATAATTCTCGCACTTGTCAGCTCTTGCTGTCTTCGGAATTGTGTGGATGATGCTTTTCCAAAAGTCAGATGGTATATCGCCAGACTCATCTTCTACACACCAACGTGAATAGTCGTTTTGTTGCCACTTCCCCCAATGATTTTAGAAATTCTGATGGAATGTTATCTATCCCTTCTGCCTTATTTGACCATAAGTCCTCCAAAGCTCTCTTAAATTCAGATTCTAATACTGGATCCCCTATCTCTTCTAAATCGACTCCTGTTTCTTCTTCTATCACATCAGACAAATCTTCACCCTCATAGAGGCTTTCAATGTATTCTTTCCACCTATCTGCTCTCTCCTCTGCATTTAACAGTGGAATTCCCGTTGCACTCTTAATGTTACCACCGTTGCTTTTAATGTCACCAAAGGTTGTTTTGACTTTCCTGTATGCTGAGTCTGTCCTTCCGACAATCATATCTTTTTCGATGTCTTCACATTTTTCCTGCAGCCATTTCGTCTTAGCTTCCCTGCACTTCCTATTTATTTCATTCCTCAGCGACTTGTATTTCTGTATTCCTGATTTTCCCGGAACGTGTTTGTACTTCCTCCTTTCATCAATCAACTGAAGTATTTCTTCTGTTACTCATGGTTTCTTCGCAGCTACCTTCTTTGTACCTATGTTTTCCTTCCCAACTTTTGTGATGGCCCTTTTCAGAGATGTCCATTCCTCTTCAACTGTACTGCCTACTGCGCTATTCCTTATTGCTGTATCTATAGCGTTAGAGAACTTCAAACATATCACGTCATTCCTTAGTACTTCCGTATCCCACTTCTTTGCGTATTGATTCTTCCTGACTAATGTCTTGAACTTCAGCCTACTCTTCATCACTACTATATTGTGGTCTGAGTCTATATCTGCTCCTGGGTACGCCTTACAATCCAGTATCTGATTTCGGAATCTCTGTCTGACCATAATATAATCTAATTGAAATCTTCCCGTATCTCCCGGCCTTTTCCAAGTATACCTCCTCCTCTTGTGATTCTTGAACAGGGTATTCGCTATTACTAGCTGAAACTTGTTACAGAACTCAATTAGTCTTTCTCCTCTTTCATTCCTTGTCCCAAGCCCATATTCTCCTGTAACCTTTTCTTCTACTCCTTCCCCTACAACTGCATTCCAGTCGCCCATGACTATTAGATTTTCGTCCCCCTTTACATACTGCATTACCCTTTCAATATCCTCATACACTTTCTCTATCTGTTCATCTTCAGCTTGCGACGTCGGCATGTATACCTGAACTATCGTTGTCGGTGTTGGTCTGCTGACGATTCTGATTAGAACCACCCGGTCACTGAACTGTTCACAGTAACACACCCTCTGCCCTACCTTCATATTCATAACGAATCCTACACCTGTTATACCACTTTCTGCTGCTGTTGGTATTACCCGATACTCATCTGACAAAAAAATTACTGTTGATGAAATGTTGACAAGGCAGGAAACAAATCTGACACACCCTAGAATACATCCAGGTGTAACTGCTTTGTGCAGTTTGATGACAAGTCACAGTTAACAATGTTCTGTCCAGAAGCGCTCGAACAAAGTCCCCCCGTCACCTCAGTGGACACAATCTGTCCAAGATGAAACTATTGCATTTTCTTTGAATGCTGAATTTTGGTATATTTTTTTAATGTTAGTTGCAGGTAAGGTATAAAAACCTTTACAGATGGTTAAAAAGTATTCCACATTTTAAGAGGTGGTAGTGTGGTGTCACCGTCAGACACCACACTTGCTAGGTGGTAGCCTTTAAATCGGCCACGGCCCGTTAGTATACGTCGGACCTGCGTGTCGCCACTATCAGTGATTGCAGACCGAGCGCCGCCACACGGCAGGTCTAGAGAGACTTCCTAGTACTCGCCCCAGTTGTACAGCCGACTTTGCTAGCGATGGTTCACTGACAAATTACGCTCTCATTTGCCGAGACGATAGTTAGCATAGCCTTCAGCTACGTCATTTGCTACGACCTAGCTAAGCGCCATTACCAGTTACTACTGATGCTGTATAACATGTACCATCAAGAGCTATGTTCACCATTTACGGATTAAAATTAAGTATTCCAACAGCTACGTCCTTTTTTGCTAAAGTCTAACTTCCTTGTCCTGTTCCAGACCTCACGCCAGCCTGCTTGAGCTAAAACGTGTGCCTTTCGGCTTCCTCTCATAGTGGGTTGGCTCTCTTGCCAATCCACAATAGGTAGTATGGGCCAAAACGAAACAATGTCCAGTAAACATGTGCTCTAAAATGAATGCCTTAAGAGCTATGAGCACTCTTTCACCTTTGCTACTGTGGAACACCTTTTCTGCTTCTGCTGCTAGCTCTTCGCAGCTATGAACAACCTACAGAATGCGGTAAACAAATGAGCACACATTCCTGTGTTACTATTGATACACCATGTTAGTGTTGTTATTGTAAACTGTATTTACAGTTTTGGGGACGTGTAGCACATACATTAGTTCCAATGGAAATAGTTTGTACGTACATTAGATTGTGAACTGACCCTACGACTTATCTTACAAGGTAGATTAAGGAAAGGCAAACCTACTTTTGTAGCATTTGTAGACTTAGAGAAAGCGTTTTACAATGTTAACTGAAATACCCTCTTTAAAATTCTGCAGGTGACAGGGGTAAAATACAGGGAGCAAAAGGCTATTTACAATTTGTGCAGAAACCAGATGGCAGTTAGAAGAATCAAGGGGCACGAAATGGAATCGGTGGTTGTGAAGTGAGTGAGACAGGGTTGTAGCCTACCCCCAATGTCATTCAATCTGTATACTGAGCAAGTAGTGAAGGAAACAAAAGAAGAACTCTGAGTAGGAATTAAAATCCATACAGAAGAAATAAAAACTGAGGTTTGCCAATGCCACTGTAATTCTGACAGAGACAGCAAAAGACTTGGAAGAGTGGTTTAACGGAATGGACGGTGTCTTGAAAGCAGGATATAAGATGAACATCAACAAAAACAAAACAAGGATAATGGAATGTAGTCGCATTAAAGCAGATGATGCTGAGGGAATTAGATTAGGAAATGAGACACTTCAAGTTGTAAATGAGGTTTGCTATCTGGGGAGCAAAATAACTGATGATGGTCAAAGTAGTGAGGATATAAAACATAGACTGCCAATGGCAAGGAAAGCGTTTCTGAAGAAGAGAAATTTGTTAACATCGAGTATAGATTTAAGTGTCAGTAAGTCGTTTCTGAAAGTATTTGTATGGAGTGTAGCCATGTATGGAAGTGAAACATGGACGATAAATAGTTTAGACAAGAAGAGAATAGAAGCTTTCGAAATGTGGTGCTACAAAAGAACGCTGAAGACTACATTCCCTAGGTAGATCACGTAACTAAAGAGGTCGTATGGAAAAGAATGGGGGAGAAGAGGAATTTGTGGCACAACTTGACTAGAAGAAGGGATCAGTTGGTAGGACACATCAAGGGATCACCAATTTTGTATTGGAGGGAAGCGTGGAAGGTAAAAATTGTAGATGGAGGTCAAGGGATGAATACACTAAGCAAATTCAGATGGATGTAGGTTGCAGTAGTTGCTCAGAGATGAAGAAGCTTGCACAGGATAGGGTAGCATGTAGAGCTGCATCAAACCAGTCTCTGGACTGAAGACCATAACAACAAAGACTGTGAAATGCTTTTCCACTGTAGTTTTATCTTTGGACTTGCCAGCATAACAGAGGTACAGAAAATAGCAGACATGATGATGATCTGCTATGGTCTGGTAAATGGAAGCAACTGTCAAGCTCATGTTCTGTATGCCGAAAAATATCCAGAATGCAGGGTACCATCTGCACAATAATTTAGCTGTCTTTTCTAGGGACTAGCAGACTCTGGTTCTGTAACTCCAACAGTGATGGGTTGTGGCAGACCTTACACCAATTCCTACTCCTGTTGTGGAGGAGCGAGTATTGTAGTGGAAAGACATCCTGGAATTAGTGTACATAGAATTTCAGTATCTATTGGGGTATGTCATCCTCCAGTCTGAGTGATCCAGCATGAAAAGTTGCTATACCTATAGTGAGTCCAAGTCCTTCACCCACATTATCAGCCTGCCATAATGCAGTTGTACCAATGGATGTGGTAAAGATTCATTTTTCACAAGAAAGATACAGTTCAGAAACAAGGCTGCTTACACACAAGATTCGTTTGTGAATTTTCATTACCAACAAGTGTGGGTTGATGTAAATCCACAGGCAGTTGAAGAAGCAAGACATCAGCACCAATATTGAATTAGTGTATGGGCAAGAATAACTGACAATAGGCTAACAGGACCTCACATACTACTGAGCAGGTCGCCTAGTGCAAGTGTCCGATCCCACCCGTCTGCTTTGACCCATGACGTCACAAATATGGCGGAAACGACCATAAACCACGATTCCAAATGGCGCATATAAAATCATTACGTACACATTATGAGGCGCACACACACACACACACACACACACACACACACACACACACACACACACACACACACACACACACACACACACACACACACACACACTCAACTAACTCACTCACTCACTCACTCTCAGCAAAAAGCTTAATGACACTAACGGGACAAGCGCGAAACAAATTAAGACACCCACCCCCACACAAAATGACGAAAGAAATCGATATCACCAAGCTCCCCATATACCACTAAACACAGTATCATCTGGAATCGGACACTTCCCTTGACCTATATAGCTCAACAGCAGCTCTCGATCCCATAAATTAGGACCTAACACTTCCCTTCCCATATAGCTCAAAAACATCTCCCGATACCAATACCAGCATTCACAGTCACACATTGGAATCGAACCCTTCCCTTGACCTGTTATCCTTACGACATCTTCACATACAGCCGTCCCTGGTCCGAGACTCCGGAACTTTAAGTAGGCCTCATTTCTTCATGACATACTGAACACTTCATGACTTCATCCAAAAATCCGAATAGTTGAAGAAATTTTATTAGAGACAATGCACTGTCCCCCATCGTAGCGGACAACCAAAACCTGTTGACCCTGTCAGTCATATCCATACCTACCAAAGACATAAAAAAAAGCAATTTACCAAAATTCACACACGACGCCACACTCGCAAACTACCCAAAAACATCACCTAACACACCACCAGAGAGCACCACCGATCGCATCAAAACGACACCTACAAACACGCCACTCTCACAAACTAAAGTCCGCGCCATCGTGACGTCACACACCACAACAGCCTTACGTCACAGGTCATTGCCGACAGCTGGGATCAGCCGCTTCGGTCAACCCCAAAGAACTTGCCTGTCCTGCTACAGGAGGTACCATTTCAACAATGGCTGGAGATGTGGTTCATGCATGATGGAGTGACAGCCCATTTTCTCCAAAAAGTCCGAGAACATCCCACACAGACATTTAATGAGCAATGGATTGTTTCGTGAGATCCAGTATGTTGGCCAGCCCATTAACTTTTTGTTGTGGGGACACTTTAAATCTTTCCTGTATGCAAGCCCGATGGGTCAACGGAAGCATTAGATTCCACTCATCTGCTTTGACCCGTGATGTAATGGTGTTGTGGTGTATGATGTCACTACAGTGGTTGGTTGTGTTTGTTGATGTCGTGTTCATGTATTTGAATGTGCCCCCTCTGGTGGTGGAAGTGGATGTGCTGAGTTTAATGTGTAGTACTGTGATCATTTGAGTTTTGGTTATCGTCGTGATAACGTGGTTTTGAGTTTAGGTCGTTGGCGCAGTAACGTGGATTGTGGAAGTGTTTTCAGCAAGTTATTAAGTTTTTTTTTTATGTACTTGGTGTTTTTGTTAGGTCTGAGGTGAACATTTGTGGCAACATCATGAGGTTCACAAGAGTTCCAGTGGCTCGGACCAGGGAAATGTATGTGTGGCGTTGTCGGCGGTGTGGGTGTGTGTATGTGTGTTTTGGACAACCTAGGTTATATTGCCCTTTGTTGGTAAGTAATTTTTGTTTTGGTTTTAATCGACAGTTAACACGATGTTTTGTGTGTTGTATATTTATGGTACATCAGTTTAATCGAGGTAGTGAATATTATTTATAGCTGTGGTTGAGCTATATAGGTCAAGGGAAATGTCCAATTCCACATTTCTGGGTTATAGGTGTTCGATACCTGTGGTTTTGTTGGTGTAGTGGAATGTTCTAATTTAAATTTTTGTTAATATTATTTGTTTTTGGATGGTGCGGTGTTTTTTTATTTATTGTTGTAGATTTAGCTTGTCCCAGCCCTAAGTCCCCAATTCTCCCCAGTTGTCATGTTACTTCCATTTTATTTTTGGAGTGAGCCATTATTGTGATATTTTTATTCTTGTTTGTGTTTGTTGGCATGCGTCTGTAGTGACATCACTGTTGTTATTTTGTTCACACTGGAAATAGTCGTTTCTGACATATTGATGACATCATGGGTCAAATGGCTGCAATCTGACACTTCTGTAATGCCAGCCCAATTAATGATGTACAAGCACTGCAGGGACGCGTCATCACTGCCTAGTAGCAAGTCCATGGCCAACTTTTGAGTTTTTTTGAGAATGTAAAATTCCCTAAAAGGTAGGACAGAAGTATGCCCTACTAGGGATGGACACCACACTGAATACACCTTCAGCACTGGCTCACAAGAGCAGGTCGCAATAGTAAGCAGATAACACTTGAAGCTTTGCTGTTTCCCAGTAACATTATCATTTGTTTACTGCATTCTGCAGGTGCTTCCTAATAGCGGAGAGCTTGCAGTAGAAGAGGTGTTTAAAAGTAGTGAAAATTCGTAACGACTCACAGCTCTTAATGTATGCATTTCAGAGCCCATGTTTACTGGGCATTTTTTTTCCACGTTTCAGTCCATAATACCACCTCTAAAAGCACTGTTTTATATATTTATGTTCCACAGACAAGCAGAAACTTTTATATAAATTAATCTTGTTTACTCTGGTCCCTATCAGCTGCCTTGGTCCGTGTAATTACAGTTACATACCGGGGAGATGATCTACAAAACGCAAATCCAAACTAAATCAGTGCATCCTCTGTTACTCTGAGTAAATAAAAATCCCACAGAACTGTAGGAGAATAGTAACTTGTTCCATGTTATTTTGAAGGGATCCTATGAAACAAATAGAGCCTTGATGGCCCTTCTTTTTCCAATAGATCAAATTTGACAGTCCCCTAAAAATTTAAAAAGTACTTAATATATAACACAAATGCTTTAAAAATACTTCACAAATTTCTGAAGGTGAAAATCTGGTATCTTTAGACTCTACAAGAATTTTCTAGACTATGTTAGAACAAGGAGCTGTGGAATAAAGGAAAGTCAGTCAAGATACCTAGTGAAGCTTCCAATAAACGAAGATTATTGAAAAAGCCACTGTGCTGCAGATCTTTAACAGTTTGAGCTACCACAAAAAAGATCACAAATAAACCAAAACTAAGGGCAGCCCATCTAAATACAGAAAAAATTCCCTAACTACGTCTCTTCAACTAAATACATAAAGGAAATAGGTAGGCATAATAGAGGACGGTGTAAATGTCATAACTCCATTCTGTGTTTCACAAGAAAATCACATTTCGCAGTATCCTGATGGTCTCTTAATGACCTCGTTGTCGACTGGGACGTTAAATACCGATCTCCTCCTTCGCAGAATCCTGATAGCCAGTCCAAAAACACAGTATGTCAAACCTAACCCACTTATCGACTCTAATGGATTTAGCTATGAAAAGGAGTATGATCTCTTCTGGAGCCAAGATGTCAGTGAATGTTAAGTTACACAATTCTTGAAATTGATTAATCGTAAAATGGACTGAACTCACATATTCACCCTTTTCATCAAATCACAAATGGCCAAGACTATTTAGAAAATTCATAATATAACAACGCTAATGCTGAAAACGACTACAGAGTTCCTTCGACAAAGGAATACTCTTTTGTCAACAGGAACGAAATCACTTATCAACAATATTTTCTACTGCTACGTACAGACAACACCGGTGTTTTTAGAATTCTCCAACTACATTCAAACAGACAAACATTTCACAACATCCACACTATACCAGTAACCTTTCTTGGGGTCTTACCCTTCTTGCGGTCAAGTGACACAACATATTTACGATTATAAACTGATTAAACAAGTCATAAATTAAAACGATTAAATCCCGCTATTAAAGCGGAGGCTCAACAAAGCATTTAAATTCAAAGATATGCAACACTGCTAAGACATGTAGCTACATTAAACTCTGGAACGTAATGATCGATTATAACTTCAGTTTGCTCGTGAAGAGAAAAAATTCTGATTTCACCGTTTATCGTCATCCGTTTCTGTTCTCATCTCCTCTATGCTCACTGCCCGAGTGGTGTCACTAGTATTTGGCAAAAATGCTGTTAGCTGTTTTATGCCTTTTGTTGAAAATCGTGCTTTCCTTAATTTTCATTAATTTAATTACTCATTTACTATTAATACTCGTTGGTACGCACTTTAACCTGCAAATACTATCTGCAGACGAAGAAAACATTTTGGACTGGTGGTATAATTAGCTTTTTGTTGTAACCGCATTGTTATGACAGGTCGCGTTTATTTCCGAATTGTGGTGTGCACTCTGTGAAACAGTTGCGAGAGGAACGTTATATGAAAATATATAGACGATTCATCTACAGTGCTTTGCAAAATGGGCACTGTTCGAGGAGCATGTGATGCACCTTACAAGAACAATGGTTGTTTCGAATGGTTACAGATGTGTACTGAATGTGTAAGGCCCTAATGACCTCGATGTCGACGGGACGTCAGACCCAATGTTCCTTCCAATTGAATGTGTCTTTACTTTAGAGAGATGATTTTCGTTTTTGTTATTATTCCCTAGAAGACTGTGAAAAGCACCAAGAAACCATGCACCTACTGGCCGGAAAAATAGTTTCGAAACGATCTGGGACTGAACCCAGACGACCGTCGCCTCCCCAAATCTGTCGCACAGTGCAAAGGCACGGCTATATGCTGCCACAGAAATAGGTTGCTGGTGATGGTAGACGTAAGTGAATCAGAAAAACTTACGTTTTCAGTGATTTCACTAAATCACTCCAGGTAAATGCCGGGCTGAGTCCCTTGAAAAAGCACAGCCAATTTCCTTCCCAATCCCTGACATAGTCCGACCCTGTGCTCCGTTTCTAATGACCTCAATGTCGACAGGAGTTTGAAACCTAATATTCCTCCTTTCCTTCCTTTTAACCAGTATGCAAGCGACATGTCACGATTAATGTATAATGTTGTATTTAAAACTTGCGACTGGTCGCAGCTTTCGCGTTTAATGTGCTACACATTTAACAGAATACAATTTCAGTGGACCAGCCACAAAGATTTTAAAGAGTCACGACTTGTTACTGATGTTACCAAGTTGTAGAGGCATTCTAAATTTGCTTTATCGCGAAACGTGACAACTAAGGAACAGACTATCCGAAAATAACAAAATATACATTTCCAGTTTAATTCATTGCAAAAGGCTCGTAGCACAATAATATAAACTAGGAGCAGAGTCCGTCAGTAGACCATTATAAGGAAAGCCAGCCCTCATAAAGCAGACGGTCAGTATAAGCAGCGCAATACCCAAACACATCAGTGACCAATCGAGGAAAGGCGATGCATTCCTCTGTGCAATCGCAGTGCGAGTAGCATCATCCTATTAGTACTTGAAGACCAGCTATAGCTTTGTATCAGGGTAAACTGCGGTGCTTCACAACACCGCGAGCGAGGGTAAACAAAATTTCGTTCTTACACGGCAACCTACTGCAGCTAAAATTCACTGAATGTTCTTCAATTTGCCTCAGACGTTTCTTCTTGCATTAGATGTACCAGTAATATGAAACTGTTGAATGATAACTCAAAATGACATTAGACATGAACACATTTCTGTGGCAACTTCACCCCCCCCCCTTTTTTTTTTTTTTTTTTTGAGTCGTCAGTCTTGTGGCTCGTTTGATGCAGCCCTCCACGAATTCCTCTAGTGTGCCAATCTTTTCACAAGAGCACTTGCGACCTACTTTCTCACTTATTTGCTGGATGTATTCCAATCTCCGTCTTCCTCCACAGTTTTTTCCATCAATAAGTCCCCTTAGTACTACAGCAGTTAGTCCCTGATGTATTAAGAGCTGTCCTATCATGCTATCCCTTCTTGTTGTCAGTGTCTTCCATGTATTCCTTTCCTCGCCGGTTGCTTACCTTTCAGTCTACCTAGTTTTCAACATTCCTCTGCAGCATCGCATCTCAAATGCTTCCATTCTCTTCTGTTCCTGTCTCCCACAGACCATGTTTCACTATCATACTATGCTGTGCTCCAAACGTACATTCTCAGAAATTTCTTCCTCATATTAAGGCCTATGTTTGATACTAGTAGATTCGTCTTGCCCAGGTATGTCCTTTTTGCCAGTGCCAGTCTGATTTTTATGTCCTCCTTGCTCCGTCCATCGTGCGATATTTTACGCCTTGGTACCAGAACATCTTACCGGCATCTACTTCGTGATTAACAGTTTTGATGTTAAGTTTCTCTCTGTTCTCATTTCCAGTACTTCTCATTATTTTCGCCTTTCTTCGATTTACTGCCTGTCGAATTTCTGGAACAGTTCTCAAGCGAATGCCAGGAAGTGGTTCCTTCATCTTTGGAATCAAATCAAAGCCACAAGGACTGAAGTCCGAGGAGTATGGTGGATGGTACAGTACTTCCCAGTCCCATCGACCGAACAGAGTACCGAGCGAGGTGGCGCAGTGGTTAGCACACTGGACTCGCATTCGGGAGGACGACGGTTCAATCCCGTCTCCGGCCATCCTGATTTAGGTTTTCCGTGATTTCCCTAAATCGCTTCAGGCAAATGCCGGGATGGTTCCTTTGAAAGGGCACGGCCGATTTCCTTCCCCATCCTTCACTCACCCGAGCCTGCGCTCCATCTCTAATGACCTCGTTGTCGACGGGACGTTAAACACTAATATCCTCCTCCACCGAACAGAGTAGCCACAGCTTGCGCTCTATGCGCCCGCACATTGTCGTGTAAAATAATGGGTGGGTTGCGCAGAATGTGTCGCCGCTTCTTCCGCAAAGCTAGTCGCAGGTGATGCTCCAAAAACGAATAGTAATACTGCGCATTGACGGTCTGCCATGGAGGAACGTAATGCGTTAGAATAGCACCATCACAGTCGTACACGAGAATCACCATAACTTTAGACTACTCCAGTCGCACCATCAACAGAACAGACTCTGCTAACGGTATACTACGCCTTCCACATCGGTGGCAACGGGTTCTGCACAACGCTGGTGATTACTTTGAAGGACAGTAACAGGTGCAAACATGTAACTCTTTTGTATCAGTTGTGAATAAGTAGTTGCCACTATTTTAGTTCCAAGCCCTTTTATCAATCCATATTCTCTACTCATTAGACTGTTCATTCCGTTCAACAGGTCATGTAATTCTTCTTTACTTTCACTGAGGGTAGCAATGCCATCAGTGAATCTTATCATTGATATCCTTTCATCTTGAATTTTAATTCCAGTCTTGAACGTTTCTTTTAATTTCATCATTGCTTATTCGATGTATAGATTGTATACATAATTGTACACATATATAATTGTATACATATATAATTGTACATAATGTATATTACTCGCATTTCTCTATAGATTACCCCTGTCTTTCTCAGAATTTCGAACATCTAGCATCATTTTACATTGTCAAACGCTTTTTCTAGATCGACAGATCCTCTGAACGTGTCTTGATTTTTCTTCAATCTTGATTCCATCATCAACTGGAACGTCAGAACTGCCTCTCCGGTGGTCTAAAGCCAAACTGATCGTCATCTAACAGATCTTCAGTTTTCTTTTCGTTTCTTCTGTATATTATTATTGTCAGAATCTTGGATGCATGAGCTGTGGTAATTCTCGCACTTTTCGGCTCTTTTAATCTTCCAAATTCTACGCACAAACGGGAACAGTCGTTTTGTTGCCACTTCCCTCAATTATTTTAGAAATTCGTGTGGAATGTTAAGTATCGCTTCTGCCTTACTTGATCTTAAGTCTTTCAAACCTCTTTTAAATTCTGATTCTAATACTAGATCACCTATCTCTTCTATATCGTCTCCTGTTTCTTCTTCTACCACATCATCAGACAAGTCTTCCCCCCGTAGTGGCCTTCAGTGTACTCTTTCCACCTATCCGCTCTCTCTTCTGCATTTAACAGTGGAATTCCCATTGCTCTCTTAATATTACCACCCTTTCTTTTAATTTTACCGAAGGTTGTTTTGACTTTTCTATATGCTGAGTCGGTCCTTCCGACAATTACTGCTTTTTCGATTTTTTCATCTTTTTCATGTCTTAGCTCTCCTGCTCTTCCTATTTATTACATTCCTAATTGGCTTGTGTTTCTGTATTTCTGAATTTCCCTCGATATTGTTATACACCCTTTATTCATAGATAAGCTGAAGCATTTCTTCTGTTACCCATGGTTTCCCCACAATTGTCGTCCTTGTACCTACGTTTTTCTTTCCAACTTCTGTGGTTGCCCTTTTTGGAGATGTCCGTTCCTGTTCAACTGAACTGCCTGCTGAGCTGTTCATCATTGCAGCATCTGTAGCCTCAAAGAACTTCAAGCTTATCTCTTCATTCCTTAATGTTTCAGTATCCCACATCTTTGCACATTCATACTTTCTCTCAAACTTCACCAACCCCTCATCACTACTAAATTGTGATCTGAGTCTATATCTGCTCCAGAGTACGCTTTACAGTCCAGTATCTGATTTCGGAATCTCTGCCTGACCGTAATGTAATCTAACTGAAATCTTCCTGTATCTCGTTGCCTTTTCCAAGTACTTCCTCTTGTTGTGGTTGTTGAACTATAGTATTCGCTATTACTAACTGAAATTTATTGCAGAATTCAATTAGTCTTCTTCCTTTCTCATTCCTACTACCAAGCCCACATTATCCTGTAACCATTTTTTTCTATTCCTTACCCTAGAAGTGCATTCCTGTAGCCCATCACACACTTCACTTGTAAATATATAGTTCCCTCATCTTCATTTCAGACGGTGGAAATGCAATGTAGACTCACAGTAGAATGAACAGTGCGAGGAATCAACATCTTGCTTTGGAGTATTTCGCAACATGACTGGTCTGTATAGGTATACACTTTTAGTTCTAATTTCTCATCTAAATTACTCCATTGTTAACGGATCTGCCTTTCAACTACAGATAAATTTTCACTCACGGGATGGAATATTGTGAGAAACATGTCCATGTTAAAAATTTAGATTTGTACCTGTTTCATAGAATCGGTGTTGGTAGCTCTAGCTACATGTTTCCATCTTTATCTATTTAAAGGGATAGAGGACTCCATGCACTGTATTTCCACAGTTATTTGGTTAAGGCTGTGAATGTAAGTGAACACTGAATTTTGCAGTCCCAACACATCTCACTCAGCGGATCCTGCACAAGGAGCTTCTCACTCACTGTATTTTCACTAACAACGATGGGTGCGAATTTTCCCTCAACGATTCGACCCACATTCAGCATACGTAAACTTCATGACTGAGACTTCAAATTCGCAAAAGGATAAGGGGTAATTTTGAGCCTCTGTCGAGAAAATCGCATTTGAAGAGTGATGGTGTAGCTCTTACCAGGACCACCTACAATAAATCAGACCTCAAGGCAGATATCGATACTTGACAATATTGTGACAATCGTGGGGGTAAACAAACTTGCGTGCTTGTGTTTTCTTAACGTGTGTGTAACATTGTATACGTGACGTTCAAGAGATTATTTACTAAAGCAATTATTACTACCTATTATTTATGCTATATGCTGTGAATGTTGTCACAAGTGTTACGCTAGTGTTTATTTTCTCGTAAGTTCGTCATAATTTAAAGTGTAAACTGTTCGTAGCTGTTGTGTACCAGGATGTAAATCCAATTATGGCAAAACATACGATCAAAGAAATAGGATTGAGGAACAAATGTATTAAACAAATTCATAGAGATAATGTAGAAGTGAACAATAAAACTGTGGTATGCATTAAGCATTTTGAACCTAAGTTTGTGGTTAGGGAACACATTTTTCCTGTGGGAAATAGTGAACCCATGCGTGTGCCACGAAAAATACCAAAACTAACAAATGATGCAATTCCAACTATTTTTGTTAACCAACCTTCTTATCACACAGTACCAGTTCCTAGGGAAAGGAAGAACCCTGAAGAACGTATTCAACAGCTACTGGAACGTGATGGATGTAGTTTCAGTAATTGGTACGAAAATGACAATATACCTGACTTTCAGCATTTTAAAAGCGAAGTTCGTAAAAGGAATGTTTACCCATTTACACTTTTAGTAAAGGATGACTATGTGTTTTTCATTAAATTAAAGGATGATTTAGTCAGTGACGTGCCATTAGTTTCAGTGTGCTTCAAGATATAAAGTTCCTTGGAAGTAAAAGTGTTTCACAAAAATGTGTGTTTGCCTAAAGAAACCTTGAAATTGATATCACAGTTGGGGGAGCAAGAGGACTTGAGATGTGACAAAGGGACGAAATTAGACTCTGGTGAGTCACGTAAATGGTTTCTCAGATAGCTGTATTGGTACCACTGACAAGGTTTTCTCAAACAAGCACTGAAAGCTGGTAGTGATTTTGATGTTGATATAGCCCCTAAAATAGAATGTTTTGGAGCAATTATAACTTGCAATAACAAAGCAAATTAGATATTCTCCTGAGCTTGTGCTGTGGGTAGCAACAGTTTGATTTTCATTTCCTGGTGCCTACCATCACTTGAGAAAAACAAATGAGTTAACATTACCTCACTCTGCCTATTTAAGGCAGTTTCTATGGAAAATGGGTCCAAATAAACCCTCTATTGGTCCATCACAGAGTGCTTTTTTGAGGGAAAAATAAATTTCTTCAGAAAAATGACAAAGTAATTTCAGTGATGCTAGATGAAGTTTATGTTAACTCAAAATTTTCTTATAAGGCAGGAAAGATACTTGGTGTAACTGAGAATACTTCAGATACTAGAAGAGCAGATACAGTGCAGGTTTCCATGGCATCATCTTTACATTCTGATTATAAAGAAGTAATAGCTCTCTTTCCTGAAAAATGTTAACTCTGATACACTACTGAAAATGACAATTGATGTATTAAAGATTATGCACGAGCTTGGATATGTTGTAATGTGTCTGGTAACAGATAACCATAGCACTGATAGGAAAATGTATCAGCTTATGTGTGATGGCATTTTATGGCCATGTATTACAAATCCAGTTGCTCCATCCAAATCTCTCTTTCTTCTGTTTGACAGTGTGCACTTGCGTAAGTGTATTAGAAATAACTGGTTGAATGGAAACAATGAATCATTCATAATGCCAAATATTGAGGAAACACTTGCTTTCATTAATGCCTTTCTGCACAGTGATGAAGGGAATGCTGCATGCGAATATGTCAGTGAAGCAAAATTTTCAGATTTGAGGAACCTGTTTCATTCTGAGAAAAATAAACTGTTGAAACTTGCCCCAAAGCTAGTGAGAAAGACAGTATATCCAACTTCTATTGAGAGACAGAATGTTTCCATTGCTCTCAGCGTTTTTGATTGTAAAAATGTGACAGCACTAGAAATTTTGAAAAGTCTGAGGATTTATGATTTCTGATGGCACTATTGAGTTTTTAAAATTAATCATTAAATGGTTGACAGTTTCTAATGTGCAGCATCCCACAAAAGGCAAATACACATCACTGGACCCACTGACTTCAAATTTATGTTTCTCGAAAATTAGAAAACATATCTAGATATCTGGCATGCATTGCATACTGATGGAAAACTAACCAATGAAACGTATACTGCTTTCTCTCACACACGTGCAACAACAGTTCAGTTATGCAGATATGTTTTTAACACATACAACTGTTCCTACATTCTTACAGCAAAATTACATGCTGATGCTTTAGAAGCAATATTTGGAGCTTATAGCGGGCTAAGTGGCTGCACATATAATGTTTCACTCGAGCAAACCTTGGAATCTGAGAGAAAACTCAAAGTAATAAGTCTACTAAAGCTCAGATCTACTAAACATGGTGAATTTACTTTAAATCATTTTGCAGCAAAAGTAAATTACAGCATAAAACACCAAACACATGAAAATTTAGATGAATTAGAACCTGCAATAGAGGAACTAGCAAACATTCCCATGATGGATGAAGATTTGAAAGTCTTGGTTTGTATTGCTAGCTACACTAGCAAAACAGTACATGGAAAGCTGAGAAAAGGTGTAAAATGATTAGATTGTGAAGAAGTGCTACAGTCAGAGAAGAAATTTTGTTGCAGTGTGAAGCCAAAGAACTCCTTTCCTATTTCAACCAACTGAATCGTGGGGGATTAAAATGTCCTTCCATCATTATTTCCTTGTCTTGTAGTATATATAAACTTTTTCAAGTGAATCAGAATTTCTCAAGCTTGAAAATCAAAGAGATGCAGTACTTGCCTTAGAAACTGAATTGTGCGAAAATGCCATTATAACCTCAATGATGTGCGGAAATGTGGCACTCCTTTAAAGACAATAAGCAAGAAAATTACTGAAGTGCTTTCCAATATTTTTATTAATAATTATACAAAGCTCTTGAATGAAAAATGTGTTTCTAAGGAAATTGCTCGAACACTAGTAAAACAAAAAAGAGGAACTTATGAAGTCATTGCAGCAAAAATAACAAAATGCAAAGAGGCCAAGCTGAGCAGCAAATAAATCCAACAGGCACTCAAAATCAAACCACTTCTAGCATATTACATAATGACAGTGATTAGAATTAAGTGCATATTGTTTAATACAATTTTGAGCTTTAGCTGCACACTTCACTTATTATTGCTATGTAGCTTCTATTTTGCAAATTATCATTAGTGTCCAAATATGCAACTTGCATGTGTTGTGTAGTAGTCTGTTTGGATTTGATTTTGAGTTGCATCTCCAAATTTTACTTCATCATAGTACTTATTGCATAATTTGTGACTTTAATTCAACTTTTTATTTGAGTTTGAATATAGAAAAACACATAACAATACGACATTTCTTACTCAATTTAGAACCTACTTTCCATTTATGAAGTTTGTAATAACTAAACCTCTGAAATATTTGGTCTACGACTGCCGCCATCTTGATTTCTGTGTTGTGGTCTGATTTATTGTAGGTGGTCTTGCTCTGTATGTGCTTCTCACCCTGGGGCAGTAGAGGCTCAGTGGCAAGTGTTCTGCTTGTGCATGAGAAATCGAGGTTCTGAGTTCACATACAGGGAGATTCTCTCAGAATACACTCATGTCAGCTAGTAAATTACATGTATTTTGTATTTGATATTTATAAATTCACACGTTATGTTCCCTGAAACCCCTGTTTAAGGAAATCCTTTGTGCAGAAATATCATCTGTCAATGGAACATGTTTATACTATGATTCACAGTATTTATGTTCCACTGTCTCAGTGGCAATAAGGATCTGATCAGACCAACTGTACATAAACAGATTTTCAAAGGAAGAACACAACTTCGTCTAGCGTTTGAAAAGTATATTTTGGTTAACAGTCCAATATTTCTCATAGTGATAATGTGAGTCATCATATGAAAGTACTGAGAGGATTGTTCACATTTTTACATTTATATTCCCTCAAAATGTCGTATGAACCTGTTGAATGGACAGTTCAAATATTTAGATAATATATTACCTTGGTTATTGGACTCATGGCTTACATATTTCAAAATAGCAAATACACGGAATTCAAATTTTACACTCGCGAAAATGAGTGCACATTAAAAGATAAACCTACTGGGAGATGGCCTTGATCCTAGGACCTCGTTTTACGCATCAGAGCTTTTACGCCTACGCCACCAATCACCACATGTAACCTGAACTTATCATGTCTTACTAACAGCATCGATAATATCACAATACGATTTTCTAGAGACTGGTCCAAAATAGTATTTATGCTTCTGTCTGATTCAAGTCTAGGCCACGAATTATCAAACAGGTGAGATAACTTCCATCCCCTCTCCTGTAATAAAAAGGCATATAGCTTAACATTACCGATTTTCCAACTTCTGTAAGAACATATTATTCATCAAAGACATCAACGTAATTTTTTTCACACAGTTTAATTGCCACTACAGAGAACGAAGTCGAAATTTCGAATCTTTGGCAGGTAATTTTACTTTTCACAATTCACTCAACATCTTTCTTTCCCTGTTCACAATTTCAATCTAATGCCTGCTTCTTCGAATAGATATCCGAGTTCAATATAAGACAGTAGTAGCGGAGCAAAGCTGAAGCTGGGATCATCTGAATTGTTTCCTTATTTATTCAAGGTGACATCAGTAGATGCGGCAACATCATACTGATGATGTCACCAGATGACATCATGTGGTTTCCCTCCTCCCTTCCCCAACCTCCTCCCAGCCCCCTCCCTACCCTCTCTCTACCATTTCCCTCCCCCACCTAGGAATTTGTGGAAAAAGCTCAGCCTGTGCTGAGATGTTGGTGTGGCAGAATCTCTTTAGTTCATTATTTTTTGGGATTTGCAGGTGTTATTTTGTTGGAAGAATTCTCCATTACTGCCAGAAAGTGGTGTAAAACATTCAGGAAGGTGGAAATATTACCCTATCGGATCAAACAACAACTAAATGCTCTAATTACACTGCTACTGATCATCAGTCTAGATCGGTTAAAAAGTCATAGACATATACATGTAGAGCTACAGAGATCCAATACATACTCCAAAAACAGAACAGCTCAAAGCCTCACCTACAGATCAACTAAAGATTCATGAAATACTCCATAACACAGCGAATCAGCGCCATCAAAAACCATGTCTTAACTTCACCTAAAGACCATAAACAAGCATCGTAGATACCCAAATGGAGTTTGAAGATCGCACATATTTCTCTGCCTCATGATGACTGGGTGTTGTATGATGTCCTTAGGTTAGTTAAGTTTAAGTAGTTCTAAGTTCTAGGGGACTGATGACCATAGATGTTAAGTCCCATAGTGCTCAGAGCCATTTGAAAGATCGCACATAACGCGTGCACCTTCTGTGAGCATCAAATGCACTTCGTCCAACACTGTTCTAATTTGTTGATCCCTTCTGAATAATAGGAATTGTCCAAGTCTGCAAAATAGCTATTAATTGCTGCAATCACCTCCTTGTTTGAATAAAATCTTTGGCCCACCAGCCATTTCTGTGTATTGGGGAACAAACAGTAGTCCAAGGGAGCCAAGTCTGGAGAATGGGGGGGGGGGGAGATGTGAAACGAATTGGAATCGTATTTCGAACAATAACAACTGCTAAGGTGTGTGCTAGTGCATTGTCGTGATGGAAAAGGATTTTTGGCGGTCCAATCGCTGGCGTTTCTCTTGCACCTCGGTTTTCAAACGATCCAATAACCATGAATAATATGCACCTGTAATAGTTTTACCCTTTTCCAGATAGTCGATGAGGATTACCCCTTCCAAATCCTAAAGGACAGTCGCCAGATCCTTTCCAGCCGAAGGAATGGACTTCGCTTTTTTTGGTGCAGGTTCCCCCTTGGTAACCCGTTATTTAGATTGCCGTTTGGTCTCAGGAGTATAGTAATGTATCCATGTTTCATCCACAGTGGCGAAACGACACTTGAAGTCCCGCAGATTCTTCCTGAACAGGTGCAAACCATCCTTGCAACACTTCACGCGATTCCACTTTTGGTCAAGCGTGAGCAGTCGCGGAACCCATTTAGCGGATAGCTTTCTCATGTCCAAATGTTTATGAAAAATATTGTTGTGTTGGCAGAAGAGCCAACACCGTGTTACTCGTGGAGGCCGAAATGCACGCGTTTTAGCTCACGCAGGCTGGCGTGAGGAGGGAAGGACTGTACTGGCGTGAGGTCTGGAACATGCCAAGGAATTAGAATTTAGAAAGCAGACGTAATTAGTTTGATACTTAATTTTAATCCATTAATGATGAACGTCGCTCTTGACGGAACATGATTCACAATATTATCTGTTCAGTATACATTCGTAGTAACTGAATATGGCGCCTTGCTAGGTCGTAGCAAATGACGTAGCTGAAGGCTATGCTAAACTGTCGTCTCTGCAAATGAGAGCGTAAGTAGACAGTGAACCATCGCTAGCAAAGTCGGCTGTACAACTGGGGCGAGTGCTACGGAGTCTCTCTAGACTAGACCTGCCGTGTGGTGGCGCTCGGTCTGCAATCACTGATAGTGGCGACACGCGGGTCCGACGTATACTAACGGACCGCGGCCGATTTAAAGGCTACCACCTAGCAAGTGTGGTGTCTGGCGGTGACACCACAAGTATTATGTGCCAATATTATGTACCCATTCATTCGAGATGCCCACAGCACTAGCAATCTCACGCACCTTAAATCTTCTGCCATCCATCACCATATCATGAATTTTATCCATGATTTCTGGAATCGGTGGCGCAGTGGTTAGCACACTGGACTCGCATTGGGAAGGACGACGGTTCAATCCCGCGTCCGGCCATCCTGATTTAGGTTTTCCGTGATTTCCCTAAATCGCTCCAGGCAAATGCCGGGACGGTTCCTTTGAAAGGGCACGGCCGACTTCCTTCCCCATCTTTCCCTAATCTGATGAGACCGATGACCTCGCTATTTGGTCTCTTCCCCCAAACAACCCAACCCAACCCAATTTCTGGAATCGTAACCTCCACAGGGCGTCCATAACGTTCAGCATCATTTGTGCCCATATGGCCACTCGGAAAATTTTGAAACCACTTATAAACTGTTATAATCGAAGGTGCAGAGTCACCATAATGTTTATCAAGCTTCTCTTTAGTCTCCTGACGCGTTTTGCCTTTCATAAAGTAATGTTTAATCAGCACATAAAATTTTTTTTCGTCCATTTTTTGACGATCACTCGACTTCGTTGATTCACACGAATGCCAAACACTAAGAAATAGACCAATATGGCTGAAACATGGTGTGCGTTCTTTCTAAAGATGCTAGTAACTAAACATGACCTCCATATGCGCCGGTGGTGCCATCTCTCGGACTTTGCACGGACTTTTCAAACGCCCCTCGTATGTCATCCTGGTTCTGAAATGTATATTTCCAAAACTGTAGTTTTTAATGTATCATCAACAACATACAGCGAAACGGAATTTCCCAATCACTATTATACAGGGTGATTCAAAAAGAATACCACAACTTTAAAAATGTGTATTTAATGAAAGAAACATAATATAACCTTCTGTTATACATCATTACAAAGAGTATTTAAAAAGGTTTTTTTTCACTCAAAAACAAGTTCAGAGATGTTCAATATGGCCCCCTCCAGACACACGAGCAATATCAACCCGATACTCCAACTCGTTCCACACTCTCTGTAGCATATCAGGCGTAACAGTTTGGATAGCTGCTGTTATTTCTCGTTTCAAATCATCAATGGTGGCTGGGAGAGGTGGCCGAAACACCATATCCTTAACATACCCGCATAAGAAAAAATCGCAGGGGGTAAGATCAGGGCTTCTTGGAGGCCAGTGATGAAGTGCTCTGTCACGGGCTGCCTGGCGGCCGATCCATCGCCTCGGGTAGTTGACGTTCAGATTTCATAACTAACCTTTTTCGTAGGACTCTCCATACAGTTGATTGTGGAATTTGCAGCTCTCTGCTAGCTCTGCGAGTCGATTTTCCTGGGCTGCGAACAAATGCTTGCTGGATGCGTGCTACATTTTCATCACTCATTCTCGGCCGTCCAGAACTTTTCCCTATGCACAAACACCCATTCTCTGTAAACTGTTTATACCAACGTTTAATACACCACCTATCAGGAGGTTTAACACCATACTTCGTTCGAAATGCACGCTGAACAACTGTCGTCGATTCACTTCTGCCGTACTCAATAACACAAAAAGCTTTCTGTTGAGCGGTCGCCATCTTAGCATCAACTGACGCTGACGCCTAGTCAACAGCGCCTCAAGCGAACAAATGTACAACTAAATGAAACTTTATAGCTCCCTTAATTCGCCGACAGATAGTGCTTAGCTCTGCCTTTTGTCGTTGCAGAGTTTTAAATTCCTAAAGTTGTGGTATTCTTTTTGAATCACCCTGTATAGTTATTCACACAACTGTGTCAGGTATATGATAGATGTTTATGTGTAAACATAATTTGTCCTAAATAATGAAATCACGTCGTCACATATTAATCTTCTAAGCAGTTTGGCTGCATGATACGTTAACCCGATTGTGCAATAATTTTCCCACTGGTCTGCCCTTGCTATCTTAGGAATTCCGTGGTTGATATTTTTCCAAAAGTCTGATGGTATGCTGCCAGTCTCATAGATTATTCACACCAACATGTATAATTGTTTGGTCTCCTTTCCCCCCTAATGATTTTAGAAATTCGGTTGGAATGTTATCCATTCCTTCAGTTTTATTTGTATCTCAAGTCTTCCCTAGATCGTTGAAATTATCTCTCTAATACTGGAGCCCCTTATCGTCTCCTGTTTCTTTTTCTATCATTTCATCAGACAAATCCCCCCCTCATAGAGGCCTTTACTGTACTCTTTCGTCCTATCCGCTCTTTCCTATGCATTTAGTAGTGGGGTTCCCATTGCACCCTTAATGTTACCACTCTTGCTTTTTAATTCCGTTGAAGCCGGCCGAAATGGCCGAGTGGTTAAAGGCGCTACAGTCTGGAACCGCACGACCGCTACGGTCGCAGATTCGAATCCTGCCTCGGGCATGGATGTGTGTGCTGTCCTTAGGTTAGTTAGGTTTAAGTAGTTCTAAGTTCTAGGGGACTTATGACCACAGCAGTTGAGTCCCATAGTGCTCAGAGCCATTTGAACCAATTCCGTTGAAGGATTTTTTGACTTTTGTATAAGCTGAGTTAGTCCTTCCAACAATCATTTCTTTTTCGAATTCGCATTTTTTTTCTGCATCCATATCGACTTGGCTTCTCTGCGCTTCCTATTTATTTCGTTCCTAAAATATTTATATAGCCATATTACCGTTTTCGTTAACATTTTTATACTTTCGCGATCCGTTCGTCGATCAATTGAGGTATAGCCGCTAATTTTCTCAATAGAGCCACTTCGCGGGATGTATGTGTGAGGGAGTAATATGTTTGCTCACAGCAATTAGAAGAGGCAGTAAAGAGATCACCTCTCAGCCTCCCTTTTGTCAGAGTATTGCTTACCCTCCATATTCGCATGAATCCTCGAGTCTTCAATAGAAAACGATATATACCCCCAACAAAGTCACAGACGCCTGCTATTTCTTTCGAAATCCTATCACGTTGCAACAGCACTGTTCCATTAGTGAGAAGGCTGTCTAGCCACTACCCCTCACTGACCACGTAGAGAGCTATCACAACGAGAAAAAATAACACACTAATGTTCAGTGAGAAATCCACCACCATGTGTGGATGTCTGCATCTAGATATTTTTTGCGATTGGTAATGCTTCTAGTGATTTGTAGTCAGTGACATAGTAGAACGGTAGCATGTGTCTTCGGCTATTTTATATTCAACTTTTAAGTACATTCAACTCCAATGGCCGCCAAATTCACAATCCTCTGGAAATCACTATAGCTTACCAGTGTTGCAGCCCTGCTATAGACAGAAGCCTACATTTAAATACGTATTCTGCAAACCACTGCACAGTGTGGGCTATTTCGTAGCACTATTATCGATTTTGTTCACCCCTTTTCCAGTCACATGTGCAGTGATTGAGTAAAAATGAATCTCTGTATGCCTCTATACATACCTTTATCTGCTCATAATTGCAACGCCAGATATAGGCTTTTTGATGGCGAAGGAAGCCCTACTGCTGCATCTTTGGTATACAAATACTGTGCAAAGAAAATCTCATCCATTTGCAATTCATCGATATTGACTGATTGTCTACAAAGATGTCCCTGTATGTGTCCTTGTCTCCTTTATCATATTCCAGTAATCGCTCTGGTAGATATACAATGGCATAATACTATCAAAGCCTTCGTTGACAGCACAGTGTTTCATGAGAAATATCACCAGTTTTTCAATTGGAACATACCTACAAAATATAATTCTAACAGTATCACAGTGCATGGTACCCACTGAATCGTTTACATTGCTGCAACAGCCTCACAACTCTATGCACAATTCAGAACTACTACAAGTAGGGAAAGATTTGGGTTTAATAATAACATTGTTTATTTATTTCCCCTCCCTTTGGGAGTGGATCGACCATCATAGCGTATTCTGTCTAGAGAGTATATTCGCATGGTAGTATGCATATGCATAGTCTAGTTACTAATTTAGAAGCAAACCCATTACCTACATGCTTATCTGACTATTGTACATCTGGAGCTAATTAACAAACAAGTGCATGTGAGACCAAATCAGTGTCGGTGGTTCCTCCAGCGACAGCAGTCATCTTAGTGCCTCTAACACCTCGATCTGAACCGTACTGCCACAGTCTCTAGATGACATGCCGACGTGAATTGCGGCCACTTGCCTCCTACACTGTCACTTCTTAGTTGAGGAATACACTCCATTAAAAATCCATGCAAATAAATTTGAGTCTGGCATATGTTTCTGCTTTGGTTCACTGACCTCCCAGGTCTTAGTGTTTGGGTTGATTCCCCTATGATTCCAGCGAAAGAATCTGACCCCAACAAACGCATTTTTCTTTAGCTCACTCCGAATGCTTACTGCTAGGCATTTAACTGCAGTTAACAATTCCAATGACAATGTATGGAATTTATAATCCTAATAATGTGCAATAGATTTAGTTATGTTCAGTTCAACTACCAGCACCCATGTAAGTCTTCCTGCCTGCTTGCAGACGACTGCATCACCTGTGAACATCCTACATATAAACAAATACGCCCCAAGCCACTGTACATTGCATGGTGGAGAATACTTCGTACCAGTATTATCGATTACCCTTCCAGTTCAATCTGACGCACTGATCACATAAAAAAAAAGATTGTCTTGATGCTTCCATACATATCCTAATCCAACCTTCTGATTCTGGGAGAAATAGGTCGTCTTTCCCAAAAAAAATTCTGTTACATATTCGAATGGAGTACACTAACCTATACAATGCTAGCAGCATCCACTTGATGCTTTTGATTCGCAGATCAGCCATGTGACATGAACTGATGTGGGCTCACATGATTGGTGGACAGCACATGTTGAACTGCATAACGATGTAGATTCAAGAGATGACTGTGGGAATATCTCCATCCTGCACAGGTTACAAGTATTGTACAAAAGAAACATTTGAATCCACCAATAAACCTCCCCAATAGATATCCACTGTATTACAGAGCGACCTGTTTTCAAAGCTCTCTACTCTAAACATGCAATATGCTGACACTTCTGCTCACATAATCGTGATGTCACTTCTAGCCACGTGTTCTACAGTTGCTTGTGAATGTAATAGAACTGTAAACACTATACATGATTTACATCTACCTCTGCTAAAAAGGATGTGGTTTTTAAGCTCTGATTTGTAACTACGGAGATGGACTGTTCGAGTTTGATCCTGTCTAAATGCTATCAATATGGAGTTACAATTCAAAAATCAATATTGGATGTATATGGCGTGGAGACCATAGTTTTAATGGAACATTTGTTAGTGGAGCAAGTACCACACACAGCATCATTACACTTAAATAGCTATGACAGACATTAGGAGATTAAGTTAGACCCATTTCATTTTATATCTACATCTACATCCATACTCCTCAAGCCACCTGACGGTGGGTGGCGAAGGGTACCTTGAGTACCTCTATTGGTTCTCCCTTCTATTCCAGTCTAGTGTTGTTTGGTTCAAAATGGTTCAAATGGCTCTGAGCACTATGGGACTTAACATCTATGGTCATCAGTCCCCTAGAACTTAGAACTACTTAAACCTAACTAACCTACGGACATCACGCACATCCATGCCCGAGGCAGGATTCGAACCTGCGACCGTAGCAGTAGCGCGGTTCCGGACTGCGCGCCTAGACCCGCTAGACCACCATGGCCGGCGGTGTTGTTTGTGGAAAGAAAGATTGTCAGTATGCCTCTGTGTGGGCTCTAATCTCTCTGATTTTATCCTCATGGCCTCTTCGCGAGATATACCTAGGTGGGAGCAATATACTGTTTGACTCCTCAGTGAAGTTATGTTTTCGAAACTTGAACAAAAGCCCGTACCGAGCTACTGAGTGTCTCTCTTGCAGAGTCTTCCACTAGAATTTATCTATCATCTCCGTAATGCTTTCGCGATTACTAACTCATCCTGTAATGAAGCGCGCTGCTCTCCGTTGGATCTTCTCTATCTCTTCTATCAACCCTATCTGATATGGATCCCACACTGGTGAGCAGTATTCAAGCAGTGGGCGAACAAGTGTACTGTAACCTACTTCCTTTGTTTTCGACTGCATTTCCTTAGGATTCTTCCAATGAATCTCAGTCTGGTATCTACTTTACTGACGATTAATTTTATATTGTCATTCCATTTTAAATCACTCCTAATGCCTACTCCCAGATAATTTATGGAATTAACTGCTTCCAGTTCCTGACCTGCTATATTGTAGCTAACTGATAAAGGATCTTTCTGTCTGTGTATTCACAGCACATTACACTTGTCTACACTGAGATTCAATTGCCATTTCCTGCACCATGCGTCAATTCGTTACCGATCCTCCTGCATTTCAGTACAATTTTCCATTGTTACAACCTCTCAATATACCACAGCATCATCCGCAAAATCCCTCAGTGAACTGTGTAAAATCGAATTGGTATCCCATCAGGTCCAGCGGCCTTTCCTCTTTTGAGCGATTTTAATTGTTTTTCTATCCCTCTGTCATCTATTTCGATATCTACCATTTTGTCATCTGTGCGACAATCTAGAGAAGGAACTACAGTGCAGTCTTCCTCTGTCTGTCGTCCTCTGTTTCAGTACCATTTTGGTTACAGAGTGTCTGGACGTTTTGTTTTGATCAACCTACCGCTTTGACATAAGACCAAAATTTCTTGGGAATTTCTGCCAAGTCAGTACGTAGAACTTTACTTTTGAATTCGGTGAACGCCTCTCGCATAGCCCTCCTCACACTACATTATGCTTCGCATAATTTTTGTTTGTCTTCAAGGCTTTGACTATGTTTATGTTTGCCGTGAAGTTCCCTTTGCTTCCTTAGCAGTTTTCTAACTTGGTTGTTGTACCAAGGTGGCTCTTTTCCATCTCTTACGATCTCGTTTGGGACATACTCATTTAATGCGTATTGTACGATGTTTCTGAACTTTGTCCACTGATCCTCATCACTATCTGTACTTGAGATAAAACTACTGTGTTGAGCTGTCAGGTACTCTGAAATCTGTTTTTTGTCACTTTTGCTAAACAGAAAAATCTTCCTACCTTTTTTAGTATTTCTATTTACAGCTGAAATCATCGATGCTGTAACCACTTTATGGTCGCTGATTCCCTGTTCTGCATTAACTGTTTCACATAGTTCGGGTCTGTTTGTCACCAGAAGGTCTAATATGTTATCGCCATGAGTCGGTTCTCCATTTAACTGCTCAAGGTAGTTTACAGATAATGCACTTAAAAACGTTTCACTGGATTCTTTGTCCCTGCCACCCGTTATAAACGTTTGAGTCTCCCAGTCTATATCTGGTAAATTAAAATCTCCACCCAAAACTATAACATGGTCGGGAAATCTACTCGAAATATTTTCCAAATTTTCTTTCAGGTGTTCTGCCACAATAGGTGCTGAGCCAGGGGGCCTATAGAGACATCCAATTACAATGTTTGAACCTGCTTTAACTGTGACCTTAGTAGTGGGACTAAGAGAGTGTCAGCACACTCTGCATTGTTGCCAAATTTATTCAAGATGTCGGCGATGACATCATCCAAGGTGGCGGCTTATGGCGGGAAGACAGGCCAATTGTGCTATGTCCACTAACCTAACCTCCAGAAAAAATGGCGGGAATTTTGAATTTTGGCGGGAAAATAGACCAATTGGGCTACGTCCACTATATCGGCGCGAAATTCAAATTCCAACAGGATAATGCATGCAAAACCGTACTTGTCTTTATTATTATTGATTATTATTGATTATCATTTATTAACATTCATTATCATTTATTATTATTTATTATTATTTATATCATACATGTGTGTAAGCAGTCCAACTGTGTTAGTTCATACCCCTGCCACTGGAGAGCGCCGCCGTGACGTCATTCAAGATGGTTGATTTTGGCGGGAAGAAAGCCTATTGTTCTATCTTCACTGAACTACCATTACCATTCTCCTGCACATTCAGTTTTTGCTGAGCTGTCGTTGTCAAACCATCACCATGTGTTCTATCATAGAGATGAATGTGAGTGATAGAGCAGCTTTAAATAACTGCATTTCATGTAGACATTCGAGGGAGGACTGTAGCCACAGTTCACTACATGAGGTGTGGAAGCGTATGATAATGGAGGAGTGTCGGAGGAATAAGTACAAGAATTCTGTTGAGCAGATTTCGGCTATACAGAGGGATTGAGCCAGGATGCATCCCGTAACCAGCATATGTTCATGTGCATGCGCAAACTGCAGACATATTTACCATCAAGCATTCACTCTTCCAAAACGCAAGACACGTTCAGTTGACACCAATTCACTTCGGCGTAAGTATATTCGTATACTACGTATATACCATTGAAGACCATCCTGCAGAATGTGTTCAATCGATGAGTTATTGGTGTTTGACCGCGATGAGTTTAACAGCAGTGTAGTTTGCAAGCATGCATTACCCATCTCATGGAAACATCTGCTACTATTGGAACTGTCTACCTTTTCTAAAGCCAACATATAAGCTCCCAGTCCACAAGAGACGACTGCCTCCGATCCAGCAGAGCGACGAACTGATCTAGTTCACGTGTTCCCCACTAGAGGACACTTCTATAGGTCACATGTTCACCTCATTCAGCCAATCGGAAGCCGAAATCATGATGACGTAGTTGGCTTCTATATAACAAGCACTCAGCAGCTCCTCGATCTCTGTTCCAGTCAGTGAAGAAGAAGCGTCAGTCACCACCACAGCAGAATAGGAGGAGGAGCAAGCAGCATCAGAAAAGTAAGTCTCGAAATTATTATTTTTATTATTATTGCTATTATTATTATTATTATTATTATTTAAATTATTATTATTATTTCTCTACCAACATCACATCATTTCTTATCAATATTTGTCTTTGTGCTCCAGCAGGTCCACCCATTAGCAGATCCCAACATGTCCCGGTCCACGCACGTGAAGGCCTCGGACTCGTCCACCCAGGATCCTGTAGCTCAGCTTCTCAGCATGCTGGAGCAGGATAGCCAGGTGTTAACTCCTTCATTTGCACCATCCACTAATTGTAATCTCACAAGGGACGTCCCGCCATCAGTGCAAGAACAGCAGGCTAACCACGCTGGTGTGGATGTCGTCGATGAGAAGATACCGACCGCCAGTGCACCTCAACCTTTACTATTCGCCTCAAGCTATGTGTTAATAGTTAGTGCTTCAAAACGTCTTCATGTAGGACTTGAAGTTTCACAATAAGGTAGCCTGTCAACTGTGTTAGTGCTGGAAAATGTGCTCAAAAATATTAAAGTGAAATTTTCTGACTATGAGTGCCATGATCTGTGTCGTGTAAAATCACAGATCAAGAAACATATGACTACCGAATATTATCCATCCCACTCCTACCAGGACATGTACTGTGGCACTCTAACTGTGAGTATTCTGTCAATGTATGATGATGCTACACTAAAACTTAAAAGTGCTGATGGTTATAGTATTTTCATGCATTATCCCACTGTTGATAACTTGTTCAATTTAGACATGGCTCTAACTAGTACGCTAGAGAGACTAAATAGATGGTGCCCATACGTTCAGGCAGTATACACCGACATCATTAACTGGCTTCACACATGTAGCATCCACAAAGATGATATAGAACATTCTTTTAGTATCTGTATAACACCAGTGCCCAAGTCTTGTGCTATTCCTCGAATAAGTGTTGAAAATGTCGAACTCAAATTTACTGACGGAATACCAGACTATTGTAATTGACCCATAACATTACGAAATATACGTGCTGAATTTCAAGCATAGAAGAAGCAGCTGTTTTCCAAATACTGTACTTCTGCTGCATCACTTAAAAAAGAATGTACTGATTTTTTCTCATACTGATCATATTTGTAAATATTTTAATAAATAAATATATTATTTTATAATATTAAATTTGTGATTGTGTTTTTTATTTGTCAAGACAAAATGTCACCTACGTTAATCTATATGACAACCTTCCCTTTAAATACACCACCTGGAGTTCATTCTATTGTGTAGCCATTGTAGCTCAGTTGGTAAGGTGACAGCGCTATAGTGGCTACACACACACACATATTTCTCATCATATAAAAGCGTATTCCACACCTGGCACACATGGCTTTGTTGTAGGTGACTGGTCCTGTGATGATGACTAAGACCAGAAGACCAACAAGAATGGACCAGTCCTTCCTGACAGCATACGAGCTATAATTGTAGGTCCACCCAACTGTGGTAAGACAAATGTCCTCATGGCTCTGTTAACACACATAGACGGAGACCGCTTCGAGCACCTTTTCGTTTTCTCCAAAACACTCTTTCAGCCCAAGCACCAGTTACTGAAGAAAATATTAGATGGAGTAGACGGTGTAGCGTACAGAGCCTTCAGTGAAAGCGACGACATCCCCCCACCTGAAGAGGTAAAGCCTAACATTGCCTTCATATTTGACGATGTCACTGTTGAAAAGCAAGATCAAATGCGTAAATATTTCTGCTTTGCCCGTCATATGGGTGTTGACGTATTTTATCCGAGTCAGACGTATTCCGGGATCCCAAAACAGCTGCTACAGGATAACGCCAACCTCATTATAGCATTCAAACAAGACAATCTCAATTTAAAGCACATTTACCATGCTCACGTAGGGACCGACATGTCATACAATGAATTTGTAAAGACATGCGCTAATTGTGGGAACCACTCACAATACGGCTTTCTCGTTATTGATAAAACTCGCAAACTGAAGGTAGGTATAGCCGGAACTTTCAAGACCTTCTTCATATATAAACGTGCAAAATAGCTTAGTGCATCAGTTGACACTACGGCATGGACAAATTCGCACGCATGGCGCACGCTCAGTCTGAGAGGTTAGGTGCGCAGAGACAGAATGCTCGCATGTACACCAATATCAAATTTAACAATCTTGAGACGAGACTTGTTAAGGTTGTAAAGGAATCAAAGGACACCCAGAAACTTCTTGCGATTAACCAAAACCGGATAGAGAACAGAATTAGCGCAAGTGAGCGGCAGATAGAAGCCGGGGCTGTTGTTATTGAAGAAGGTAGTGCAGGAAACAAGAAAAAGAAGAACAACAAAGCATATATAAAACCACGTGATATTGAGCTCTCATTAGTATCCTTCGAGATGTCGACAAAGCATAAAGTCATTCAGGCGCGCAAAGCAGTTCGACATAAATTACGTTTGCTGAAGTTGGGACATATCGATCGTGGGCAAACTCTAAAAGAAACTTTTAAACCCGTTACTGAATCTATCAGCAAGATGGCTTCGCGTGATAATGATCCAATAGCAGAATTCACAAACCAATATCCGCCCGTTAAGATAGATTGAACATTTGGTGTCAGTAGGGAGAGACCGTACTTGCTAGACTCTCAAACTATAAATGTATTGGATAGCACAATACGCATCGGGGATACAGATTTTAAAAGAACACCTAGCTTAATGAACTTAATCTTCCTAAGACCATCAAAAAACTTAAAATACTCTGCCAGTGATCGCAAAGTCTGTCGTGAAATACTTCACTTGACCGATCTGTATAAAAATCCTGACGAAACACTGAGAATGCCGGAAAACTCTAAATACACAACCATTATACAACCTCTACTTAATGAACAACCTAATAGCATCGGTGAGGGTGTAGACTTCCAGCATAAAGGAGTGAGCAATCAACCCCCTCAGTATATATATTACGATGAGCCAGATGAACTAATAGACAGACTCCGACTGTTGATGGCTTCGGCTGCTGCGTGCAATGCGTGCAATACAGCTCATTCGAATGAGGTTGTATCAATAATCTCCGAGCTTCGAGAGAGAGGTATCATCGAATAAGTATGGAGACCGTGGTTCGAGAACTACATAAGCCAGCATGCAAAACATACCCTCGTAGGCATGTCATGATTAAAGGACTGGATGACTTGTGGCAAGCTGATCTTGTAGATATGAATCGATATTCACCTCATAATAATCGATTCAAATACATTTTAATGGTTATTGATACATACTCTAAATTCGCATGGGCATTACCTGTGAAAACGAAAACCGGTAGAGATGTTGCTGTGGTGTTTGAGCGTTTGCTGCAGACAGGAACGAATCGATGTCCGGCCAATCTTCAAACGGAACACGGTGGAGAGTTTTACAATGAACATTTCAAAACTGTTATTGAGCGGTATGGCATACACCACTACTCCAAGTTTACCCACCTTAAAACTAGTATCGTCGAACGGTTGAACAGAACAGCCAAAGCTCAAATGTGGATGCATTTTAATCTTCGCAGTTCGTACAAGTGTGTAGGTATCCTCCCACAGATAATTGCAAAGTATAATCGAACCAAACATAGTACAATAAAAATGAGACCGATCGATGTTGGCGATAATTCACTCATGGACACAGCATATTTCCGGATTAAAATGCTGGACCCTCGCTAACACATGTTCAATGTAGGTGACTTAGTACGTATTTCAAAACAGAAGACAGCGTTCCAGAAATCGTGGTTACCAAACTGGTCCGCCGAGATATTCACAGTATCAAAAGTGCAGAGAACGAACCCTAGGACATATATCTTGGGTGAGGAAATCGCAGGATGCTTTTACACTGAAGAATTGCAGGAGAGTTCTGAACCAGATGTATTTCTCATCGAACGCGTCATAAGACGTCACGGGAATAGAGCGCTAGTTAAATGGTTAGGATTTCCATCATCAGAAAACAGTTGGATTGACGCTGACAATTTGGTATATAACAAAGAACCTAGACATCTACCACGTTAGTAGCTTACCATGCACGATAGGAGGCACATCATAATTAGAGGTGGAGGTGGTGTTCTCGACAAATTACCTGTTGAATTGCACATTCCCGGATATAACTTCTGTGGGCCTGGAACAAAGCTTCAGAAACGCCTGGCACGCGGTGATAAAGGTATTAAGCTACTAGACGAAGCATGCCTTGAGCACGACCTCGCATACGCTGCAAATAAGGATCTCCCAGCACGTCATATCGCTGACCGAATGTTAGCAGATAAAGCCAAGCAAATAAGACGAAGAAAAGATCTAGGAATAGGCCAACGCGTTGCTGCATTCGTGGTTGATAAAACCATGCGTGGAAAAATTAAGTTGGGCCTGGGGGTGATGAATTTCAAACGAATTATGAAAGCAGCTCGAACAGCTTTGCGTGCGAAGAACAACCCCAGTTGTTTGAAAAACTGTATTCTCACTTCGATTTGTGCGGCAAAACGTGTGTTGAACGGTAGGACCAAGAAGAAGAACAAGACTTCAATTAAACCACCTAAGGTCCTACCACTACCTAAGACTTCAGATGCAATTGTCCCGTTCCTCGTTCCAGCCCTTGCAGCCTTGTCCGCTGTAGGGTCGCTTACAGGCGGGGCTGCAGCTGTCACCAAAATGGTCAAAAACGCCCAGAATGCACAAGCCCAACTAGAGGAAGCCAAAAGACATAATTGCGCTATGGAAGCAGCGGATATCGGGAAAGGTCTCTACTTGAAACCATACAGGAAAGGACTAGGTCTTTTCATAAATAAAAAAAAAGTCCGTTAGTTATCCTACCTGACTGAGCGCTCACGAATAAATATCTGGTTAAAATTGTTAAAGAAAAACTTCACATTCGCCCATTCGCGATACATTACCGAAGATCATGTGGAGGACTAATGAGTGCGGAATTGTAAACTTAGATGCTGCTGGGGGTCCAGGGACCCATTGGGTCATGTTAAGAAAAGTCCAAATACAGTTCATTATTTCGATTCATTCGGGGATTTACAGCCACCTGAGGAATTACAACGCTACTTCACCAGCAAAAGACGCGTCTTCTACAATTTCCGCCGATATCAGGACTTTAACACATACCTGTGTGGTCATCTCTGTGTTATGTTCCTCATCACAGCGACGGCGAACCCCCCCCCCCCCCCCCGGAATGTGTCATCGTCAGATCATGTGTGCGATATATAAAAGAGCTGTCATTGAACAGATGACCATCATTTGATGTTTAGATGCAATGTCGTACACTCTGACTTTCAAAGATCGAGGATCAGTATTACGCGCAAATTACTTTCCGCCGATTGATTTAAGTGCAGGGGACTGGAGCATTGCACTGATTGGTCTAGAGACGTATAACAGCATTCCAAATATCACACAGAGCAACAATAAACTACATCTTGAAATTGACGGCCAGAAGGAGATTCTACAAATACAACTTGGTGCCTAGGATATTGATGATTCAAACGAACTCTTAAAACAGTCAGGAAAAGGTATTGAACTACGGGCAAACATTAATACCCTTAAATCTGAAATACGGACAGAGAGTGCTACAATCGAGACATTCAATTTGTCCACTGCTAGGTTTTGCGAATGATCGTGTTTTGGTGAAGGACGGAAGTAAATTTTACTCATCAGATCATGCTGTAGATATACTCCCAGTGAGTACAATCCACGTTGAGTGTAATATTGCCACAAACTCATACCTGAACGATGAATTGATTCACTCAATTTACGGATTCTTTCCTACAGTCGGCACAGGGTGTAAAATAGTTCAATCCCCCACAAACGCTATATAACTCCCGGTGACTGTTCAGACACTGGACTACCTTAAACTGCGTATATATATATATATATATATATATATATATATATATATATATATATATATATGTGTGTGTGTGTGTGTGTGTGTGTGTGTGTGTGTGTGTTCATTTTATTGGATCAAATGTTTATAACGACAGATATATGTTCACCTGGTTGTTGTAGTGGAATAAAAAAATGTTTAGACCAACTTACTTGAATGAAATGTATTTTCAATTGGTCTTTGTAGTGGAAAATGTTTTAGAGCCATTAACTTGAAGTAAAAATACGTTTGCCTTTTGTTAAAAAAAGGTCTTTCCCATGGAACTTCTCTAGCGATACTATTATTTATCTTGTAAGATATTGTAATTAGCTTGTGATACCTCTGCTTTAGTTGTAATAAATATATATAGTTATCTCAGCACACTGCTTATGAATAATGTAAACGGCAGAAATTTCATTTTTTACATGAACGGAAATAATGTACTTTTTAACTCAAAGAATGTGGAAAAAACTCGATGATTATACTGATATTTCGCAAACACTGTAAAAAAATTCTGAATTCGAAAATAAACTAACTTATTTTACTGTAAAAAAAATTTCTAATGTTCTTATTATTTCACCCTCAATTATGATCATTCTTTTTTATTAAAAAAAGTGATAAATATATAAAAAACGCCGATGGAGCCACAGTGCACTGCAGAGAGAGGTATAATGTTTTTACTGCTTCAAAGACAGAAATGAATTCTGAATGACGAGTCCTGGACTTCGTCTGCCGGTCGCAAACAGACAACAGCACTCTCTTTCAGGTCCTGCCACTTTAAACGGCAGACGTCTGACGAAGTGGACCCTACCGCTTTCCCTCTTACAGGTCCTGTCACTTTCATCGCCGAGCAGGCGAGGTGGAAGCAGGTAAACTGGTTCAGTCAGCTCCATTGGAATGCCCTTCACGCACAGTATCACCAATAAACTTACTTCTATGGATGTAGGTGTCACAGAAAGAAAACAACAAGAATTCTTATGGAGAAAAAAATTATTTATTTATTTGTGAGCCATTTTAAAAGTAATTTTACATTTTCAGATGTGGACAAAAAACTATTTTTTTCTTCTTCACAAGTTCGCTGTCTAAGTTGATGGATAGGTGGACAATAGTAGTATTCCAGGTTCTGCATAGCCGCATATTTGAAGATTCGATGCAGCCAGCTATTCTTCTCATCGCTTTTAACGTAGATTATTGTCTCCTTGTGATCAAATACTCTCAACACTTGCAGCAAATGTTTATAAGAGATGCCAGTGTCATCCCACTGAATCCCATGATAAACTCTTCTTAGCCACATCGCGCTTCTGTCTGTCTTATTGCATTTGACATCTCTGAATGGTTTCGGTGAATCACCTCTTGATGCAAATGTTCCTATTACTCCATCACTTTGCGTGAATGCTATTAACACACAGTCTTTAATTATGAATCGCCTGCAGTCATGGTATAAAAATCCCTCGATATCAGCTATGATCCTTACACCCTGAGGTAGCATTGTGATCTGTCTTAGAGCTAACAGAGTGCCTATTAATTTATACAACTCATTGCACTACACCCATGAGCAGGGAGTAGTTAACAAGACGATCATGCAGAATGAGAGCATACGCTGAGGTCTGATCAGGGAAGTTTGCCGAAGATTCAAGTTCAATCCGTACATCTACAGGCCCTGATTTAATTATCTCATTCTGTTTTGAACAGTCAATCACAATTATTGATGTTAGCTTCTTGACACTCTGTGGACTGAGTAGGCATCCTTCATTTTCAACGCCTTCATAGTAAGATGCCCAGAATCTCACATACATGTCAAATGCCAGACTGTAGATGTAGATTCTCGTATGGGTAGTATTCTGAATTCAAGTAGACTCTGGCATTAGTTAACTTGCAGTGGTCAAAATCAGTTGAGTCCTTTGATACATTACCACGCCTTTGAGTTTAAAATGCGATTATGATGAATCGAGGTGCTTCCAACTCCACTGATGTTTTAATAACCCAAGTATGTGTGGATGCTGTAGGTAGGACTGGGTATTCAAAAAGCTCCCATCATCGGAAGGTTAGTGGTAGGTAGGTGCCAGCATTCAGAACTTTTAAGAGCTTCAAGTGCTCCTCGTCGGCATTTTCCATGATATGCTATTAATCTTGATTTGAACATTCTCTGCAGCTGTTTGAGAGAATGAATTCGCGTCACTTGCACTTCTCACCAAAATAAGTTCCTGTTTAGCGTTGATAATTATTCGCTGCATATCCTCAAAATAAACCATAAGCATTTTTAGTGGCACACATGCGGTAAATCGGCTTCGTCCACCCTCCCCATCCGCTGCATATATGAACCACCCAGCATTTTCCAAACTGTTTGAATCAGAGGGTGAGGCTGAAACGTATGTCTTAAGGGCTGGTGTAATGCTAACATTTCTAGTTCGGTCTATTTCAGTTCCGTTGAGTTCATAGCGTATCTCTTGATATATATATATATATATATATATATATATATATATATATATATATATTGTAATTAGTTTGTGATACCTCTGCTTTAGTTGTAATAAATACATATGGTTATCTCAGCACACTGCTTATGAATCATGTAAAAGAGCGGAAATTTCATTTTTTACATGAACAGAAATAATGTATCTTTTAACTCAAAGAACGTGGAAAAAAACTCGATGATTATACTGATATTTCGCAAACACTGTAAAAAAATTCTGAATTCGAAAGTAAACTACCTTATTTTATTGTAAAAAAAATTTCTCATTATATATATATATATATAATAAAATTAATTTGTGGAACTCACATACTTAAAACTAGTTCTGACTGGATGGCTAGTGGCAGGTGAAACTTACAAACTAAAATCTATAACAACTACTCAGATCGAAGCAGATATGAACTGCGTAAAATTGTATTTTCTTCTTCTTTATTATAAAAGGAGGAACTGAAGGTCTAAAATTTTATCTTTTTGCTCATATATACATTAACTACTAATACTCGTCAAGAAATGTATACAAATATATATAAAGATTTTTTTAATGATTTTATTTTTAGTTTTCTGTTTTTTAATTTTTTTATGATTTTTTCTTTTGTAGAATAAATAATATTTATATTTACACACAGACACACTTAACACAGGCTCTCACACATTCACACACTCAGACATACACAGAAGCACGCAAGCTGATACACACTACAAAACACTCTCATCCAGTATTTACACTATGATAAAAGCGTCATACTACTACTCTGCAGACACTCTCGCCATCTCTCTCTCCCTCTTTCTCTCTCTCTCACTATCTCTCTCTCCCTCTCAATCATAGTTCCCCACCACTTGTCTCGCTACAAGTGAATATTGTGAGTACGGGCGAGTTTCAATGCTGTCATCACAGATGACCCTTTCATCGTCATGAGGCGACAGACCGATTTCAAACTGCAGCACAGTGTACACCTCATGCTCTATCGATCGAATACTAGTTTGCTGGACCATATGCGGCGGCTGCAGCTCAGCGCCGCGAACACCTCCGCGCAGGCATTGCAAATAGTCTTTGATAGACAGAGCTCGTGATGCCATGCGTCGTACCGGCCCGGCTCTGAGTGGGACCTTCCAATGTGCGATATGCATACATCTTGGACCGAAGACCCACAAACTCCACAATCGGCAATCCATTCAACTCGTCTTTCATGAGACCGATAACCTTCTTGTTTTGTGGAACAATATCATAAGGATTATTAGCCTCATAAGAAGACGTGTGGAATTCATTGGCGTGGTACCTAATTACTTCATATATCACAGTTCTTCACCCAATAGATGAAACTATCTGTATCCATATAAAGTAATTTAGGATCTGCGGAATGAGTTTTCACGAACTCATAATGAAAGCGGTACATATGGAGTTTGGATAGGTCTAGTATGCACATCCCAGATAGATAGGTTTAGTAAACTCTACTGCAGTTTTACCCACCTCCACAGCAACAAAGTTCTTATTGAAAGTGGTGACCCATTTAAAATTTGGTCTGGCAATGCATTTTCTTACGCCATAACCCCCATACCATTACTTTCTAATAAAAATTTCACGCTGTTCCCTCAAATTCTCCATAGTTTTACCGAAAATTGAATTATTCATTAATTTATAAAAATCTTTCTCAAAGTCACACGATGCAGAAGTTCTCTGTCTCATATTCAGATCAATGTACTCCTTCAACCAGGGGGACTGCTTGAAGGAGATGGCCCGTGTGATTTTAACCAGCTCCATACCCAAGCTGAGGCATTGCTGGAGGTTACGATAATGAATGCTTGTCCCCCAGCCTTGTCATCAGTTTCGGTGTGGAGCCTCCTCGCGGAACTAGTTGCTCTGGACACAGCGGCAAATTGGCATGCGCGTCATGCAAACTAATAGGGTATGTGAATTCTGCCCACACAACATACCCTACATCAAAATCGGCTGCCATACCCCCCCCCCCCCCCTCCCTGATTTTCCACCTAATCCCTTGCATTCATCTTTGGACAGCCACGTAAACTCGCCAATCGGCAGCGATTGCATTATAGCGTGCCCGTATAAATTATTGATGTCTAGATACATTATGTAACTTGAATCAAGGGATGCTTTGAACCTGTCATCCATCCATGGATTATTTGCTTTCACGTGTCTGTGGATACATTGGCAAAGTCCCCCACGGATCCCCCGCTCGAAGAAAAGAAGTATGTCAGGATCGGTCAATAATTCAATACTGCACTTCGTTTTCTTGAGCATCACGCCCCAAAACAACCCAGGAGCCGTGTAATAAAAGGCGGGGTACAGAGAATATGTGGTCATACATAGACTCCAGAACTTCTCGAAAACGCCCACAAGCAAGCGCACGTCTGTGTCCACGTAAAGACGTGCGTCCTCTCCTAAATTAGAAATATTGAATTACCGCCAGACATTAACGGCATGCTCATACTCTGTATTCGTTATGGTGTCGCCTGTGAGGTTGCTGGAGAATGCAGTTATGTCGGGTAGCCTGGTTTCGTTGAGTTTGGCCATACTATCCACATACTCGTATGGGAAAACTCCCTTCCTAGTCACAAGTTGAAACTTTTCCTCGTCGGGAAATGCAGCTCGAGTGATATGCATTACCCCACGAGATAGAGTCTCAACAAGTTTCTGTAGTGGTGCCTGCATAAAACGTAGTGTATCAAGGAATTGCAGCGTAATTCTCGGCGACATTCGTTTGGAGAATGAAATATACTTCTCGATGTTCTCAGGTAGGACACTCACCTGATCTTTCTCCAAACCGAAATCGGCCAAGTGCTCAACTAGAAAGTGAGCGTCACACCCACTTAAATTATGGAAGAAAACAGGTATGTGCCTAGGTAATTGGTACTTCAAATTGCATTCACTGTGAGCTGTGCCTCGGAATTCCCTGTAAGATAACAGTGATCCCTATGAGGAGTTTCCACTTTTCTGCCTAACGGAAGCCCACAAATATGACACTCGGTGGCGTTATTATACAAATCTTCATTCTCCTTCGATTTGGTCATGTGAACGTTGCCGCTGTATAGCATATCAACTTCCAATGAAAATTTTTCAAACTCAAAGAGCAACCAAATCGGTGGATTCTCCCCGACGTAAGATTTGTGTTGGTTAAGGTTGCAGTCGTATGACGATACAATTTGGTATGCTGCCGCATGTGGTACGTGTTTCTCTATAAAGGTAGTGTGTGAGGTCGTAGGATCGCCTTCACAGTGGGTCACAGTAGCGAGGAGGCATTCAAAGTCGGCATACACTACGTACGGGCAGCGCTCCTGGTGGTGAGCATACCTTAACTTTATGAATTTGTTTTCCTCGGTGGGCATAATAACACGTACCACATCTTTGGAGGTACAGTCTACTAGATGCATAGCTAATAACTGCTCAGATGAGAAATAATTGAGGCACCTTAAACAAATATTCTGCTTACCATTATGATTACTTAGTTGGGAGGAAAGGAGGTGGGACATGTCTTTGATCCAGACATTATGATAATTGTCACCTTCAGAAAAGAGAAGCATATTTACATGCAGCTCTCGCTCACCGGCAAATTTTGAAAAATTGAGGGGGCCGACTACGATATGTTTGTCTCGCTTGTCTGACATGCTTTTCTTCTTCTACAGCCCATAAACGTGTACCGATATTCCGGTATTTTGTGCCTCGGATTTAGGTATGTCCTGGATCTTGATGGGAAACTCAATACCATCAAAGTTATAATACGTGTTAATATCACTGACTTTGTATGTACCCGGACGATAAGGGCAATCTCTATAATTGTAGTTTCTTTCGCAAGCCAGGGTTGACCATGCAAAACAAGCGTGATCTATTCTATTTTGGACATTAATGCACGCCCTCTTGTTAGCTATATCTTGAGGGAGATTAATATAGCTGGACCCTCCATTTAATGGATCGTGGACATGTATATGGATGAAACTTCCTGGCAGATTAAAACTGTGTGCCCGACCGAGACTCGAACTCGGGACCTTTGCCTTTCGCGGGCAAGTGCTCTACCAACTGAGCTACCGAAGCACGACTCACGTCCGGTACTCACAGCTCCACTTCTGCCAGTACCTCGTCTCCTACCTTCCAAACTTTACAGAAGCTCTCCTGCGAACATGCAGAACTAGCACTCCTGAAAGAAAGGATATTGCGGAGACATGGCTTAGCCACAGCCTGGGGGATGTTTCCAGGAGAGCACTTGCCCGCGAAAGGCAAAGGTCCCGAGTTCGAGTCTCGATCGGGCACACAGTTTTAATCTGCCAGGAAGTTTCATATCAGCGCACACTCCGCTGCAGAGTGAAAATCTCATTATGTATATGGATGTCCAGGTGTAGAATTCGGCTGAGTGCCTTAGCTGAACCGTTAACTTCCATCTCGGAAAACCGGCCCAATATGACACTCAAGGTTGGTTTACAAAACCACTCGGCGATTGATGTGCTCTGCTGTATCAAGCCATTGGCCCAAGATAAGCCCAAAGATAATGAATGCTGGTCTCTCCATAACCAGAGCACTGCGCTGCACCGAACGGCGGGATAACGCGGATTCTCGACTACCTTAAGGAGCTCGGTTTCTAGGGCAGGAAGGCACGTGTTTAAAAATCCAACAGGATCGCGGTACCTCCCTGCCGGGTTTTCGATCCTAGTGATCGAGATTCGCTCCTCAAAGGCGTCCGCAATCGCCAAGTACTGCAACTGAGGTATGGTATCGCCGACCTGATCTACTTCACTAAAAGGGCGGGAGAGAGAACTGCTACTAGCCACAGGATCACTAATACTAGAGCTATAACTAGGTGAGGTAAGCTGTACCTCGCACGATGGAGGTGATGCACGTGCTGGCCGCTGTGAGGGACCCGCGGGCGTGCCTCAGGGAGAGCAGCCAGGGGAGGGCTAGGTAGTGGCGATGGCAGCCGCTTCCCGTGCGGCGGCTGGAGGTGCAGGCGATGCACGTGGCGGTCGGGAGGCGCCAGGCTGCTTGACCTTGGCGACGGCAGATGCAGCGACCAGGGTCGTTTTAGCCGGCGAGGCACGTCTCCGCGGCCGTTGTTGATTGTCCAGTTTAAGGTACGTTGTCCAAGACGCGACGCACACTAGCGACTGCGACGGGTCGCTACGTGACGTCAGAAGTTGCCTGCTGGCGCAGGCGCAGTTCGAGTTTGGGATGCGACGCGCGACTGTTGCGGCAGCTGCCGCAGCACTGCACCAGTGAGCAGTGTTGCGACGGAAGTCGCATGACACAAAGACGTACGGCTGCCAGAAAGATGTCGAGCCAGTCAAGGAAAACTGAAATGAGCCACTCACAGGATGTGATGCTCTGTGAGCTGGTCTCGCAACATCCTTGCCTTTACGATTTGAAGAACCCTAAATATAGAGACACTATGTTCAGAGACAGAATTTGGGAAGAAATTGGTGCACAGTTGAAACTGGCAGGTGAGTGAAATATATAATATTTTCCCATTAATGCAAATTTTTCAGGCCTGTTATGAAAATCAGTATAATCCATGCAGATGTAGAATTAGAATGATGAAAATGAACTTGAAGGTCAATTTTCGCATTACTGTTTTTTGTGACGATAAAAATTGAAAACGGCAAGTACATTATAAAATGAACAATCTAAAGTACAACGAGAAAGTTACATTTTACAATACCTTCACTTTGAAAGTAAACGGTAGATTGGTGTCTCGATGATACCTTCTAGTTGTGAAAAACCACCACCAGATTGTTGTACAGCTTTCTGTAATCAATAGATGTTCGTTTTTGAGGAAGGCGTTTCTCAACAAATTGCGCAAACAGTATGCTGCAATAAGTAATTTGTCACATTCACTTCAATTCATTGGTAGAAGATGCTGCTCAAAAAACTTGTGCCAAAAGTACACTACCGTTTTACAAGGCCCTTCTGGTCTGACACAGTTCACAATTGAAATTCGTCTTTTGTAAATCCTGGAGTCATCTTTTGAGTGCAGCTTGGCAAGATTAAATGTTCATGTCATCCATAACGATGTATGCTGTGAGAATATAAGAATATGGAAGTTCATTTGGATGGGAATAAAGATTCAGTCGGCTATGAAAGTTGCCTTAGCTTGTTCCAAAAGTTTCTGCATGGGAGAAACTGACAAGTAAAATTTGGGGAAATTTTGTGAACAAGCACGGACATTATTTCTTCCACATTTCTGCCAGTGTATACTGTAGACGTTCAGAATCAAAATTCTAGAGATGTTTAAGGTGTGACCCTATCTTGTTGTCAAGAACTTGAAACAATGCAATGACGCTAGCGTGCGCTTATTGTTAATAAACTTATCTTCCATTGGAATTTTAGGTGAAATGTGCAAAAACAGATGGAGGAATATTCGGGACTCGTATCAGAGAAATAAACGAGAAAGAAAGCTTGGAACATGTTCAGATGCCTCAGCAAAACCAAGAAAATGGGTTCTGCTTGATCAATTGGCTTTAAGAAACCTACATTTCGTAGCATTTTAAATGAAATTGTCAAGAGCATATGGGGAAATATTAGTAACTCATACCGGAGAAATATGACATAAAATGGTTTCATTAGGTCCAAATGTGTCAGCGAAACGAAACAAATGCATTCTCTATCGTGTGATGACCACACGATTCTCGTTGCGCGTCGACAGAACCGGCGGCTAGTCGCGACGCTCCCGGAGATATATGAGCCCAAATCTCGGAAACGGAGATCGATATCATTCTGATCTCAACTTTAAAAATAATTTCGATATGTTAGCTTCTTTTCATCGGCAACGATGTATGACCTAACGTGAACCATACGTAAAGTAGCCAGCGACCACATTTTTCACTGTACACAATTCAAATTTTATGCAGTAGGTTACTTGTAAATTAAGTATCGGAATAACTGTGACGAATATCGGAAAAATAGACACCTCATTATGAAGCTGTGATGTGAAACTGTAAGATACGCAAACATCAATTTTTTGTGCCTTTTACTTTCCTCACAATTGATAGAGAAGTAATATACAGCGAAAAAAACACGCAAAACCGGAAGAGATACTTTTCAATTTTTTAAAGTAAAAGGAGAATCTGTATCGAAAAACTAACTCTGGGAGCCGATGTAACTTTGTTGCATTAACATACAGTATTTTTTACAGCAAGAAAATCGGAATTCTTATTTTTCTTATGTATTTGAATCCGCCGCGGCCGACCGGAGCTTGGGAAACAGCGACGACTCCTGTCGTGTTGCGGCCGTGTCGCAGTCTGCCAGGGTGGGAAAAGAGGAGGGGGCAGCGTCGCAGTCGCAGCCAACTGTCGTGTCTTGCACAACGTAACTTAGCGGCAACAGGCACGCGCGCGACCGCTAGCTGGAAGTCGACCGCTGTAGAGATAAAGTAAAATAAGTACACTGTCTATGGCGATGAATTCTAACAAACACAAACATGGTTTGTGAGTACTTACCTTTCTGGCACTGACTCCAGGGCATGAATAATTGATCTGGGCAGTCTATTGCCCCCTCAAAAAATTCATCAAGTCCATCATCCAATAAGGACTTACAATCACCAAGAACAAACAAGATATATACACTCCTGGAAATTAAAATAAGAACACCGTGAATTCATTGTCCCAGGAAGGGGAAACTTTATTGACACATTCCTGGTGTCAGATACATCACATGATCACACTGACAGAACCACAGGCACATAGACACAGGCAACAGAGCATGCACAATGTCGGCACTAGTACAGTGTATATCCACCTTTCGCAGCAATGCAGGCTGCTATTCTCCCATGGAGACGATCATAGAGATGCTGGATGTAGTCCTGTGGAACGGCTTGCCATGCCATTTCCACCTGGCGCCTCAGTTGGACCAGCGTTCGTGCTGGACGTGCAGACCGCATGAGACGCCGCTTCATCCAATCCCAAACATGCTCAATGGGGGACAGATCCGGAGATCTTGCTGGCCAGGGTAGTTGACTTACACCTTCTAGAGCACGTTGGGTGCCACGGGATACATGCGGACGTGCATTGTCCTGTTGGAACAGCAAGTTCCCTTGCCGGTCTAGGAATGGTAGAACGATGGGTTCGATGACGGTTTGGATGTACCGTGCACTATTCAGTGGCCTCTCGACGATCACCAGTGGTGTACGGCCAGTGTAGGAGATCGCTCCCCACACCATGATGCCGGGTGTTGGCCCTGTGTGCCTCGGTCGTATGCAGTCCTGATTGTGGCGCTCACCTGCACGGCGCCAAACACGCATACGACCATCATTGGCACCTAGGCAGAAGCGACTCTCATCGCTGAAGACGACACGTCTCCATTCGTCCCTCCATTCACGCCTGTCGCGACACCACTGGAGGCGGGCTGCACGATGTTGGGGCGTGAGCGGAAGACGGCCTAACGGTGTGCGGGACCGTAGCCCAGCTTCATGGAGACGGTTGCGAATGGTCCTCGCCGATACCCCAGGAGCAACAGTGTCCCTAATTTGCTGGGAAGTGGCGGTGCGGTCTCCTATGGCACTGCGTAGGATCCTACGGTCTTGGCGTGCATCCGTGCGTCGCTGCGGTCCGGTCCCAGGTCGACGGGCACGTGCACCTTCCGCCGACCACTGGCGACAACATCGATGTACTGTGGAGACCTCACGCCCCACGTGTTGAGCAATTCAGCGGTACGTCCACCCGGCCTCCCGCATGCCCACTATACGTCCTCGCTCAAAGTCCGTCAACTGCACACACGGTTCACGTCCACGCTGTCGCGGCATGCTACCAGTGTTAAAGACTGCGATGGAGCTCCGTATGCCACGGCAAACTGGCTGACACTGACGGCGGCGGTGCACAAATGCTGCGCAGCTAGCGTCATTCGACGGCCAACACTGCGGTTCCTGGTGTGTCCGCTGTGCCGTGCGTGTGATCATTGCTTGTACAGCCCTCTCGCAGTGTCAGGAGCAAGTATGGTGGGTCTGACACACCGGTGTCAATGTGTTCTTTTTTCCATTTACAGGAGTGTATAAATGGAATTGTTAAAAAAAGACATAAGTATATTAATATTATTAGAGATAGGTAATTTTTTGACTTACAAGTAAGGTGCTGTTGGAACTGTTGCTGAATGGCCTCGACCTGCGTATCAATAGAATCAAGGTCCTGAATAGCATTTCCTGTAACAGAATCTTGAATAAATTTGGCAACAATGCAGAGGGCGCTGACACTCTCATAGTCCCATTACTGACCTTCAACCAAATTATTTCACATTTCGGATCTCCGTCAATTTCCTTCGATACTATTGCACTTTTTATCGCTATAAACACGCCATCCCCTTCACCGTCCAGCCTGTCTTTGCAGTATACATTCCAATCTGAGTTTAGAATTTCATTGCTGTTTACATCTGGTTTCAGCCAACTTTCTGTCCCTAGTACTATCTGGGCATTGTGACCGTTTATAAACGAGAGCAGTTCTGGGACCTTTCTACAGACACTCCTGCAGTTTACTTTTACCACATTAACATTGTCATTCCCTGCGTTTTGTCTACTGCTACCTTGTCACGTCTCAGAAGGCGTCTTGTTGGGCCTATGGAGGGAATTCTCTAACCTAAAAAACCAACATGTGCACTCCACACGTACTCTGCTACCCCTGTAGCCGCTTCCTGCGTGTAGTGCACGCCTGACCTATTCATGGGGACCCTACATTTGTCCACCCAATAGCGGAGGTCGAGAAATTTGTCCCCAGATCTCCGCAGAATCGTCTGAGCCTCTGGTTTAAGCCTTACACTTCTCCAAACCAGAGGACCGCAATCGGTCCTGGGAACCATACTACAAATAGTTAGCTCAGATTCCAGAGCGAGGCTTTCCGCCTTCACTAACTCTACTAACCGCCTGTACGAACTGAGGATGATCTCTGAACCCAGACGGCAGGAGTCATTGGTGCCGACATGAGCAACAATTTGCAGTCAGGTGCACCCAATGCTTTCTATCACCGCCAGCAGGGCCTGCTCCACATTTCGGATGAGACCCCCCGGCAAGCAGACAGAGTGAACACCGGCCTTCTTCCCCGACCTTTCCGCTGTTTCCCTAAGTGGCTCCATCACCCGCCTAACATTGGAGCTCCCAATCACTAATAAACCCCTCCTCCCGTGTGCCTGCTCGGACCTTGCTGAAGGAGCGGCCACAAGTCCGCTCACAGGCAGAGTGGGCAATGCCACACGGCCAGCCTCCACATTGACCGTCGCCTCATGCGACGTGAACGCCGTTGAACCCGCCACTCCCCTCGGGGAGAGGGTGGCCCAACCGCGCCCGTTACCCGCAAAGATGTCTCGACAGCAGGAACCGTGGGTGAAGCATGTAACACCTGGGGTGTACCATGCGATGCACCAGACTTCCCACTGCCGCTACACTCCGAGGCAGCAGCCTGAAGACAGCTGACCGCGGCCATCAGCACGTTCAGCTGTTTGCGAACAGTGGCCAGCTCCTCCTGTGTCTGTACACAGCAGTCACACATCCTATCCATCCTAAGAAATCAACAATTTACTGTAGAGAGTTAAGAAATCAACTTTTAACTAGACTGCTGATTCACTAACGGCGACTGATAGCTGACTAATCTGTGGTTACTTATTGTTGGAAACAATGAAAATAAGCGCTTACTGTCTCTGGACTGTATTCAAAACAAACACGAAATCTATGGAACGCTATTACTAGTACTCGAAAATTGAAGCTTCCTAAAAGCAAAAACACACGGAAAAAGTAGTGAAAAGTAAGAAAAACACAGTTAAAACTTAAATTTATGTAGCTTGCTGCACAGGAGATGTGAAGCAGACGGCAGTTACGATGACACTGTACCACTGTACCATTGTACCATTTGATTACTGGATATTTTTTTCTTCTTAAGCAAGTTACATTTAGAAAACAGGAGGGATTCTGTATGGATGTATAGGGCATGAAAGACTGTAGTTTTAATTGGACACTTGTTAATGGCAGTAGCGAGTACCACACATAGCAATACTGTACATAAACAGCATTGTCTTACGTTTGGAGACTATGTAACAGTATTTTGCAAATAACTATTTTTGTATGCATCGAATTCTACATTTATTGCATCCAGAGCCTGCTGGAGTAGGTACACCATCTTGAATTGAACTTCCATTAGTCTTAGAATGATTGGGTGACCGAAATTACAAGCAATACATTTTCATCTCTATGCTCCCACTATATTAAGCAAGATAATACCACAGAAGACTTACAAGGGGGCTGGTAGTTGACCAGAATATAACTAAATCTATTGAACATTAACAGGATTAGAAATCCCATACACTGTCATTGGAAGCGGTAACTGCACTTAAATGCGTAGCAGTAGGCATCTGGTGCGGTCTGAAGAAGAATGCATATGTCAGGATCAGATTCATTTACTGGAATCTTAAGGGAATCAACCCAAACACTAAGAACTGACAGGTTAGTGAGCTAAACCAGAAGAATATGTCAGACTCAAATTCATTTGCATGGATTTTTAATGGGGTGTAATCCATCCACTGAGAAGTGACAGTGTAGGAGGCAAGTGACTGCATTTCCCACCGGCATGTCACATAGAGAATGTGGCAGTACAATTCAGATTGGGGTGTAAGAGACACTAACATGCCAGCCGCGGTGGCCAAGCAGCTCTAGGCACTTCAATTTTGAACCGTGCGACTGCTACGGTCGCAGGTTCTAATACTGCCACGGGCATGGATGTGTGTGATGTCTTTAGGTTAGTTAGGTTTAAGCAGTTCTAAGTTCTAGGGGACTGATGACCTCAGATGTTAGGTCCCATAGTACTTAGAGCCATTTGAACCTTTTTTTTTTTTTTATACTCAGATGACTGCTGTTGCTGGAGGAACCACCGACATTGATTTGATCTGGCTTGTACTTGTTTGTTAATTAGCTTTTCATGTACAATAGTCGAATAGGCAAGTAAGTACTGTGTTTGCTTTTAAATGAATAACTACAGTACGCATATGCATTCTACGATGCGGATATACCCTCTTCTAGATCGAATGTGCTATGATGGTCGATCCAATCTCCATGGGGAAAAGTAAGCAATGCTGTGATTAAAACCTGAATCTTTCTCTTCTCTTGCGGTATCTCTGAACCGTGTGTGTCGGTGCAAGGGTACTGCAGAAATGTAAATAATTCAGTGGATAGTGTTCGTGTTGGAAGCCCTGTGGTATTGTTAGGATTGTATTATGGAGGTATATTCCAATTGAAAAACTGGTGCTATTTCTCACGAAACACTATGCTATCAATAAAGACTATGATACCAATTATACCATCACATATTTGTCGTAGTGACCATTGGTGTACGATCAATGAGAGTAGATAGTCCACATCGAATGATGGTTTGCAGAATACGTATTTAAATGCTGATTCCTGCCTGTAATAGAGTTGCGACACGGGTAAGTTGTAGTGATTTTCAGAGGATTGGGGAGTCGTGTTCGTTGGAGTTGACTGTAATTAACAGTTGAATATAAAATAGCGGAAGACACCTGCTACTGTTCTATTACATCGTTCACTACAAATCACTAGAAGCAGTGCCAATAGCAAAAAATATCTGGATGCGAGTATCCGCATGGTTCTGAATTTCTGCCCAACTGCAGTGAGAAAATTGCGGTAATACCTGAACTGATCGACGAACTGATCGAGAAAGTATAAAAATGTCCGCGGAAAAACGGTAATGTGGGTATATATATACCTTAGGAACGAAACAAATAGGAATTGTAGGACAGCCGAGGCGATATGGTTGCAGGAAAAGAGTGTGAAGAAATCTAAAAAGAAATGATCGTCAGACGGACTGACCCAGTTTATAGAAAAGTAAAAAAATCCTTCAGTGAAATTAAAAAGTAAGGGTGGTACCGTTAAGAGTCCAATGGGAATCCTACTATTAAATACATATGAAAGAGCGAATAGAAGGAAAGAGTACAATGAAGGCCTCTATGAGGGAGAGGACTTGTCTGATGAAATGATAGAAAAAGAAACAGGAGACGATAAGGGGACACAGTATTAGCGACAAAACTTAAACGATCTAGGGTAGACTTAAGACATAAATAAAGCTGAAGGAATACATAATATTCCATTGGGATGTACAGGATGGGGCGTATGGGCAGGCGGTGGACGTTGTGGAATAATAGGGTAATTTTTAGAGAAAGGCCATTTATTGGCTAAAGCATGATGAAAAGGGGCTACATAGGCCTAGGGAGGTGAGGGTGAGCCAGAGCTTACAATTTGGCGAACATTGTTCGCGAAGCTACCGAAAGTTGTTGTCTGCCAAAACTAAGTCCACAGTGCCGCAGCACCGGGAGAAGCGGGAGATGTTCAATGCTCCAGAGCGCGCATCCGACTCGCGGGTGAGCAAGAATACAAGAGAGCGGTCCCGGCGACGGGCAGCCGGGTATGTTCGATGCACCACGCGGCTTCCTCCGCCCTGATTGGTCAGGACCGAGCAAACCGTGCGGGCGGCATGGAACTTTCCAGAGCGTTGCCTGCTAAGCGACGCCTGGGGCGGCGTTACCTCGTCAGCACATGAGAGAGGCGCGTGAACAAGGTGCCCTTCATCGGTGCTGACTTCCTGTTACTAAACCGTGGGACGAGAGAATTTACAGGCAGCTAACACTGCCGGCTGTGGCTTGACCGCAATGGAAAAATGAAGTTACCGGTTGGAGGTTCATATAATAAAGTAAAATCCCTTATTGTCTGGCTCATCCTTTACAGGGATTTCTAAAATCATTACAGGAAAAAGGAGACCAAAGACTATTCATGTTGGTGTGTATAATCTATGGGACTGGCAGTGTACCACCAGAGTTTCGGAAAAATAGCAATCACACAATTCCTAAGATATCAAAGGAAGACAAGCGGGAATACTATCAGGTTAACATCTCATGCAGCCAAACTGAAGACAAGATTAACATATAGAAGAGTGGAAAAAGAAAATTGAAGATCTGTGGCGACATGATTTCGATATGAAGGACAAATTACAGTACTTTTACACATAAGCCTCTATCAGGTACCTGACACAGATGTGCAGATAACTAAATAACAGTTACTGGAAAATTCGATTTCACAGAAAGCTATCGATGATATATTAAAAACTACAGCTTAGGGGATATACGTTTCAGAATCAGGATGATGTAAGTTAAGAAGTGTATCTCATAACTCATATTAATGTCTATAGTAGGAGGTTATGCGCTCCCAACACTCGGCGCATGTTTGACACTTGCACAAAGTGCACATATTATGCGTGATCTTTAGACTTCATTTACCTGTAGGTGAATTTCAAAAGTGTTAACGTAGTGTATTTCATGATATTTGCAATGAGTTTGGATCTTCATATGATATATAGGTGAAGTTTAGGCGAGATTCGTAGCTGTGTTGGTGTACTGTTTTCTGCAGTATTTCACGAATCGTTTTTGATCTGTAGGTGAGGTTTTGAGCTGCAATATGTATTGGATCTCCGTAGCTCTGCATGTAGATGATTATGGTCTAGATTGATGGTCTGTAGCAGTGTAATTTGAGCATATAGTTGTTGTTTGATCCAACAGGGTAATTCTTGCACCTCCCCGAGCTTTCCCACTAATTTCTGGCAGTATTTGAGAATTCTTTCAACAGGGTAGTACCCGCACATCCACACCAACAGATCACCCCAGACTGAGCTTTTCTCACCAACTCCCACACACTGGACTCACATTCAGGAAGGCGATGGTTGAATCCCACGCCTGCCCATCCTGATTTAGGTTTTCCGTGATTTCCCTAAATCGCTCCAGGCAAATGCCAGGATGGTTCCTTTGAAAGGGCATGGCCGACTTCCTTACCTGTCCTTCCCTAATCTGATGAGACCAATGACCTCGCTGTCTGGTCTTCTTCCCCAAAACAACCCCCCCCCCCCCCAACCAACTCCCAGATGGGTGAGGAAGTGGTAGAGAGAGGTTAAGTGAGGAGACTGGGATCAGGTTGGAGAAGGGAGGAGGGGGGGGGGGTAAAACCTATGATGTCATCCAGTGACATCGTCACTACGATGTTGCCACATCTAATGTTGCCATCTTGAATAAATTTGGGAACAATGAAGATTGTCCTAGTTTTGGCTTTACTCCACTACTGATGATAGTCGAGAAGCCTGCTTTCTGGCTGCTGTGTTTGTGGATGTGGGTAGCCTGTTGGGTTAGTTTCTGCTCAGTATGTGAAAGCTCTTGTGTTCGATGCTCACTAGCAATGAAAATTTTCACTTTTACTAAACAACCTCCTTCACGTCTGTCAATACCAAGTAATGAACAGTGAAACAGCCATTTTTTGGAACTCTTGTCAAACATGATGCCCTCCCACTACTGACTGGAGTGAAAATGGATTAGATTGGACCATGGAAGAGGCAGATGTTGCAGCCGTTTTAAATTATTCAGGTTGCTTACTCACAAAATGTAGTTTTGGGTCATTGCTGAAAAATAATAAATAAAAACATCACCATGTGTTTGCATATGATGGTATCGAGAAATTCTGTTACAAATGTTCCTTTTCTTACTATAAAAAATGGTTCAAATGGTTCTGAGCACTATGGGACTTAACTTCTGAGGTCATCAGTCCCCTAGAACTTAGAACTACTTAAACCTAACTAACCTAAGGACATCACACACATCCATGCCCAAGGCACGATTCGAACCTGCGACCGTAGCGGTCGCGCGGTTCCAGACTGTAGCGCCTAGAACTGCTCGGCCACCCCGGCCGGCTTCTTACTATAAACATTGTTTCCAGATTAAGGAAAAAGACTATGAATGACAACAATAATTTTGCCGTACTGTTTGCGATACTCAGTCTTAGAAAAATTTTATATGGATTTGTTTCTGTGACAAGGAAAACATAATGAGAAGAATGCTGAAATGTAAGAACAGTATGAGAAAGACAGTACTTTAGCCTGCGCAGTGGCGTGTCAGCTGGACAGACTTACTAGATAAACCTATGTTTTTGCAAAGATCTGTTCTCTGAGTTTTTATTTCAAATAATCATATGTGTTAACATTACGCCCCAGTAAGTTATTGTATGATTATTATTTATTTTAATAAGATACCGACTTTGGATCAGTTAGCTGCAGCTGTGAAGGTTCACAATTGCCTGTCAACAGTTTTAGTTTTAGATACTAAACAAGAAGTAGGCTTAAGTTTGCCAAGTTTAGTCGAGAAGTTACAAATTCGTTTCTTTATTACGTGCCCACTTAAGACTATCTATAACTAAATTTAATAACTTCTGCTCACTGCAACTCAGTGGTTTAGTTTTCTATGGGTACCTTTACATCTCTTGTTTCGAGATCGATCCACGACGCCCGATAGCTAATTATCTAAGGGCCTTTCAACACCTGTCGATGTGAGGGCGTTGCTGCAGCGTACATGCAATCCAGCACCACTCCAATGCGGTTATATAAGTACCGACATGTAAGGAAAGGTTTAGTGTGGCCTTCGAATGGAAACTTTTTCACCGACTTTTATATTAGTAACGTATCTATAGAGGGAACTGTCATTAGTGCTGCTACATAGCTACTGGACTTATAACCACAGCAGTTGAGTCCCATAGTGCTCAGAGCCATTTGAACATAGCTACTGCATGAAGTTGTCTAGGTGGGTGAGGACTAAGCTCAAGTAGGGGTTTAACATCACTCACGACCAAAATATTTTTTTAACATTTTGTGCTTAAAGGAGCAATCAACCCAATTAAGAGAAATTTACTTGTAAGCTTTCAACACCGAATAAAAAAAACACGTTAAGAAGAACCACGACAAGTTTCAATAGAATTTCATAAATATGTACTTCCCCAAGATGTGCTGCATTCAAGTAAGATTTTAATACACTGTCACACCGGCCCACATTATACTGTTAAAAAAATAGGTAACCCAAAATGTTGTATGTGATTATGTAAATATCTCTGTTCAAAGACAAGAAATAAGCTTTGCACTTAACTGTGACAGTTATGGAAGGCAATACATTCAACAACGCACCTCACAGAGGCAAGGAAATTTGCAGTTAACTTCTAATCATTAAGTTTCAGTTCCAGTAAAGAGCTACCATGTAGTTATTAGGACATTTAAAAAATTTAGTGTAAACTTTTGTTACAGAAGAATGATGCAAAAAATTTATACAGTACCAGTGCTTCAACACGACAGCTACAGCAACAATTTAGGATATCGTACTCTCTGACAGCCAGTTTACTGGGCTACAATTTGCTTGGTACCACAGAATTTTCCACAACACCACTCACAAACGAAATGAATACTTACTAAAACAATTCCCTTAAAATTTACATTCAGTTCCCCAAAAGGACACACACACACACTTCAAAATACATAATTAAAAAATAAATGCAAAACAGGGCCAATGTTGCGCCGAGCGGTTTTTTTATTTTTTATTTTTTTATTTTATTTTATTTTACAAACACATGCCGGTCTCTTGAACTCGCACTTAACTTAACCATGACCAGGACTTAAGCAAACACGGAGATTGAGCCAGTATTTTTAGAATTCTAATAGCTGTGAAGGCTGGTAAGGGATATAAGCAGACGGCGACACACTGTAGAAGACGAAAGAAAGGAACACTTTGCGAACCTCACACTGTCTCCGAATTCAATGAACGGAAGTAAGGTACCTCACCATAGTTCTAAGACGCCACGCTTCCATATTAACCAAGGCGTCACGACCACAGACTTCCACAGTAGGAATAAGTTGGGCCGCCACGTGTCCTCCGGAGCCACCATGATGAAACTTATTCTCGGACACGTGGGCCTAGGTGGAATACTGAAGTCCAGTCGTCTGACAGAGAAATTGCGCGACTCAAATGACAACACGCCATGACTGAAGACCCCTCCCTGCTCCGCTGCCTGCTGTCGTCCACCTCACTTCTCACACTGCCACTTGTTTACTTCAAAACGGCTCGCCCTCCTCTAGAAACAAAGATGGCATATGGAAGACGTACTGAGACCTATAGACACAGCACGGCTCAATTTATTTATTAACATTTCAGAGGGACCCACCACCTTTGTGTTTTCTACTACATACCAAACAATTTTCAGAATTTTAGTACCTTTCTTGTTTCTTATATAATTACAATGTGCATTAAAACAAGTAAAACAAAAAAAACATAAAGTACAATTCGGGAAAGGAAGAAAAACACAAATTATACTATATTTTACGAAGAAAATAATACACAAAACGAAAGATTTAGATAGCAAAAGAGGTCCTTTACCTAGCTTTTTCAAGTGGGAGGGCTCCGGTAAACACATAGAGAGGGTCTCACCTGAATTAGTGTATTCTGCTCTACTATAGCTACTACTATATGTTTGTGTGCTGTGATACTAGCTCTACGTGATTTATTTATAAAGTATGACAGTACTACTTGTTACTGCAATTGCTGCCTCCACTTAACCGCACTGTAAGTGGAGGATGAGCCCCTTGATTCTCGTCTCCCTGAAGGGTGGTTCTTATCTATGTTGTGCGCTTCTGTTTGTGTATTTACATGTTATTATACTGCATATGTACGCTTGTACACAATTATGAAAAGTTCATATCTTTTACAGTGTGCATCCTATGCACTTCACGATTTACACAATTTCATGTTTGAAAATAATGATCCAAGAACTAAATAATTACTTGATTTACTTGGGAAAATTCGTTGTTTTGTTTCTATTACTAACTTATTTCTAAATTCCATGTATGTATTACTTGTAGTATTTTTGCAGTCGTGTGATATGCTACTATGTCGTATGAGTATCTGGTGATATTGGAGTGTTCATGTCCTCATCTGTGTTCATCTGTTTCCATATTAGTGTTTGAAGCTCTGTTGTCCCATGCATCACGTTCTGGCATAGGGTGTGATTTGGGTCGTGATCTTATATTGTCGTTACTGCTTATAAGTCTTGTGTAGCGCTCTCGATATTTCATCAGTGATCGAGTTAAGCATGCTCCAGTTATCTGAAGTAGTAGTGCTAAATGTGTACCACCCGATTTTTCGGGTTGCCTACCCATCAGGAGCAAGCATAAGGGGCAAACATGTTGCATAACCTAATGTTGGGCACTGTGCTCTGGGTGTCTTATCCTAATATTCTGCCCTTTCTTGGCACTTAACCTATTGTTCTGTTAAGCGGTTTTCCATGTCACACCCATCCCCTTAAACTTTTGTATGGCCTTGATACCAAATTAAGTAATTAGTTATGTACTCCCCCCCATTTCCTGGTACACTTTTGGAATTTCACACGCTTTTGAACGCCATTTTTGGCGCACTCTTCTTTGACACTCTCCTCCATCCCTTTAAACTATTGTACCACTTTTAATATAAAGAATTATGCAAATTAACCTAGTGTTCTTCACTTAACCTGCTGTTCTGATCCAATGTGCACACACGCTAGTGTGGCCTGCACTGCAAAGTGATGACGCAGCCGTCAGCTGCCGGACCGTGCACAGGTGTCCGTTCGGGTTCTGCAAGCATGAGGCGCCAGCATCCCTTTCATACTTGACACCTGAGAAATTCCTGTTGAAACACGTGTTTACCTGGTCATCGTGGCTGACGCATAGCTGCGGATCCAGCGCCAAACAAGAGCAAAATGTATAGCGGCTCACCTTCGCAGGTGCAGCTAAAAGGTTGTCAGTGTTATACTGACGTCACAGGTGTATGTAAATAACAGCCAAGTCTCCCTCTGGACGCACTATAGAAATCTGTTGCAATGCTTCCCAGAATAACACAGGATGCAATCTTCCTAACGATCCTAACGGGACAGCCCGTCCCACATGTGAGACCCATCAGCCCTCACACATGTATACCTGTCCAGTGTGGCTGACACATAGACACAGGATGTTTGTGCAGCATGGTTGGAATTTTCAGTGTCCTATGACTACTGGTCTGGAGTTGTCCTAATGCCACAATGGCGGATGAGGGAATGCGTCATGCTAGAGATGGATGGTCTGCTTCAACTTGTCTTTGAACACTTGAACAAAAATACATCACCTTACTCTCAGAACTTTCCATAGATACCCTGACCCCATCTTGTTCGAACCAGTCTGTAGAGGCTCCTATGTCCCAGCTCAAAGGATGTCTTGTGAATGAATGGAGCAGTCTGACTGGCTCTTACTGAAATTACCCCCCAAACGGGTGCTTCTGACGGTGTGGGAGCGCTGTCCGCCATTTTTTTTCTGCAGGTGAGACTTTCAGCAGCGAAGCTATTTTGTACAGATCGCCATATTACACTGGCAGTTGAACCCAACAAAAGTGGTCTACAAATCGTCAAATATGGAAAGACACTTCCTCAATTACACTGCTCTGCCACTGACGATGGAAACTTGAATATTTCAGCGTGAAACTGATCTCCACGTACCATATCGATTTAGTAAACATACAATTCGTTTATTACTTATTTATTTACATGTCAAGTTTTGTAGGACCAAATTGAGGAGCAAATCTCCAAGGTCATGGAACGTGTCAGTACATGAAATTACAACATAAAAGTAACAACAGATACAAATAAAATGTTTAAGAACCCAAAAAAAGTCAACCCATAAGTTTAAGTAAACACTATCAACAATACAACAAGAATCAGCTTAATTTTTCAAGGACAGTATAAAAGGACAGTATAAAAGGAGTGACCCATGATTAAACTCTTCAGTTTCGATTCGAAAATTTATGGATTACTGATAAGATTTTCGAATTCTTATGGTAGCTTATCCAAAATGGATGCAGCAGTATATTGCACACCTTTCTGTACAAGAGTTAAGGAAGTCCGATCGAAATGCAGTTTTGATTTCTGCCGAGTATTAACTGAAAATCGTATCCTGCGCCATACAGAATCGCCACTTCTGCATCCTGCATATAGCTATCGACCATCAGACAGTCGTAGATATACCGTAAAGACAGACAGCACCTGCACCTGCACTGTATATACTCCCCGCAGCACTATATGTTTTCCGCGAGGTCGGGCTGTAATCCATCGCAGCCAAAGGTCACAAGTCATCCGCCCCCGCACATACAGTGGCCCGACGAGTGAGCAGAGCGCCCTCAATGGACCGAGGTCACTCTCCAAACTGTTGTACAAAGGCCTGGCAGAGGGTTCATCGAACCATTTTCATACTACTTCTCTACCATTCCACTCTCGAATGGCGCGTGGGAGAAAGGAACACCTAAATCTTTCCGTTCGAGCTCTGATTTCTCTCATTTTATTATGATGATCATTTCTCCCTACGGAGGTGGGTGTCAACAAAATATTTTCGCATTCGGAAGAGAAAGTTCGTGATTCAAATTTCGTAAATATATTTCACCGCAAAGAAAACCGTCTTTGTTTCAGTGACTGCCACTCCAACTCGCGTATCATATCAGTGACACTCTCGCCCCTACTGCGCGATAACACGAAACGGGCTGCCCTTCTTTGCACTTTTTCGATGTCCTCGGTCAGTCCTACCTGGTAAGGATCCTACACTGCGGAGCAATATCCCAGCAGAGGACGGACAAGTGTAATTTAGGCTGTCTCTTTAGTGGGTTTGTCGCATCTTCTAAGTGTTCTGCCAACAAAGCGCAGTCTTTGTTTCGCCTTCCCCACAATATTATCTATGTGGTCTTTCAAATTTAAGTTGCTCGTAATTGTAATTCCTAGGTATTTAGTGGAATTGACAGTGCTTAGATGCACGCGATTTATCGTATACCCAAAATTTATCGGATTTCTTTTAGTACCCATGTGGATGACCTCGCACTTTTCTTTGTTTAGTGCCAATTGCCACTTTTCGCACCATACAGAAATTCTCTCTAGATCATTTTGTAATTGGAATTGATCGTCTGATGATTTTACTAGACGGTAAATTACAGCATCATCTGCAAACAATCTAAGGGGGCTGCTCAGATTATCACCTTGATCATGTATGTAAATCAGGAACAGCAGAGGGCCTATGAAACTACCTTGCGGAACGCCAGATATCACTTCAGTTCTGCTCGATGATTTTACATGTATCACTACGAACTGTGACCTCTCTGAGAGGAAATCACGAATCTAGTCACACAACTGAGACGATACTCCCTGTGCACTCAATTTGATTGATAGTCGCTTGTGAGGAACGGTATCAAAAGCCTTCTGTACATCTAGGAATATGGAATCGATCTGAGATCCCTTGTCGACAGCACTCATTACATCATGGAAGTAAAGAGCTGTGTTGCACAAGAACGATATTTTCTGCAAATTGAGGTCAGTGATATGGGTCTGCAATTCAATGGGTTGCTCCTATTTCCTTTCTTGAATATTGGTGTGACCTGTGCTACTTTCCAGTCTTTAGGAACAGACCTTTCGTCATGTGAGCAATTGTATATTATTGCTAAGAAAGGCGCTATTGTGTCTGCATACTCTGAAAGGAACCTGATTTGTATACCATCCGGACCGGAAGACTTGCCTTTCTTAAGTGATTTGAGTTGTTTCGCAACACCTAAGATATCTACTTTTATGTCTCTCATGCTAACAGCTGTTCCGGTTTCGAATCCTGGAATATTTACTTCGTCTTCTTTCGTGAAGGAATTACGGAAAACTGTATTTAGTAACTCCGCTTTAGTGGCACCATCATCGGTAACATTTCCATCGCTATCGCGCAATGACGGTATTGACTGTTTTTTGCCACTGGTGTACTTTACATATGACCAGAATCTCTTTGGGTTTTCTACCATATTTTCAGACAATATTTCACTGTGGAAACTATTAAAAGCATCTCTCATTTAAGTCCGCACTAAATTTCGAGCTTCCGTGAAACTTAGCCAGTCTTGGGGATTTTGCGCTCACATGAATTTAGCATGCTTTTTTCGTTGCTTCTGCAACAGTGTTCTGACGTGTTTTGTGTACCATGGTGAATCAGTCCCGTCTGTTATTAACTTATGCGGTGTGAATCTATCTATTGCTGTCGAAACTGTATCTTCGAATTTGAGCCATATCTGGTCTTCGCTTAGGCCTACATAATTAGCTAGGAAGGAATGGAGACTCTCTCTTAGGAAGGCATCAAGCGAATTTTTATCTGCTATTTTAAATAGATATACTTTGAGTTTATTTTTAGTGATTTTGGTTGATATGTATTTGAGCTTCGCTAGAATGACCTTGTGTTCACTAAACTCTGTATCCTTCATGACGCTCTCTATTAGATCAGGATTATTTGTGCCTAAGAGGTCAAGTGTGTTTTCACAACCATTTACAAATCGAGTGAGCTCGTGAACTAACTGTTCAAAGTAATTCTCAGGGAAAGCATTTAGTACAATTTCGGAAGATGATTTCTGTCTACCACCGGCTTTGAACATGTATTTTCGCCAGCAAATCGAGGGTAGATTGAAGTCTCCACCAGTTATAACTGTGTGTATGGGGTACTTATTTGTAATGACATTCAAGTTTTCTTTGAACCGTTCATCTATTATATCATCTGGGGTGGGGGGTCGGTAGAAGGAGCCAATTATTATTTTGGTACGGCTGTTGAGTATAACCTCTACCCATAGTAATTCGCACGAACTACACTACTGGCCATTAAAATTGCTACACCACGAAGATGATGTTCTACAGACGCAAAATTTAACCGACAGGAAGATGCTGTGATATGCAAATGATTAGCTTTTCAGAGTATTCACACACGGTTGGCGCCAGTGGCGACACCTACAACGTGCTGACATGAGGAAAGTTTCCAACCGATTTCTCATACACAAACAGCAGTTGACCGGCGTTGCCTGGTGAAACGTTGTTGTGATGCCTCGTGTAAGGAGGAGAAATGCATACCATCACGTTTCCGACTTTGATAAAGGTCGGATTGTAGCCTATCGCGATTGCAGTTTATCGTATCGCGACATTGCTGCTCGCGTTGGTCGAGATCCAATGACTGTTAGCAGAATATGGAATCGGTGGGTTCAGGAGGGTAATGCGGAACGCCGTGCTGGATCCCAACGGCCTCGTATCACTAGCAGTCGAGATGACAGGCATCTTATCCGCATGGCTGTAACGGATCGTGCAGCCACGTCTCGATCCCTGAGTCAACAGATGGGGACGTTTGCAAGACAACAACCATCTGCACTAACAGTTCGACGACGTTTGCAGCAGCGTGGACTATCAGCTCGGAGACCATGGCTGCGGTTACCCTTGACGCTGCATCACAGACAGGAGCGCCTGCGATGGTGTACTCAACGACGAACCTGGCTGCACGAATGGTAAAACGACATTTTTTCGGATGAATCCAGGTTCTGTTTACAGCATCATGATGGCCTCATCCGTGTTTGGCGACATCGCGGTGAACGCACATTGGAAGCGTGTATTCGTCATCGCCATACTGGCGTATCACCCGTCGTGATGGTATGGGGTGCCATTGGTTACACGTCTCGGTCACGTCTTGTTCGCATTGACGACACTTTGAACAGTGGACGTTACATTTCAGATGTGTTACGACCCGTGACTCTACCCTGCATTCGATCCCTGCGAAACCCTACATATGATCTGCATTTCTTCTTGGTGTAGCAATTTTAATGGCCAATAGTGTATCTATTTCAACTTCACTACAAGATAAACTACTACCAACAGACACAAACACACCACCACCTACATTATTTAATCTATCCTTACTGAACACGGTTTGCGCCTCTATAAAAATTTCGGCAGAATTTAGCTCCGGCTTTAGCCAGCTCTCTGTTCCTATAACGATTTCAGCTTCAGTGCTTTCTATCAGCGCTTGGAGCTCTGGTGCTTTTCCAACAATATACAACTACAATACCGACTGTTGCTTGGTCGATTCTTAGCCGGCCGGGGTGGCCGAGCGGTTCTAGGCGCTACAGTCTGGAACTGCGCGACCGCTACGGTCGCAGGTTCGAATCCTGCCTCGGGCATGGATGTGTGTGACGTCCTTAGGTTAGTTAGGTTTAAGTAGTTCTAAGTTCTAGGGGACTGATGACCACAGGAGTTAAGTCCCATAGTGCTCAGAGCCATTTGAACCATTTGGTCGATTCTTGTCGTTTCTTTGCCCTGTACCCTTTGAGACTGGAGCCCCTTTTTGATCTTTCCCGAGACTGTCTAACCAAAAAACCGCCCAGTCCACGCCACACAGCCCCTGCTACCCGTGTAGCCGCCTCCTGTGTGTAGTGAACACCTGACCTATTTAGCGAAACACGAAACTCCACCACCCTATGGCGCAAGTCGAGGAATCTGCAGCCTACACGGTCGTAGAACCGTCTGAGCCTCTGATTCAGAACCTCCACTCGGCTCTGTACCAAAGGTCCGCAGTCGGTCCTGTCGACGATGCTGCAGATGGTGAGCTCTGCCTTCATCACGCTAGCAAGACTGGCAGTCTTCACCAACACAGATAGCCGCCGGAAACCAGAGAGAATCTCTTCCGATCCATAGCGACACACGTCATTAGTGCCGTCGTGAGCAACCACCTGCAGTTGGCTGCACCCTGTACCCATCATGGCATCCGGAAGGACCCTTTCCACATCTTGGATGACTCCCCACGGTATGCACACGGAGTGCACATTGGCTTTCTTCACGTCCTTAGCTGCCATGTCCCTAGGGGATCCATCACCCGCCTAACATTGGAGCTCCCAATGACAAGCAATCCCACCCTCTGCGCTTGTCCGGATCTCTCAGGAAGACCGGCCACTGCCGCAACAGGCGAGGCCGCCCTTGCTGTCTCAGAAGTACTTTCAGCAGTGGGCAGTACCTCAAACCTGTTACAGAGGTGTAAGGGTACAGCCTTGCAGCCAGCACCAATTTTCGCCTTCCGCCACGGTTCGCCAATCACCGTCAGGCAAGTGTCGACCGGCAGGGACGTCCGAATCCGAGGACGCAGTGGCACCAGACATCCCAGGCGATGCTACAGGTTCCAGAGGCACCAAAGCGCTCGCCTCGTGTGTCCCAATGTCACCGTGGCCCAGGGCAACAGCCTGGAGCCTGTCGACCACGGCCAACACTGCTTCCAGCTGTTTACGGACGGTGGCCAATTCCCCTTGAATCCGTACACAACAGACGCAGTCTCTATCCATCCCTGACAATTTATTCCTCTCTTTTATCTCACAAGCCGTTCAAAACAAACAGATGACTGACGACTACGCGAATTTACACTACACGGGTACTAAAACACGATGCTACAACTCTCAAATACTATAATAGCCCGAAATTTGTGAATTGAACTATGCAAGTACCCAAAAACACGCTAAGAAATTAAGAATTAATCTATGAAACAAATAAGTGAGCAAGAGTATACGACTTGCTGCAGGCTGCTGTTTATCCACAGACGGCAAGGAGCTAGTTGATAAAACAGGTTCCAAATCATCCTTCTATTTTACAAAGTCAACTAAGGTGTTTCTCATGTCTAGAGAACCAGAAAACGTGTCTTCCACCCTTTTTTCACCTGCTGGATGCACACAACACACACCACAATCGATGCTCTCTCAAGCAAATAAAGACGGGAAATTTGCAGCAGCAGTCAACCGGACACTTTACATGGGAGGGAATGATGGTCCATATTGCATCTTCTCAAATTTTCACGGAGAGCGCACGTAATCACGAACGCTGTCCAGCACATACTGAGTATTAGTTAGGTATTCAGCCGTCTAGATGACGACACGGTTAGATCAGGTACAAACAGGCCTACCCATTAGGACAGCTGGAAGCTTGAATCGCTCCCGCCACAGGCCACCGCCGCTGCGCGCCACGTACCGCCACATAGAATCGTCCTAGGAAACCAGCAACATAAGTATTTGACCGCTATATTTACAATTAAATGTTACGATTGTGGTCTCGATTGGACGACATTCGACAATGAGCAAAGTATCAGAAATACCCCTTGCTGATGGCTGTGGCTCTAGATATAGAAATATCTGTACCATTCTTATGACCTGACACACTTTTCCAAGTAAAAAAAAATCTTTCATTCCGTTTGTGGCTATAGCACTATTCCACATCAAATCAATACCTTCCCTTACGATAGGACATAATCATTTTCTTTGCACATGTCGGAACACACACACACACACACACACACACACACACACACACACACACACACCAACACACACACACACACACACACATACTTTATAGGCCTGATGTGCAAGGCGAACCTATCACGCATCCCCTACTACTAACAAGGGAACCTCCCCATCGCATCCCCTCAGATTTAGTTATAAGTTGGCGCAGTGGATAGGCCTTGAAAAACTGAACACAGATCAATCGAGAAAACAGGAAGAAGTTGTGTGGAACTATGAAAAAATAAGCAAAATATACAAACTGAGTAGTCCATGCGCAACATAGGCAACATGAAGGAAAGCGCGAGCTCAGGAGGGCCGTGGTCCCGTGGTTAGCGTGAGCACCTGCTAAACGAGAGATCCCTCGACACAACGCGGTTACTGTTTACGGTCCTAACCTGCTTGCTTGCTCACTTACTACCATGCTTTCTACACCCATGACCATACTATGGGATTACAAGAACACATGGTATTTTTACATGGTTTACCAGAATATCATACTATTTACGAAATAGTTCTCGATATAAAGCACATAGCAATATCGCTTGCATAGCAATGTCGCTTGCACAGTATGATTCCGAAGATAAAGAGTGGAAATTATTTCTCTAGAACCACAAAACTTTAACGAGGTGGAAGATGCTATAAATCACTGGGTAACTAGAAACTTACCTGCGAAGATCTTTACATGAAAACTCGAAAAAGTAGATGAAACATGGTAGTTCCACTTGCGAATACCGATGTCAGTGATATAACAGATTCCAAATCATCCTTCTAATTTACAAAGTCAACTAAGGTGTTTCTCATATCTAGAGAACCAGCAAATGTCTCTTCCAGCTCTCTTTCACCATTTAGATGCACACGCCATAATCGATGTTCTCTCAACCAATTGAAGACGTGAAATATGTAGAAGCAGTCAACTGGATAATTTACATGGGAGGAAATAAATGTCCATCACAAACACACGCCCATATTGAATCTTCTCAAATTTCTACAGAGACCACACATGATCACAAATGCTGCCCAACACATACTAAGTATTAGTGCGCTGTTCACCCGACCAGAGTTCTATAGTGCTATATCAGCTACATTCCTGTACCCCTGCTGGGCTCTTGAGTCCAGACAGCTCCCACCGTAAACCGGAAACGTCAATCGTTCCGGCGAGTGGCCACTGCCGCAGACGGAATCTCCCCAGGAAACCAGCCACATATATTTTATCACTGTACTTACAGCTAAATAGTACCATTCTAGCCTCAATCTGACGACATTTGACAATGGGCGAAGTATCGGGAATACCCTCTCGTAAGGGCTGTGTCTCTGTAAATATAAATATCTCTACCATTCTTATGACTGGATATAATTTTCCACATAAACAAATCTTTCATTCCTCTTACAGCTTTCTTAGTTTTCCACGTCAAATCCATACCTTCCCTTATCACAGGCCAAAGCCATTTTCTTTGTACGTATTGGAACACACACACATGCTTTATAACCCTGCTTATCACAGCGAATCCACCACGCATCCCCGACGACTAAGTACAATACTTCGCCAGTAACTGAATGCTGGCGATACCAAACAATACTGAGAGAAAATCAGCAATGACTGGATATGTCTCATAAGTTTTTCTTGCGAGTAGTATCACTGTGTCTTAGAAAGAGAGACGTAATAGCCTTACAAGCCGCCAGATGTGAAAAACACGATCGCAACAACTATGTTACTGTTACAAGCGGTCTCGGTTCTACAAGTGCACACAACTATCGCTAACGATATGCGTGTTAAAAACTGTACAAGCCTTATAAGTCGAGGTATGGCATTACATCCGAATGAAGTGATTTTCCGCATAAATACCGTGACACTTAATATAGACGGTGATCGCCAGGTTGTATATTAACAGACGGACAGTGCGGGTGCATGTCGCTTGCGGTGTAAGACCGTAATAAGAATCACTGAATTTAGAAAGTGATTCGGCTAAGGAACATTGTATGAAGCTGGTATTTGCAACTCCCTCACGCCGCTGCTAGATATATCTCCAGTATTTGTAACACATTCTATCTCGATGCTGTGTCTGAGGTTCTGTGATATATCCACAGGGCTATAGGTGATAGTTGATTGGGAATGATCATATACAGTAGATAATGTGCTATTCGATGAATCACTTTTTAAAAAGAAATGCAACGCTAGACTGACTCGTGAGAAATGTACAAAATACACTGGCTTTTCAGATCTATAGTGTTATGCTTTCTGGTAGAAATGCTGTCTGAGATTTGGAATCAAGTCTTTCCATTCAACCACATACCAGCGTTGGATCCTACGGAGATTTCTTTTAATGATTACAGCCACTAGTGAGCCATATTCATGGCACTCTCGTGTCCCAAAATGATTCACCCTTTTTGAACCTATCTGCTACAGTAAGTTTCCAGACTGTTCCTATATATCTTGTAACTGTTCCTCAGACTCTCCCCCACTATCCCCGCAGCTGTGTTCCAATTTAAATCGGAACTGATCAGAAGCCAGAGAGCGCTAAACTACCACCCTCTGCAATCCATACAGAAACAGGGTGAGCTGTGTTAATGCGATAGTACCATGTTTTGACCACTCGGTGGAAATGGGAACATGTTGTCGTAGCTCTGTCAACTGTGTACGATGTGTGATATCAGCGCCAAATGAAGCCTGCTCCTGCAACACGAGGTAGTATAAAAGACAGTACAGGAACTGGGAGAAGGATGAAGATTTTGCTGTTGCATTGTGGTGCGTCTCCAAACTACATACAGGTACTGCAGTCTGAAGGGTGCATCCATGTCTGTCAACCCAAGCATTCTCTCTATCATGTACCACACAACAGAGAATAAAAAACTTCGAACTATAAAAGCTACACTAACGTCGTCCGACAGAGAATTCGATATATATATCGAAATCAGATACCGTCTATGTGCTGGCATCGAGCATATACGCCGACCCCCATTAAATATACAGGTGTTGAGCCACTCAGTCGCCTGCATAGACCAGTGTAAAATGTCATCACCTGTACAGTAGGAGGAGGACCGTATCCCACAGACTCTACTATCAGTTGCAAGACAAGGTCCCTGTGTTGTTTGAAACATTGTTTTCTTCTGCTCTAACAAGTCCAAGCTGTGTATGACACAGCTTTGTACACCGCCATATATATTTTTCTTTTTTTTACCACAACTTCGAGGTCTGTGTCAGGTTCTAAACTGACATTAACGCGTTTCAAGCTATTGGCTCTCACAAAAAACTAGACATCGCACACTGTAAATTACGTCGTTGCTGCTGCCTCCCCCCCCCCCCCTCCCCACATCACACACACTGAATGGTTTTAAATAAAAGACAGTCATAACATATGGAAACTGGATGAGTTGTGCAGTGTTGTGGAGCATTTCCAATCAGCTGTCTGAAGGTGATTGACGGCCTCCAAATTTAAACTCATCTTTCATAGTGACAAGGTAGCTGATGGCTTGGTGTTTCACTTCGATTTATTCCTCGTATTGTTTTCGTGCTAGCCATCTCCGGAAGGTGTTGCCCCTCCACCAAGACCCTTCTCCATCTCAAACAAATGATGTCAGTCAGTCATTATGTGGTAATCAACAGCATACCAGTGGATGTATGGGATGAAATGACACCATCGATGTACTGTAAGAGTATGCGTCACAGTTGAGAATGTAATCCATTTTAGCAATTTTACTGTAATTTCAACACCGACCAAAGACGTGGCAGCATGCTTCCCAGTTTCTGTATCATTGCTAAACCGCCCCTCCACTACTTTGCGGGGACTATGTACTTGATTGCGAATGTAGATAGGTGAGTATGCAGTACGTCCATTCATTGTTAATTCTCGAACATATACAGCAAAGTATACCACGCAGCGATCTACATATTTCTAGCGATCATAGTGCGTAATTTACGATCTTTTTCTGTGTGGATGGAGGTCACAGAGCCTCCTCACATCCTTAGGATAAAGTTAGAGACTGAAAGATCTCCTTGCATTGTCTTTGAGCAACCCTCCCTGCAGCGCTATCACCGATTTAATGTGAAGCTGACGAGAAGTAGACGACTACTTTCCGCATCTCGTGAAGGAACAAAGTGAGCTGATTTTGTAACTGCTGTTCTGCACCAACCTTGCTCACGATACCCATCCAAGTGTACAGGAGGCGCGTATGTCGAGGAGGTTAGCACACCTTATCGGTGTATAGCAGTAGATATGAAAGCGTTGTGATGTAATAGCAGACGGTTAAGAAGAAGAAGAAACGGGTAGTTTTTATGCCTGATGGAGCTCCAGACAGCTGGAGTTTGAAACATTTTCCATAAATCAACTGAGTTATCAATTCTAAAGTATTGTTCTGGTGCCTGGGATCAGTACCAAGAAGGTATTGGAAATAGGGAACATAAACACATGCTCTTCTAAGGCTACACGGTTCTGCACTTAAAACACGCTATAATGTTAGAGTAGTGCAGTTTCTGACCTATTACTCAAGTGGAATGCACTGCTGTTAATATTCCAGTGTAAGAAATATATTTCCAGCGCATGACATACATTCTCCTGGCAGTTTGTCTACGATAAGCTATGGTGACAAATTGTAAAAAATGAAAAAATTACTTCCTCAAAACATCGATTCTTTGTGATACATGCACAATATAGCTTTGCAGACGTGTACAGCGCCACTGTTCACATACGGTCACAGTTCAGGAATTATACCATGATTCCATCACTCCTATAGAATGATCGTTAATAACGGAGAATGTCTCTGAAAGGAAACAGACAAACGCATATCAGCGGTGTTCGACATGTGAAATTACACATCATGCCATCACTAACTCTTTAAACAGGACATCTGTCAAGCATATGTATACATAGGGATTGTAGTATCTCACAAACACCTGTCGCTAACTTAGAATCACAGGAGTTATGAAACTGAAGACTCGATTTTATGCACTAGATGCGGCAAGGGAACGGAGCACGTCTCATAAATCTTCTTTCGCCTAGAGAAAAGTGGCGAAACAGGATGGACATGTTTCATCATCATCACACATGAGATGGAAGTCCTCTGGTGATTGAGAGGTTTGCTGCTAACGATAGCGAGTAGCTAGTGCTCCAAGTCACACACAGAACATGCGGCTATCTGATTTGGTGAAGACTGCCAGTCTCGCTAGCGGGATGAAAGCAGAGCTCACCATCTGCAGCATCGTCGACAGGACTGACTGCGGACCTTTGGTACAGAGCCGAGTGGAGGGTCTGAATCAGAGGCTGAGACGGTTCTGCGACCGTGTGGGCTGCAGATTCCTCGACTTGCGCCATAGGGTGGTGGGGTTTCGGGTTCCGCTGGATAGGTCAGGAGTCCACTACACGCAACAAGCGGCTACACGGGTAGCAGGGGCTGTGTGGCGTGGACTGGGCGGTTTTTTGGTTAGACAGTCTCGGGAAAGATCAAAAAGGGGCTCCAGTCTCAAAGGGTACAGGGCAAAGAAACGACAAGAATCGACCAAATGGTTCAAATGGCTCTGAGCACTATGGGACTTAACTCCTGTGGTCATCAGTCCCCTAGAACTTAGAACTACTGTGTGGCGTGGGCTGGGCGGTTTTTTAGGTTAGATGGCCTTGGGCAAGTACAGAAAGGGCAACAGCCTCAACGGGTGTGGGGCAAAGTCAGGACATGCGGGGACCAAGCGGCAATCGGTATTGTAATTGTCAACTGTCGAAGCTGCGTTGGTAAAGTACCGGAACTTCAAGCACTGATAGAAAGCACCGAAGCTGAAATCGTTATAGGTACAGAAAGCTGGCTTAAGCCAGAGATAAATTCTGCCGAAATTTTTACAAAGGTACAGACGGTGTTTAGAAAGGATAGATTGCATGCAACCGGTGGTGGAGTGTTCGTCGCTGTTAGTAGTAGTTTATCCTGTAGTGAAGTAGAAGTGGATAGTTCCTGTGAATTATTATGGGTGGAGGATACACTAAACAACCGAACTAGGTTAATAATTGGCTCCTTTTACCGACCTCCCGACTCAGCAGCATTAGTGGCAGAACAACTGAGAGAAAATTTGGAATACATTTCACATACATTTTCTCAGCATGTTATAGTCTTAGGTGGAGATTTCAATTTACCAGATATAGACTGGGACACTCAGATGTTTAGGACGGGTGGTAGGGACAGAGCATCGAGTGACATTATACTGAGTGCACTATCCGAAAATTACCTCGAGCAATTAAACAGAGAACCGACTCGTGGAGATAACATCTTGGACCTACTGATAACAAACAGACCCGAACTTTTCGACTCCGTATGTACAGATCAGGGAATCAGTGATCATAAGGCCGTTGCAGCATCCCTGAATATGGAAGTTAATAGGAATATAAAAAAAGGGAGGAAGGTTTATCTGTTTAGCAAGAGTAATAGAAGGCGGATTTCTGACTACCTAACAGATCAAAACGAAAATTTCTGTTCCGACACTGACAATGTTGAGTGTTTATGGAAAAAGTTCAAGGCAATCGTAAAATGCGTTTTAGACAGGTACGTGCCGAGTAAAACTGTGAGGGACGGGAAAAACCCACCGTGGTACAACAACAAAGTTAGGAAACTACTGCGAAAGCAAAGAGAGCTCCACTCCAAGTTTAAATGCAGCCAAAACCTCTCAGACAAACAGAAGCTAAACGATGTCAAAGTTAGCGTAAGGAGGGCTATGCGTGAAGCGTTCATTGAATTCGAAAGTAAAATTCTATGTACCGACTTGACAGAAAATCCTAGGAAGTTCTGGTCTTACGCTAAATCAGTAAGTGGCTCGAAACAGCATATCCAGACACTACGGGATGATGATGGCATTGAAACAGAGGATGAAACGCGTAAAGCTGAAATACTAAACACCTTTTTCCAAAGCTGTTTCACAGAGGAAGACCGCACTGCAGTTCCTTCTCTAAATCCTCGCACAAACGAAAAAATGGCTGACATCGAAATAAGTGTCCAAGGAATAGAAAAGCAACTGGAATCACTCAATAGAGGAAAGTCCACTGGACCTGACGGGATACCAATTCGATTCTACACAGAGTATGCGAAAGAACTTGCCCCCCTTCTAACAGCCGTGTACCGCAAGTCTCTAGAGGAACGGAGGGTTCCAAATGATTGGAAAAGAGCACAGATAGTCCCAGTCTTCAAGAAGGGTCGTCGAGCAGATGCGCAAAACTATAGACCTATATCTCTTACGTCGATCTCTTGTAGAATTTTAGAACATGTTTTTTGCTCGCGTATCATGTCATTTCTGGAAACCCAGAATCTACTATGTAGGAATCAACATGGATTCCGGAAACAGCGATCGTGTGAGACCCAACTCGCCTTATTTGTTCATGAGACCCAGAAAATATTAGATACAGGCTCCCAGGTAGATGCTATTTTTCTTGACTTCCGGAAGGCGTTCGATACAGTTCCGCACTGTCGCCTGATAAACAAAGTAAGAGCCTACGGAATATCAGACCAGCTGTGTGGCTGGATTGAAGAGTTTTTAGCAAACAGAACACAGCATGTTGTTATCAATGGAGAGACGTCTACAGACGTTAAAGTAACCTCTGGCGTGCCACAGGGGAGTGTTATGGGACCATTGCTTTTCACAATATATATAAATGACTTAGTAGATAGTGTCGGAAGTTCCATGCGGCTTTTCGCGGATGATGCTGTAGTATACAGAGAAGTTGCTGCATTAGAAAATTGTAGCGAAATACAGGAAGATCTGCAGCGGATAGGCACTTGGTGCAGGGAGTGGCAACTGACCCTTAACACAGACAAATGTAATGTATTGCGAATACATAGAAAGAAGGACCCTTTATTGTATGATTATATGATAGCGGAACAAACACTGGTAGCAGTTACTTCTGTAAAATATCTGGGAGTATGCGTACGGAACGATTTGAAGTGGAATGATCATATAGAATTAATTGTTGGTAAGGCGGGTACCAGGTTGAGATTCATTGGGAGAGTGCTTAGAAAATGTAGTCCATCAACAAAGGAGGTGGCTTACAAAACACTCGTTCGACCTATACTTGAGTATTGCTCATCAGTGTGGGATCCGTACCAGGTCGGGTTGACGGAGGAGATAGAGAAGATCCAAAGAAGAGCGGCGCGTTTCGTCACCGGGTTATTTGGTAACCGTGATAGCGTTACGGAGATGTTTAATAAACTCAAGTGGCAGACTCTGCAAGAGAGGCGCTCTGCATCGCGGTGTAGCTTGCTCGCCAGGTTTCGAGAGGGTGCGTTTCTGGATGAGGTATCGAATATATTGCTTCCCCCTACTTATACCTCCCGAGGAGATCACGAATGTAAAATTAGAGAGATTAGAGCGCGCACGGAGGCTTTCAGACAGTCGTTCTTCCCGCGAACCATACGCGACTGGAACAGGAAAGGGAGGTAATGACAGTGGCACGTAAAGTGCCCTCCGCCACACACCGTTGGGTGGCTTGCGGAGTATCAATGTAGATGTAGATGTAGATAGTTGTATACGAGTCGAACGCAGGTTATGCTACACAGCTGATGCACCCTGACATAACATCGAAAAAGAAAATGGTTACACGACCTGCAGAAACATCTCCCTCTCTCTCTAGAACGCATCATCAGTCTACCATTAAATCATACCTCTTTACATCTCCATCTCAACCGATTCCTCCATCCACTTTCTGTCATCCTTCGATGCAGATGCAAATAGGTTTAGAGGCAGATGGTTCTCTTTTGTCTAAGATAGCATTAAAGACAGCAATCAACGCGCGTGTAACACTATTACCTCAATAGAAGTCCGCCCCAGTAGCTGAATGGTCAGCGTGACGGATTGCCGTCCTCTGGGCCCGGGTTCGATTCCCGGCTGGGTCGGAGATTTTCTCCGCTCAGGGACTGGGTGTTGTGTTGTGTTCATCATCATTTCATCCCCATCCGGCGTGCAGGTCGCCCAATGTGGCGCCGACTGTAATAAGACCTGCGATATGGCGGCCGGACCTGCCCCGCGTGGGGCCTCCCGGCCAATGACGCCAAACGCTCATCATCATCATCACCTCAATAGAAATACAGTAGAATCTTGCCATACAGCAACTGTTAGCTGACACCACAAGGTTCTTATTGGCGGAGAGTGCAGGGAGCCACATTGTAAATATTGTTTGTTAGGGTTTAAAACATTTAATCAGTCCTACATAGAGTCAAACACGCGATCGATTCTGTATTTTTATATTGCAGTCACACCAGTTCGTAATACAACGCTCTTTAGCTAAGGAAACATAGCGTCCCGCCATCTGCTGGCCTGCGACACACGTCTTTTGCCGGGCCGCGCGACACCTGTCAGGGCAGACCGTAATCCTTGGCACACTTCCTGTCTCTTGGGAAATACCTCAGCCTTCATTTTTTGCGACCACGTGAAGCTGGCAGCAGACCTGAAGCCACCCACTCTACCTGCCTCTCAAACCATCACACACATGCATACAGAAAACAGCAACTCCACTGCAATCTCGTTCCCCCTGCCACGCCTTCACTGTTGTGTCCTCCCTACCCTCCATCTCTACACCCTTCATCTCCTTTCCCACGGTGGCTTCCATCAACTCACCCTCCCGAATGATGCCCTCTCTCCCTCCATCTATCCCTCCTATCAACTCTGATCCTCACCCCCCTCCTTTCCTCTGTCCTTTCCCTGGGCTCCCTCTCCCCCCCCTTTCCCTCCTGTTTTCTCCCCGCCAAACCTTTCCCCACCGCCATTCTTCCCCCCCCCCCAAGTCCTTTTTGTATTCCCCTCCTCTGCCTTCCCCACTCCCTGTCGCATCTGCACAGCACCCACCACCCCTCTTATGGGTCCTCATCCCCCATCGGCTCCTTTCCCCCCTCCCCCCCTTCGCTTTTCCTCTCCTTCCCCCCCTTTTTTATTTTCACATATTCTGTCCAGTTTTCCCCCACCTGCTCTCAGCTGTGGTATGTCACATTTGCCAATCTTTTAGTGCAGTGTTCCAGTGAATGTTCAGTGTTGTTCGTCTTTCTAGTGTTGCAAACAGAAACTGTGCTGTCGCTGGGTGTGACTTTTATGTCTTTTGCGAACAGAAACCAGACTGTCGCCGTGTTTTTTAATTGTCTGTCTATTATTTTACCTGTATGCTTCGTATGTATTTTATTCGCATCATGATCCCTTTGTTCTATGTTTTAAGTTCCACGATTTTTTCGCCATGTTACTGTTAAGTCTCCGATTTTATCGCCCGTTTTTATTATATATTCTCTTCACCTTTTTAAAACAAAGTCTGTAGGCTGAAGAGCGGCATACTAAGCCGCTGCCAGCCCGCCCCCTTCGGGGGAAATCGAAATTCAATACAGGAAAAAAACCAAAAAAAGCAATCTCGTTCGAGTACAGTGCTACTGTCCAACAAGAAAAACAGTGCATTTGTTCTAGGTGTTGACAACTGTTCCACCACATTTACAAGCAATTTTAGAATACGTGGCGCGAAGTGATGTCATGATGGCGTTGGCATAAGTGAAATAAAATCAAGAAAAAAATGACGGAAAATACATATAAATTGAGGGAGAAATACGCCGAAATGCTGTAGTACATGCATGTCCTCTGCTTGGCACAGGATAAGCAAGGCAGCAAGATGAAGAAATGCATGTACTCCTGGATTTCGGCGTATTTCTCCCTCAATTTATACGTATTTTCCGTCAATATGTAGCTCTGCGAGGACTGTATACAGTGCATGTGCTGATGTATTTTTTGGGATCTGTCCGCCATCGCGGTGTATGTGCGTGTGTCTGGTGGTCGATAGCTACATGCAGGTTGCAGAAGTGATAATTCTGTATGATGCAGGATACGAATTGTGTGTTTACCACATCGATATGGTATGTGGTGATATAGCCCGGTTGGAAATCGGTTTCGTGCTGAAAGATTCAAGTTTTCCACGACAGTAGCAGAGCAGTATAATTGAGGAAGTGTCTTTCCATGTTTCGCGATCTGTAGAGCAATTCTGCAGGGTTTAACTGTCAGTGCGCTATGGCTACTGTATGTTTCTTTTCTGCTCGATCTGTACAAAGTAGCTTTTCCACTGAAAGTCTCATCCACAGAAAATGGCGGACAGTGCTCCCACACTGGCAGCAGCAGCAGTCTGGCGGATAAATTCAGTAAGAACCGCTCAGAATGCTCCATTCATAAGACATCCTTTGTGTGGGGTGTAAGAGCCTCTACTGACTGGTTTGAGCAAGGCAGAGACAGGACATATATGGAAAGTTCTGAGAGTAACGTGATGTCTTTTTTGTTCGAGTGTTCAGAGACACATCCAAGCAGACCATCCACCTCTGGCGGAATGCTGTCTCTCACCAACCATTGCGGCTTTAGAGCATCTCCAGGCCAGCAGCTGTAGGACATCGAAAATTCCGAAAATTCCAGCCATTTTTCCCATCTGTAGGACAGTGCTTCGAATTCTGTTAGCGTAAATGTTTCGATTTTCCCGTCTGTGCTTAGACAGTGCTTCGAGAAGTGAGGAAAATAACATCCCTGAGTCCAGAAACAGCAAATATAAGACTAAGCCCACACACCATTTCAGAAAAGTGTTGAACACCACAGCAGCTGTAGGGCGCAGGAAGTTTTCTCTCTCCCTGGCAGTGCCTTCAGACAAGCAGCTAAAACTCCTAAAGTGATGAGAGCCCTGTTTAGAGTTACAGAGATGTTCAAAGGCAAAGGGTATCCATGCGACATGACAGGAAGTGCTTAGCAGCTACCGCATGACTGTGCCATAAGCCGGCGTGCTCCCTGGCCATGCCGCAAGCCGGTGCAATACCTCTCTTCCAGCAGGGTGCGGAGACTCTGGGGTCTGGGGTGAACGTCTTGCCTCTTGCATTTCACAGGACTGACTGGACTTTTATCGAATGATCTACTGTTACAGCACGCATTTATCAGCACGAGCTGCGAAGTGTAACTTAGCCGCATCTTCATTATTTCATTAAGCGTATTCATCTTCATCAAATACCATTGCTTTTGACACAGTCCTCGGATGCTAATATAATCCTCCTCCTCCAGCACAGACATCTCGTTCAATGATCACTGTACACAATTACGTCCGCCCTATCAGTCCAGCAGTTAGACACAGACTGAGTTTTTTTTTCTGCCATTACTTTCCAGACCACCATCTTGGATTATGTCACAGGAGGGGAGAGGGGGTGGGACAACAGCGTCCTCTGGTGGCAGTGCTGTGAATTAAGTCAGTTGGAATCTGGACCTTATGGTGAACACACTGGATGGAGCTACTGTCTATGACAACTCAAATTGTTTAAATAAACAATATATACTTACATCCATACTATCAGGTAGCCTCGCACATTCTGAGTTCTTTCCCCACCAATTTTCTGATGGGGGAGGGGAGGAGATAGGAGCAGTGCATACAAAATAAAGACAACTGTCCTATCCAACAGTCCAGCACAGATCGTGTTTTTTCACACCAATTTCCAGATGATGGTTGTAAGGCGAGTGGGTAGGGGTGGGGGAGGGGAGGGGAGAGGGTAAGGAGAGGGGGATGGGAGGGATTAGGTTAGTGGATGTAACCCAATTGACCTATTTTCCCGCCAAAATTTGAACGTCCCGCCATGATGTCACTGTGATGTTGGCACATCTATGGGCACCATCTTTGATTCGCCATCTTGAATAAATCTTGCAACAATGCAGAGTGGGATGATGCCCGTGTTGCCCTACTACTCCCACCGCCACCTGCAGCCACACTAATAACTCAAAAACGTCCCCATCACCTGAAAGCTTTCCGATCTTACATTCATACTGAAGTTGTTCCTTTCTCAAACACCCCACTTCAGTCACAGCTTGCGGCTCCATTTGGAAGGCAATGAATCTGCAACACCAAAACACCAAAAGAAGCAACAACCTCACAAAGTTACAACAGTAAACTATGCAAAAAAGTTTTATGAATGATATCCAATACTATACAAATCCTGTGCACTCAAAGACAACCATGCTCTTGCTAGGAGGGGAAGGACTAGGCCCAAGTAAGTGTTGAACATCATTTGTGACCAAAATATTTAACATTTTGTGCTTAAATTATCAATCAAACCAATTAAGAAAAACTTACATGTAAGCTTTCAACAATTAATAATTTAAAAAAAAACACATTAAGAACAACCACAACAAGTTTTAAGAGAATTTCATAGATCTGTACTTCTCCAAAATGTGTTGCATTCAAGTAATATTTAATTACACTGTCACACCGACCCACATTATACTGTTGAAAATATAGGTAACCCAAAATGTTGTATATGGTTACGAAAATATCTATCTTCAAAGACAACAAATCAGCTTTGCACTTGTAAACTTATTTGTCCGTCGCTGACATAGAAGACCGCCAACCTTTCCTTCCCGTCTGGGAAGCTGTGCTGTGACTAAAGTACCTGTAAAGCTTACTGGGACAGGGTAAATGCTTGCTACAATGAAGTCAATAATTCGATTGTAATATTGGTATTTTAATTTGATATCCCCCAAAACTGACAAAATTTACAAAAAAATGTGAATTTCTTTGTCCACCCACACACTCCTGAGAATGGCACATTAACAATTTGCATTTACGCGCCCCTATTACCGGCAGCTACGTTGATAGATACTCGCCATCTCGCAAGGATAACTGCCAGATCAAGAATATTTGGTAAGTTGTTGGACGTGGTTAAGCGTTGGTGAAAATTTCACTTCTGAGCACACAAAGAGCTCTAACCGCAGAACTCTGCACGGAACACGCGTTGTTGCAGTGCTGCGATACAGACCGTATATTTCACTTCGAAGACGATGGCCAAGACGCCGACTCCAAGTCCGTACCGCTCGATGGCTGAAGGCGAAGTTCCCTCCACAGTTCCCTCGTCTCCCACGCGTACGGAAATGCGGCGGAAGAATACTCAGTTTCAGCCAATGTCAAACGCTCTATCATCGCCGAAATCCCTCCACTGAGATCTACCCAATGGTCGAGTAGCTCATAACACCCCTAGGCAAACGAAATTCCCGTCTTCGCCACGTGTTGCCCAACACAGGTGGCTCCGGATGCCGGGCTATCCCCAAAAGCTCCGTATTGTCCCGCGTTTCCGGTGAGCGCTACCTGCCGCCCACGGCGGCCCGGCGAGCTACGGCCAGCTGCATACTCATATACCACAATTCTCAACTTCCGATACTTTTCACCAAAGCTTTAAGTTAGTGGCTCAATCATGCAGACATGGGGGGAATACTGTTCGAGAGTGCCTCATATTTATCGTAATTCAATAGAGTCATGATCTGATGCCCATGTCCAGGCACCTTACACAGCCCCCACCTTCGTAATAAAATTTTTGTTAGTATCAGTATAAACAGTGGTTATGGTGATCGAACGGAAATTTTTTTTTCAGGTGACCCGAGACTAGATATTACCCATGTGCCATCCTCCCTATTCACACACTCATACAATCTTTGTGAGACATGAATTACTTGGAAATCTCTGAAAAGCAGGACTGAATGCCATTAGTTTTAGCGACACTGCTTGAAGGGAGCTTGTTCCCGTGCCGTCTTACAAATTCACTAATGCTTAGCCTGTATGGAACGACAGTAATACAGTCTTAGCGTGGTAATACTTCGATCTGTACGCTAGCAACATGTCTCACCCGCCCTTGGGATACGCTGATGTACCCCTGCGAGAATCTCTAATTACCACAATCAACAGATACATTCCGCAAAACATTACAAAATCATATTAATTCTAAAATTAGTGTTAGCAAGTTGCCATACTTTTTATTAACGATTTTACTTATAAAAATACGGCTCTAGGCCCATTATTGAAGTTGAAAATAGAAAATAAAATAAAATAAATAATGTGAAACTGTTATGAAATTAATATTTTAAGCAAATTGGCAGTACCACTCAAACTGGAAGTGAATTCCCTGTCTTGACAAACTATTTTGTTGTCTGAAATTAATATAAAAAAGAAACTAATCAAATGTGACCTTATTTTTCATTAGTATAATTATTTAGTTATGAAAAACTTTATCAATGGTCACTGTCCCTACACAGCTGGCTTCAACAAGACAACTTACGGTTATTGTCGTCACTGCATTTACTCTACTTCTTGTTAATTTGCAAGCAATAGTATGGCAACAATGTATAAGGGTGTGCCTTAACCTAGTTGTACAAAAATCACGAACATACACTCCTGGAAATGGAAAAAAGAACACATTGACACCGGTGTGTCAGACCCACCATACTTGCTCCGGACACTGCGAGAGGGCTGTACAAGCAATGATCACACGCACGGCACAGCGGACACACCAGGAACCGCAGTGTTGGCCGTCGAATGGCGCTAGCTGCGCAGCATTTGTGCACCGCCGCCGTCAGTGTCAGCCAGTTTGCCGTGGCATACGGAGCTCCATCGCAGTCTTTAACACTGGTAGCATGCCGCGACAGCGTGGACGTGAACCGTATGTGCAGTTGACGGACTTTGAGCGAGGACGTATAGTGGGCATGCGGGAGGCCGGGTGGACGTACCGGTGAATTGCTCAACACGTGGGGCGTGAGGTCTCCACAGTACATCGATGTTGTCGCCAGTTGTCGGCGGAAGGTGCACGTGCCCGTCGACCTGGGACCGGACCGCAGCGACGCACGGATGCACGCCAAGACCGTAGGATCCTACGCAGTGCCGTAGGGGACCGCACCGCCACTTCCCAGCGAATTAGGGACACTGTTGCTCCTGCGGTATCGGCGAGGACCATTCGCAACCGTCTCCATGAAGCTGGGCTACGGTCCCGCACACCGTTAGGCCGTCTTCCGCTCACGCCCCAACATCGTGCAGCCCGCCTCCAGTGGTGTCGCGACAGGCGTGAATGGAGGGACGAATGGAGACGTGTCGTCTTCAGCGATGAGAGTCGCTTCTGCCTTGGTGCCAATGATGGTCGTATGCGCGTTTGGCGCCGTGCAGGTGAGCGCCACAATCAGGACTGCATACGACCGAGGCACACAGGGCCAACACCCGGCATCATGGTGTGGGGAGCGATCTCCTACACTGGCCGTACACCACTGGTGATCGTCGAGGGGACACTGAATAGTGCACGGTACATCCAAACCGTCATCGAACCCATCGTTCTACCATTCCTAGACCGGCAAGGGAACTTGCTGTTCCAACAGGACAATGCACGTCCGCATGTATCCCGTGGCACCCAACGTGCTCTAGAAGGTGTAAGTCAACTACCCTGGCCAGCAAGATCTCCGGATCTGTCCCCCATTGAGCATGTTTGTGACTGGATGAAGCGTCGTCTCACGCGGTCTGCATGTCCAGCACGAACGCTGGTCCAACTGAGGCACCAGGTGGAAATGGCATGGCAAGCCGTTCCACAGGACTACATCCAGCATCTCTACAATCGTCTCCATGGGAGAATAGCAGCCTGCATTGCTGCGAAAGGTGGATATACACTGTACTAGTGCCGACATGGTGCATGCTCTGTTGCCTGTGTCTATGTGCCTGTGGTTCTGTCAGTGTGATCATGTGATGTATCTGACCCCAGGAATGTGTCAATAAAGTTTCCCCTTCCTGGGACAATGAATTCACGGTGTTCTTATTTCAATTTCCAGGAGTGTATATCATCAACACAGAACATTAAATATGAAGACACGAATATATAATACACAAAACAAAATCAGACATATTAATTTGCACCAGACCTGTATAATAGAAGAAGGATTCATGTAAAAAAAATCTAAATGAACAGACATGGCATTACTTCAACCGCAAAAATTCAATAGTGAATGATTAAGCAAATTTAAGATCAATTAAAATTCAACGCAAGCCCTTTATGATTATTCTGAACTTTGGTTCACAATTTTTTTTCAACACGACAACAAAAAAAAAAAAAAACAGATTGTCTCTGTTGAGAGAGTTCTTCAGTGGAGTGACACTGACTTTCTTGGTGTTTAGCACAGGAGAAGCAATGGCACTAGTTCATTTATGGAAAGTGAGTGGCGATGATTTGTTTATGGGACGCTGTAGTTTGCTGATGTGGGAGTCGCTCTATCTAGCAGAGAGCTACTGCCTTTACAGGCGTTGGCGAGGTTCTGGAGCGTCATCCGTGTCGTCTACGCCCCCTGTAATGCACGTAAGTGACACGCACCCTCGCCGCAGACGTTCGGCGGCGTGTCGCGCTCGGCGGCGCAGCGTAGTATATTTGTCGGTCGTGGCGTCTGTGGCGTTTATCGGCTGACTTGTGCGCTCGGGCTAGCTGGGACACACGGCAGTCGTCATAGGCGGAAAGGTACGGTTATCGTTTCTCTGGTGGCGCCCTCGTACATCTTGCATCCTCGTCTTACGGTAATGATTAATTACTCGTCGTCTTCTTGACTGACTCTATAGCGGCACCTCGCTTTCTTTATTCCCTATCTCTAACTCTTCTGGAGGCCTCCGCTCCTGCAGAGACCTCCTCTTCTTAAGTCCCGTCTTCACGGTACCGCTATAATTACGGAGTCAGCCTGATCCGATAATAGTTGGGGACGAGAGGTGGATCTATGCAACTGTTCCCACCAAGTGTAACCGTGTAACTTTCCCTGCGGTTGGCCCCAACCTCGGGTGATCCGCGCGTGTCCTGCTAACCAGATTACAAGTTGTTGACCGCTTGTTAGCCGATATCGGACGCCGCTGCCACAGCCGAACAATAGGAACCTGTCGGCCCCATCTCCGTGGAGCGCCCAGCGCTCGGGTATACCTGTATGGGCCGTGTCGTTCGGCAGAACCACACAGCTGCTGACTGCGGTCTGGCACTGCCGTTGCTCTGTTTGCCTTTCAGCTTTCCATTAGATCAAAGGCCTGTGGGGCGGCGGATGTTTAAGTTTGTAATAATAGTAAATCTACTGTAGACTGTAGAAACGTTTCCCGGCCGATGCACCATATGTGGGGCGGCGGATGTATAAGTTTGTAACAATAATAAAAAATCTGATTGCTGTATATGCTTGCATATTGAATCAGTTCCTAGCTTTTAGAATGTTGTTATTGATGTCTTTTGCCGTTCTCAACACTGGCTCTCTATTTACTCCGTGACCCCCAGAAAGTGATTTAATAAAACTTGGAGCCAGTAAATAGATATCCTAGTGCCCACTTTACCTGAGAATGTTCTTATAGCTGCAGCTTATAGCTCTGAGGAATTAGGAGATTGTCCGGGATTTCTAATCAAAAACGGTTTTCCAAAATATTCAGTATATTCTGAAATTCACTGATAAACAACACAAGTATCCCTACAACCTAACTAACAGAACAGTTCAGAGTCTAATGCGCTGATGCAACTATAAATGTCCGAATCAAATGTTAAAAAGAATGCTCGCCATAATTTGATGAAAATACTTCATCAAACGCCACGCTAAATATTTGGTAGAATGACTGTCCCGCGACGGCACGTGAAAATACGACAAAACGCAAACTGAAGCTAGATAATGAAAATCATTCCAGAATTAACACTTCACATGAAATGTTTTCATGGTTCCGCATATCTCTAGTAACTTAATACGGCACCCGAGGCTGTTTGTAGCAGATACACTGATGCGACGCGACTACCGACACAGATGGCGTGTCATTCAGCGTCTGGAGAGAACTGGGGCCTTGCTTCCTCGCGCAGTGTTCTTATATATAAAGCCGCGGTGCGGACGGCTGAGGGAACGCCTGATTAAATCCGCTCTCCCGACTAGCCGCTGGGCTAGTAACGCACCACTACAAGTTACATAATAATTTATAGCTTCTTTGGCTGATGGCCGGAGAAGCTCTTAATTTAAACGTGCATTCAGCACGCAGGTAAGTATTGATAATAAAATTTTGACGTGGCTAAGTTAAATACTTTAGGCGAGAGAATTAATTTAATTGCCCTGCACGCACTAGATGAGCTCTGAACTGGCCCTGTTGAGATCCGCTATCGCTATAATTTTATAGGTATTAAAAAGAAACTTTACACATCTTCATAATCATAGCGGACCTCCAACCTATTTAAATCTAAACAACCTAGCCTTATTTACTGGCCTACTTAATCTATCTTGCTTCCTTCAGTTTTGAGACGAAAACCAGAAAATCATGAATTTCCACTAAAATCTTAATATGTGAAATCCAAAGTACTGTTTTTATTAAATCATTATGAAAGATGAATCTAAATATAAATTTTGAAGTCTCTAGCTCTGTTCTGTTGCGCCAATGATTTTTCCAGAAAAACGTCCAAATCTCGGAAATGGCTGAAGTTATCGAACTGATTTTTAACACACATTAATTTAGTATTATTTCTGACCTGCTAGAAAAGTTTTAGTTCATTCGCTTGATTTTTAAGGTATTGCGCAACATTTATGACGTCAGAGCTAGTTACAGCAGACTGGCTGACACACAATGGAAACTGATGTGAATTTACTACAGCGTGAGTAGGCTGCTTCCCTACATCACCCTCTACTTAAATTTTTTGTTTATGAATGTTAATGAATGAAAAAAAATTTAATTACAAAAAGGGAAGCAAGAGTACAGTTTAACTCCCTATGAAAAATCAAAATTGAAATATAAACCTGTAGAAACATTAAAGAAAACTTATTACCTACATTAATTATTTAAATTGTAGGCATGTTCACTGCCTTTTTAAACAATGTCATTACTCAAAATTTTAAGCAAAGTCAACGAAATATTTTGGCATACATATTGCCTTAGACAAACAAACACACACAAATTGAAAAATTATGAAAATCTTAGATCCATTAAATACATCTTTACATACACAAATTCAAAGAAAATAACATGATACGTAAACAGATGTTTATCTCTTAGCAGTCTTTTCTAAACCTGAAAGAAAAGTTCACAAATAATTTTTACACACGTGGTTGTAGCCGCTTTGGCTGGCGTCCTACACTTCCATTCACAAGGGTAGAGGAGGGGAAGTTGCTATGGTGTGCGTCCTTCTCGTTCTCTCTAAATTACATGGGGGAAAGGGGAGGGGTCACTGTGAGTTGTGTCCAAGTCACTCCACGCTTTCACGCAGCTACCAGGCTGCCATTATCTGGTTTGTCCTGTAGAACAAACAAAAAGAGTGCCTCAGACTCTGTTCACTTAATATCTAAGGGAGGGTCACAATGAAATGGGGATATATACATTTTCTCTTCCAATATTTTGCTGGAACAAAGTTAACAGAGCTTTTTCAGTATTACTCTCGCGGTTACTTAACTGTCATAAAATCGTTAAACAAATGGCTCAAAACGCCTTTAGTCACGTACTGGAGAAAATTTATGCTCCTAAGGCATACACTCATGAATCATATTTAATCTGAATTTATTATTTCTGGGCCGGAACACTGAACCAAGCTCGGTACCTTCCTGATACCTTTGTATTTTAAGCACTTAACTGACTCATCTTTGATTACCTTATTCTTAGAGATAGTATGAGTATGATTAGTGGTTGTTTTCTCAGCTTCCATGTACATGTGAGTAACTTTTGGTAATAGTACAGTTTTGAGTGTTCAAAACACACTACGTTTAGTTGACTACTAAATCCACTTATTGGTCCTCTGCTGTTGTCAGTTCCACATCTGCAATTACGTACTTACTTACTTTGCTAGTGTATGAACTTAAGTAATACTCACTCCATTTAAATTTAAAGCATAGGAAAGCACATTTATTTCATATTCATAGTGTATTGCAGCTGATTAGTTTGCTTACGTGGCAATCCATTTCCACTCGATCGGATGCTGAAACCTCAGGTAGTCTCTCTCGGACCTACCAATAAACTGCATCAAGTAATTATGGACGAGCGTAATGCTAAATTCCTTAAACCTATAGGACACCATGAGCTGCTCTGTCTCATCTAACATAAGGGTACCTATGGTCGCATTCACGCCTCCAACTCATAACCTCAATACGTGTAGGTGTATCCTGTCACGCACTACACTAAAATAATGGCCAGCTCCAACCTTATAAATACTTCAGGGACGTGTCCTTCACGTCTCAACCACAAACACTGCTCAATTCTATTACACTGCCTTTCCTTGCTATACCAGGTGAGTTTAATCTCACAACTTATCTGCATATTTTTCATAACACTAAGCAATCTCTTTCTTACTATTTATTAGTTACCTCTAATGCATACACTAGGTTTCACTACCACTTCAGATCTTGCTTGTACATGAATTCATATATCGTTTTAAATTACTGTTGGTGGACCATTTCCAATACAACAACACTTTGTACTTACTATATTACCAGGGTACTATACATAATTGTTACTCAAATACATTTTATATCTTCATTACGTCATACTTCTCTACTGTTTGTCACTATTAGGTTTGTCACAATAGGTATTTTTCTTCACTAATCGGTAGATAGAATGGTTACATAACTCAAGGCTTGATAGTTATAACGGAAAATTTTCATGTCTGGAAAGAAGAGGTCGAAATTTTTGTGGACAGGAAAGAGGAAGAATGAGTGAGACCTGAAAGGGAAAGAAGATCTCACACAGCTGGGACTGCACAGCTGCCACACTGTGTAGAGGTTAAAGAACAACCTCCTCCCTACAGCATTCATTCACTACCTATGAATTTCTTTAGGTCAATCACGTTCCTGAGACCTAATAGCTTCTTACTTTTAGGGTACTCTAGCCTATATGCATTGGCATGTGGTTTTCCTATGATCCTGAAAGGTCCTTGGTATACAAACATGAATTTTTTTGTTTCTGCATTTACTTTCTTTGATTTTTCTTTGGTTTTGACAAGGACTAATTGACCTATTTCAAAGCTAGTAGGTACAGCTTTTGCGTCATGACGCTTCTTCCTTTCCAACGCTCTTTTTCTCATATTAGCCCTAGCCTTTAGTTTCTTCTCGTCTGTGGATATTTGCGTTAGAATAGGGAATTCTACCATATCTGCAATCACATTGTGCGGTTCTTGGCCAAACATCAATTCGCAAGGTGCAAAACCAGTTGCATCATGTCTTAAGTTGTTAATTACATTCTCAAAATACTTAATGTGCTCTGCCCAACTTGAGTGTTTCCGAGCACAATAAGTTCTGCAAAGCCTATTCAATTCCCTCATAATACGTTCACTCATATTTCCTTGGGGGAAATACGCAGATATTTTCAGATGTTTCACGCCGGCCTTATCTAGACATTCCTTAAATCTATCAGAAGTAAATTGAGGCCCATTGTCTGACAGCAAATTCTTCGGAACGCCAACGTTCACGAAGAAATCTTTTTCCAACTTTTCAACCAATGTTTTTGCATTTGCTCTTTTAATTGGGTATAGTTTAACATATTTACTGAATCCATCCACCACAACAAAAACATGGGTGCAACCACCTCTCGAAACAGGAAGAGGGCCAAACACATCACAAGCCAGTAATTCTAGGGTTTCAGTTGGCTCTACTGAATGCATATCCCCTTGTATTCTGGTGTTGGCAGCACGGACTTTCTGGCACACTACACACGATGCTAGACGCTTGGCCACACGGCGGTACATGTTGTCAAACACAACCTTCTCTTGTAATTTCGCAATGCACTTCTTTGCACCGTAGTGCCCATACCTCAGGTGTACATAGTCGATTAGTAAGTCTACATGTTGTGAGGGAAAGCACAGCTTCCACTCAGAAACACCTACCTTCTTCCTTCTAAACAGAATACCTTTATGCACACAGTAGTATTGCGAAACCTTAGGATAGCTCGCATTTCCTAAATAGCTCTTCACTAATTTCAGTTGGTCATCTGCATTCTGCTCACGTCTCAAGTTCTTAATCACCTTCTTTAATGCACTTTCTTCCTTTACTTCGTGCAATGCAAACATTCGAACTTCATTTAGGTCGGTGGCTGTAATTCCCGCGTCATCACAGAGCTCTGCACTTCTAGATAACCCATCAGCTACCAGATTGTCTTTCCCTTGAATATATCTAACCTCAAGGTCAAACTGCTGGAGATACAATGACCATCTTACCAAACGAGAATTCCTCAACTTACAGGTCTTTAAAAAGGTCAAAGCCTTATGGTCACTGTAAACTATTATCTTGTGACCTAATAGATACTGCTCAAACTTCTGTACCCCAAATACAATTGCCAACGCTTCTAGTTCTGAGATGCCATAATTTCTCTCTGCTGCCTGTAAAGATCGACTTGCGAAAGCTATAGTCTTGTGCACTTCTTGTTCGTTCTCTATTTCTACCTGGAATATCTCCACCGCTATACCATAGCCACTAGCATCAAAGTCAGGATGATGCAAAATTGGACTATTAATTAAAGACTGTTTAAGCACCTCAAACGCCTGTTGACATTCTGCTGTCCAAACCCAAGGGGTATTCTTTTTCAGCAGGAGGTGAAGACAAGGAGCATTAAAAGCCTGGTCACTAACAAAACGCCTATAGAAGCCGAAAAGACCGAACATTGATCTCAATTGCTTCTTGTTTCTGGGAGCCTCAAATTTTTCAATGACTGCTAGCTTGCCTGGGTCAGGCAGAATACCTTTTCCACTTATCCTATATCCCAAGAAACCTATTTCCTCTTTAACGCACTCAGTCTTTTCAATCTTTAGTTTCATGCCACCTCTCTCAATAGCCTCTAACACTTCCTCTAATAAAGCTATATGTTCTTCCCAGGTAGGAGTTGCTATTAACAGATCATCTACGTAAACTGTTATTTTATTGCTTAAAGCTGGTCCTAAAACATGGCACATCACACGTACGAAGGCACAAACAGAGATATTAAGTCCGAAAGGTACCACACGGTATTGGTAACAAACTCCTTCGTACAAGAAAGCTGTGTACTTCCTTGAACTTTCCGCCAGTGGCAAATTCCAATACCCACACGTGATGTCCATAGACGTTAAGAATTTTACTCCGCGGAATTTTTGCAGTAACTCGTCCATGTTCTGCGGTCTATCACTTTCCCTAACCACAATTTCATTCAACCAACGAGCGTCCAAGACCAATCTGACACTCCCGTCTCTTTTTGGTACAACAACAAGAGGATTATTGTACTCACTGACCGCTTTCTCAATCACACCCCACTCTAGCATTCTCTGTATTTCCTTTCGAACTGCCTCCTTCCTAGCTACATGTATTTGGTATGGCTTCCTGAAAAACACTTGGCCGGGTTTCACTTGTAATTGACATTCATAACCCTTGACTATGCCAGGTCGATCCGAAAATACTTTATGATGCCTTTTTAGAACCTGTCTCAGTTCTTCCTTCTGATTGGCGGAAATTTTATCGATTTCCTGCAACTTAGCTTCTATCTTGTCTAAAATAATTGCTTCTTCTTCTTCTTCTGTGTTCAACTTATTGTTATTAAGATTAACATCCTCGTCCCAATACCTCCTGTTTTTCAGAACTCGTATAGGCAGCTCCCAAGTTTCATGATCAGTTACTACATATTTATCACTAAAAGGTACTATAATTACTCCGGTTATTGGCAAGACCATTTTTAACTGGCTTCTTTCAAAGTCAACAACACTCTGATATTTTGACAAGAAATCTATGCCAATTAAAACCTCAATACTGAGATTGTTTACAATTAAACATGGATGATCAATTAAATTACCATTAATGTTAAAGGGCAGTAAAGCTTCTTGCTTTACTGTTTTTGAAACCTTGCCAGTAGCACCAATTATTCTTAGTCCTGATACCCTCATTACTGTAAGCTTGTCTTTACCAGGTAATGCATCAAAGAAGGACTGAGATATTGCACTCACCTCACTTCCACTGTCTAAGAGACAACGTACATTGATACCCAACATATTCACTATTATTATAGGGTGGCTTATTCTAGGCTGTACAGGTGGTTCCTCAAATTCATCTAATAGTTCCTTTTGGATTTGTCTCCAACTAAAGTGATCAACATCTGTCTTCATTACATTTAGGTCACAGGGTGTATGGGTTTCCTGAATTACATTTTCAGCTGCCTTTTCCAGTCGGTCTATTAATTTTAAATCGAAACACCGCACGACTTCATTACATTTATTTTGCTGAACATAACCCAAATTACTGTAGTCTGAGCGATTCTGCGCCTCCAGACCGGGCATAATACTAGTTACAGCTAAACCACTTTTACCATTATCGTCGGTTTCCTTCTCAAGTGACAACTGGTCACAGCTACTGGGTTCATCGACCCTTGACAGCCTACCCTCTACATTCCCACTTATCTCCTGTTCTAAATCTATTAGTACATTATCAACATCCTGCACAGGCACTTTAGATAAGAGCACATCATCCTCATCGTAAATATAAGCATGAATTTCTTCTGCTTCTTCACCTGACAATTCAGTATTTTGTAGCTCATCCCTACTGTTACACTGCTGCGCCTTCTCTTTCTCTTCCCACTTGGAAAGCGTCTCTAACATGGTATCTATCAAATACTGTGAGTGATCTAATATTTCTGTTGTATCCTTAGGTGCTACCGTCATTTCATCCATCTGTTCAGTTTGAGTATTCTGATCTGTCTTACCCATTCCCTTAACTACTGGCTTAGGAAAAGTAACCGCCTGGTGAGCGCCAGTGTCCTCATAGACGGGAACTAGTTTTCCTGCCTAGGTCTACTACTGTTTCCTTTATTTTCATTATAGTTAGCTGGCATAGCCTTACTTTCCGTACTGTTGTTTACATGCATATTTCTGTTTGGAACAAAATTATTATCCCTTGGATGCCATTGTTGGTTCTGATAATTATTTCCCCAATTCCTACCTCTCTTAGGATGGCGAACACCTACTGTTCTGATGTTTACATTGCTATTTTGCTCGTTCCTAAAATTACTACCATTATTATTAGCAATTCTATTATTACGTGCTTGCTCCTCATTGGCAGCAACACGTTCTACACGTTCCAAATACTCAATGAAACGATCCAGATTGTCTCTAGGGGCTGATATAATTCTAGTTTGCCAGTACCATGGCAGTTTAGCTTCAAGACCTAGTATAATCATTTCTGGTTTTAGCTTTTCCGCCAAATGTGACAAACGTGAAATCCATGACTTAGCAAACTCTTTAATAGATTCCTTGCCTGCATTGAAGCGTTTTCCACTCCAAAATTCTCTCAACACTTCATTTTGCTTATTGCTAGACCAATACTCATTAATAAAAGCTGTTTTAAATTCCGCTAAAGTTTTACATTTCAACATAACATCAGCTGACCAACGCATGGCGTCACCTGCTAAATGGCTTCTAATAAATGAGATTTTCTCTCGCTCAGACCAAGTTGGTGGAATCACATCTTCAAAATCGTTCCAGAAATCTAGCGGGTGGATATTTTTATCTGGATCGAACCGCAAGAACTGCCGACACCCGATAAAAGCGGCGTTTGCAGCTACAACTTGTTGTACATTACCATTACCAGAAGTTACTGAAGCTACTTTACTCTCAATGTTAGCAATGTTAGTACTGATATTTTCTACTTTCCTTTCAACATTATCTACTCTTTGCACAATATGAGTAGTGTCAGTTTTGATTGCTTCTACTTCTGCTTGACATATGTTTACTTTTATATTAACATCTTTAAATCTATCTGAGCACAGTTCAGATTCTGCCTCGATCTTTTCTGTTAACTTGTGCTCCAGCTTCGCATCTTCCATTTGGAAGTCTTTGCGAACCTCAGCAACTTCGGATTTAACTGTTTTATACATTTCAGAAAACTGTTGAGCAACCTTTTTCTTAATATCCTCATGATTGCAATCAATTTTACAATTCAAACTGTCAAGATCCTCTTTCAACTTATTGCAACCAGCCTTGAAGGTATCGTCCATTACCTCCAATCGTTTATTAAAACTAGTTTGGCTGGCCACAATTTCATACTTTAATTCAGCATTATTGGATTCTAATTTATTGTCCATTGCCTCAAACCGTTTATTAAAATTTGTTTGACTGGCCACCATTTCAGACTTTAATTCAGCATTGCTGGCAGCTATTGCTTGTAATATAACATTTAAATCAACAGCCCCAGCATCTTTGGGTTGCTCACGAGCTGGCTTTTTATCACACTCAGGTGACGAAAAACTAGCTCCAACACCAGAATCATCAAAACTAACTGAAACTTCTGATTGATTAGTCATATCTAACTTCTCCTTCTTAAACTCTACCATCTCTGATGACTGTTTCGTATTTAATTCATCAGAGAAACTATCATCCACTAAATTTATCATTTCTACTTTCCGCTTTACTACAGGAGTCTCTATTATTGAATCATTGCCCCTTCCCACACTACTGTCAGGAGACAATACTTCATTTTTCACTTTAACATTACTACTTTCATGCATATTTACACTTGAACCGTTGTCTGGATTTACAGTTCCCTCAACAGACATAGGTTCTGATTTAAGTTTAACCACAGTTTCTTTTGGCGGTTCCATCGCCGACAGTTTTTTTAGTGCAGGTTAGTAAAACTTTTAACAGCTTTTCACTTAACTTAGTTCCTTCTGCACGACGTATGGCGTTGCCGGCGCGGCGTACCAGGATTCCTGATGCGACGTGGCACGTTGAACTGCAGACGGCTCTCCGACGGCTGTTGTGTGTTTGCGTGGCCCGCAATTGCAGGCGCTGCGCCAGCTGCTCCAGCGAACGACTGCGGTGCGGCGAGACTGGCTTCTCGCGATGCCGGCAGCACCGCTAGACTCAGTGCCAGCTCCGTCAATCCAGATGTGTTGTTAATCCAATTGCGTCGTCCACATGCACACGTAACACATTCACTGTTCTATTACTCAGCTGCGTGTCGCATTCCACTCGTGAATCCGAATAGTTAAAAATCACTTTCACTTAGTTGATTTCCCGGCCGATGCACCATATGTGGGGCGGCGGATGTTTAAGTTTGTAATAATAGTAAATCTACTGTAGACTGTAGAAACGTTTCCCGGCCGATGCACCATATGTGGGGCGGCGGATGTATAAGTTTGTAACAATAATAAAAAATCTGATTGCTGTATATGCTTGCATATTGAATCAGTTCCTAGCTTTTAGAATGTTGTTATTGATGTCTTTTGCCGTTCTCAACACTGGCTCTCTATTTACTCCGTGACCCCCAGAAAGTGATTTAATAAAACTTGGAGCCAGTAAATAGATATCCTAGTGCCCACTTTACCTGAGAATGTTCTTATAGCTGCAGCTTATAGCTCTGAGGAATTAGGAGATTGTCCGGGATTTCTAATCAAAAACGGTTTTCCAAAATATTCAGTATATTCTGAAATTCACTGATAAACAACACAAGTATCCCTACAACCTAACTAACAGAACAGTTCAGAGTCTAATGCGCTGATGCAACTATAAATGTCCAAATCAAATGTTAAAAAGAATGCTCGCCATAATTTGATGAAAATACTTCATCAAACGCCACGCTAAATATTTGGTAGAATGACTGTCCCGCGACGGCACATGAAAATACGACAAAACGCAAACTGAAGCTAGATAATGAAAATCATTCCAGAATTAACACTTCACATGAAATGTTTTCATGGTTCCGCATATCTCTAGTAACTTAATACGGCACCCGAGGCTGTTTGTAGCAGATACACTGATGCGACGCGACTACCGACACAGATGGTGTGTCATTCAGCGTCTGGAGAGAACTGGGGCCTTGCTTCCTCGCGCAGTGTTCTTATATATAAAGCCGCGGTGCGGACGGCTGAGGGAACGCCTGATTAAATCCGCTCTCCCGACTAGCCGCTGAGCTAGTAACGCACCACTACAAGTTACATAATAATTTATAGCTTCTTTGGCTGATGGCCGGAGAAGCTCTTAATTTAAACGTGCATTCAGCACGCAGGTAAGTATTGATAATAAAATTTTGACGTGGCTAAGTTAAATACTTTAGGCGAGAGAATTAATTTAATTGCCCTGCACGCACTAGATGAGCTCTGAACTGGCCCTGTTGAGATCCGCTATCGCTATAATTTTATAGGTATTAAAAAGAAACTTTACACATCTTCATAATCATAGCGGACCTCCAACCTATTTAAATCTAAACAACCTAGCCTTATTTACTAGCCTACTTAATCTATCTTGCTTCCTTCAGTTTTGAGACGAAAACCAGAAAATCATGAATTTCCACTAAAATCTTAATATGTGAAATCCAAAGTACTGTTTTTATTAAATCGTTATGAAAGATGAATCTAAATATAAATTTTGAAGTCTCTAGCTCTGTTCTGTTGCGCCAATGATTTTTCCAGAAAAACGTCCAAATCTCGGAAATGGCTGAAGTTATCGAACTGATTTTTAACACACATTAATTTAGTATTATTTCTGACCTGCTAGAAAAGTTTTAGTTCATTCGCTTGATTTTTAAGGTATTGCGCAACATTTATGACGTCAGAGCTAGTTACAGCAGACTGGCTGACACACAATGGAAACTGATGTGAATTTACTACAGCGTGAGTAGGCTGCTTCCCTACAGGCCGTGGGTGCTGACAGCTGTCTCATAACTAGTGCTTCTCTGCATTTGGCAGTCACACCTCATCTGCAATCGGTCCATACAACAAAGATTTATTTTACCTTGTCTTAACCTAAATGGCACCCTTTTGACTTCACAATATGGGTGAACTAAGTCTACAGGAATGGTCTAAAGCTATACTTGAGTGATTATTCTAACTTAACAGACATCATAAATAATCAATTTACAGATGTAATTGAATGAACAAGCATTTTTTTTTTACAAAACTGTAAATAAGAAACCTTTTTTTTTGTCAGGTGTCTCATGTCTGTAGTATGTTGTTTGTATGCTGTTCAGCACCTGAACAGTTAACAATATATTTCATATGTACATATATTTTTAAAAAAACATGCATAGTCATTATTATTACGCAGGAAGAGGAATGAGGGTATATAGGATCTTCGTGCACATGAAGATACGCCGCCAAGGTCATCCTGTGAACAAAAAAGTCAAACACAGACACCAGCTCCCGCTTGTGCCTGATCCCTTAATTAGTATTTTAGTTATTCTGATTTCTTGCCGGTCGTGATTGTTACCCTTTTTTCGTTGCTCTTACTTCAAAAACCTTTTTTTTTTGTGATTTAGTTCTCCTTCCAAATTTCCTCTTCAACTGGAAGCCAGTGTGGTTTCACATAAATTTGTTTGTGTAATTGTGCCTGGTTGGACCTGATGAACATAAAGAGCGATTAACCGTACAATATTTACTTTATTTAGACTACTTTTCTCTGGTGACATACATTGTTTATTTTCGAAAGCCCAAATGTTCGGAACTTTCTTCCTATGCAACACCACGTCATGTCATGGGTCCCTTGCGATTTTTCATAAGACTGTTCTGCCTTGTTTAGCATCCTGTGCTCTTCTTTAGGGTCGATCTCCACTCTCGCAACCGCGCAGAGCCTTATCCCATCAACCACAAATAAAACACACCTTTCGCAACTGCGCAGAGCCCTCTCAACACACCATAGTGCTCAGAGCCATTTTTGAACATCTCAACACATACTTCCCCAGTTTACGTCACCCTGACAATGAACTTCTTCACATAATTTTGCAGGTCACCCTGACTCTGCTGGTAGGTACCAAATGCATAAAAAAACTCGCTATAGCTTCATGAAAATCTGTTCGGTAACCCCTTGAAGCAACTCTCGTTGCGTTTTTTCTCGTCTATTTCAACGCGCTCGCTCGTCAAGATGTCAGCCACAGACTCAGCTACCTAGTCATTTTTCTGCTTTACTGTAACCGCTAATTTATCCATTGTTTGCCCAACATTCTGCACATTTGCTGACGACTATAACGTCACTTGAACAACAAATTACTGACTTCTTATGGACAGAACTGTAGGTCATGTTTCCCCAAATGTACCGTGCGGTAGCGTTCTCGCTTCCCACGCCCGGGTTCCCGGGTTCGATTCCCGGCGGGGTCAGGGATTTTCTCTGCCTCGTGATGACTGGGTGTTGTGTGCTGTCCTTAGGTTAGTTAGGTTTAAGTAGTTCTAAGTTCTAGGGGACTGATGACCATAGATGTTAAGTCCCATAGTGCTCAGAGCCATTTGAACCATTTGAACCGAAATGTACCTCTTAGCTACTAAACAACAACATACACACAAGAACATACCATAACAATTATATTTCTAACATCTAACTAACATTAACATTATTTACAAAAACAGAACAACATGGCCTCATCCTATCCCACATAGGGCTTCACATGTGTGATATGGTGCACTCCCAAGGACTTTCCGGTTTTTAGGCTCTCTAGATCCACGGCACTGGGATGGGGAATTCGCCGCACCCGCACAGGGCCATGATACAGAGTGAAGAACTTTTTGCACACTTTCTTCTGTTTGTTAGACAAGCGGTGAGTTTTCACCAACACTTTGTCATTGACCGAAAATGTCCTCACTACTGCCGACTTGTCCGATCTCACCTTACGCGAATGTGAAGCCACCTGAATGTTTTGCAACGCCTGACGTACAATCTCCCTGTGTCTTAATCTTGGGCGTGGGGGAAAATCTACAAGCTCCCGGAGTCTGTCCGGCGGATAGGTGTTCTTAAGCACTGTCACCGGGGGAAGAAGGGTGGTGCTATGGGGCATTTCACTGATGGTCCTCAAAGTCTTTAAGAAAGACGTCCCATGTTTCATGTCGTCTCGAACAGTACATGCGGCACATCGCCCCCAAATCCTTCATCGTTCGTTCGGCGGGGTTACAACTTGGTTTGTACCTAGAGATGTAAATAGGCTTGATATTGTATTCCCGGAGGGTTGCCTGCCACTGTCCTGAGGATCGTTGTCGGATATAATACGGTCGACGCGTCCAACTTCCTTTAAAAAATCTCACCGCAAAGCTTTACTGACACTGAGACCCGTAGCCCTTTTCAAAGGTGTCAGCGTTACATACTTCGACGTCAACTCAATTACTACCAGTATGTAGCAGTAGCCTCTCCTTGTCCTGTTTAGGGGGCCCATTAAGTCCGACGCCGCAGTCTCTCGTAGCTTTGTAGGGACAATTGGATACATTGGTGCCTGCATGGTGACCGTGCTAGTTTTCCCTTTCTGGCAAACCTTACAGTAACGCGGCACCGCCCGTATTCTCCTCTCCATGTTACGGAAGTGGCATACGCTCCGCAACTTCAAGAAACACTTCCGAGCGCCGAAGTGGGCATAGCTAAAATGCCTGTACCAGATGACCTTGTTGATCAGCTCTTCCGGCACACATATTACCCATAGGGAGTTGTCGACGTTCCTCCGATAGAAAAGCACGCTCTTGCGCATCAAGTAGTGGTGGCTTATCTCTACTTGTGTCTTATCTCGGTATTTTTGTTTGATCGTCAACAGGTGCGGATCCTTATCCTGTTCTTTCTGAATATCTTTCATCGAAACAGCCACGTAGTTCTCAAACGCCACCTTCTTCATGTAGTAGAGAGAAAACGGTTCGTCATCTCTCTCCCGTAGCTGGGTGTCATTTCCACCATTTGGCGATCGTGACAACATGTCAGCGCTGACGTTTGATGACCCCGGTACATAAATGGTTGTAAAGTTAAATTCTTGTAACAATAAAATCCACCGGGCCAGTCGGCCATGCGTGAGCTTTGCTGTTTGGAGGAATTCGAGCGCTCGATGGTCCGTATACACGCGGGTTCTACGGCCAAACAAGAAGTACCGAAATTTTTGGAATCCCCAAACTATCGCCAAAGCTTCCAGTTCCGTTACGGAATAGTTCTGCTCGCTCTTGCTGAGCACACGACTTCCGAAAGCTATGGTTTTGTGTATCCTCTGACCATCCTGCTCATAGTCTTGAAAGATCAAGACCCGTCTTCGCGGAGTCAGTGGCCTTGCAGAAGTCCTGTTCAAGATTGGGATGGGTGAGAATAGGAGCCTCAAGGAGTGCCTGCTTCAGACTCCTAAATTCCCCATCGGCTACCTCGTCCCCCACAAAAGGTGTGTTCTTCCCTGGCAGTGCACAGAGCCGGGGTGTGGCTAACTTGTCTATGTGTATGAATCGTTTAAAAAAGCTAATTATTCCGAGGAACCTACGTAAACTCTTCCGAGAGTTAGGTGCAGCCAATCGGGCTATTGCTTCCAATTTCTCAGGATTGGGGGTGGTCCCTTGTGCCGAAATAACGTGCCCTAGGAAGTCCACTTCCTTGGTTCCGACACACGATTTCTCGATGTTTGCCGTGACGCCATGTTCGCGCAGTTTGTCCAGCAACATCCCTAACACCTCGTTGTGCCGGCCCCACGAACTTTCCCCTACCAAAATGTCATCTACATAGCACGTGACGCGCTCCTTCAACGTGTCATTCAGTATCGTTCCCAGATCGCGAATGAATGCAGCTGAAGATACATTTAGCCCGAAAGGTAAACGTCGGAACTGGCAACATCGGCCGAATGCTAGAAAGGCTGTATATTTGCTGCACTCTGGCGCCAACTCTATTTGCCAAAAACTACTTCGCAAGTCGATCGAAGAAAAGATCGATACGCCGTCAAACTTCTGCAACAGCTCTTCTAGCGTCTCTGGTCTAACCGTCTCTGGAACGATTATGGTATTAATCTGACGGGAGTCTAGGACCAGGCGGATTTCTCCATTCTTTTTCTCTACTACACGCAAGGGGCTGTTGTAGGTGGACGTAGCCTCTTCTATTACTCCGTCTCTTAGCATTTCCTGAAGTTCGAGTGCCACCTGTTTCCGATATACCAGCGGATTGGGATAGGTAGGTACACGGAAGGGAACATGCGTCCTTACTCGAAACCTATAATGAAACCCTTTTATGGCTTCCGGTTTCGGAAGAAATACCTCTGCATTTCTTCTGAGCACTGTCTCTAATTCTATTCTCTCTGCAGCAGCTATGTCTTCCAGTACCGCCACTTTTCCTTGTATTGCCTCATGGATTTCTGTCATTGTTTCGTCTCTATCCTGACGGCTCGTTTGTAATTGGTCCTGTGCAGAGTGCGGTCGCACACCCTGACTCTGGTCTCCAGTAATCCTTAGATTCAGACAGTCCACTGCTAGTTCATCTTTCGTCATTTGTTCTGCGAACCTAATGCACATTTCGCCCTTTTCTCCTAACGTCAGTGTGCCTAGGCCCATATTGATTATCGCCTTGTGTTGGATCACAAAATCAGTCCCAATGATCACTTGAGGCGCGAGGTGTTTAACGATAAAAAAATTTCCGTGTAGTACATACCTCTGACAACTAAACTCCAGTCTTGTCTGATGCTTAATTTCAGTTGGTTTCCCTCTGACGGCACCTCGGATTTTAATCTTCTGGACCTTTAGTGTCGGAAGTTTCAACATGTTGCATCTATCAAATAGGGTTTCCGAGATCGCTGAAATTTCGCTCCCGCTATCTAGTATAGCCTCAGCTGTTATGTCACCTAGTTTAATCTTAACGATCGGGTGCAGATCTCGCGTAACACCTTCCTCCCCGTCTTCTAAGAGCGATTCCCTAATATCCTCATACACGAGCGTGTAGCTGTGGCGGTTTCCGATACGTGGTGCGGGTTTTTGTACCACCGTCCCCGCAACGTTGGCTAGTCATGGCTGTTCGTGCACCTCTTCTATCTGTGCACGCCCATGATTTGGCCCCCTAATATCTATTGTTTGCAGATTGTTTTCTCGTCTTTTGTGAGATGCAAAGTTCTGTTGTGGGTGTCCTTGCGACCACGGCTGGTTGTTGCCCCACTTTTCTTTCCTCCATTTATTACCGATATTCTTTTTTGCTTCTTGTTACCCATTATGCGTTTGCCAGCTGTTACTAATATGCCATTGGTTCACCCGTTTTTGATCTGCTTGTGCGTTGAAATTTTGTGACACGACTTTCGTTTCTCTATCTCTTTTACGGTTACGCGCCAGCTCCACGTTCAGCACGAATTCGACTTCTTTCAGTATATTTCTGAAGCCCTCCACATCGTCTCCGCATTTACCTATCAGATTTTGTTGGTAACGTGTCGGCAGCTTCATGTAGCAAATACGGATAATCTCGTTATTCGTATACGGGTTGTCTAGGAATCCACTTTTCTTGACCATATGGTCAAGGAATTTCACTGCGCTTTTGAAGCCTGCAGTTCCCATGTCCTTAGCCATCATTATTTCGTGTTCTATTCTGGTCTGAGTACTTTGTGACCAGTATAGATTGAGAAATATTGACCGAAATTATTCGAACGACTCGCAATACTTCCAACATTTAAGCATCGTTTCTGCCACCAACCCTTCTAAATGTGCACATACAGCCGGCCGAAGTGGCCGTGCGGTTAAAGGCGCTGCAGTCTGGAACCGCAAGACCGCTACGGTCGCAGGTTCGAATCCTGCCTCGGGCATGGATGTTTGTGATGTCCTTAGGTTAGTTAGGTTTAACTAGTTCTAAGTTCTAGGCGACTAATGACCTCAGCAGTTGAGTCCCATAGTGCTCAGAGCCATTTGTGCACATAAAAAGTCGATGTTTCCGCGCTGGCCAATGCGGTGGCAATGCTTCTGTGAATTGGGAGATAAAAGTCCGTGGGTGCACAACATTATTGTCCTCTCGATAGTGTTGGAATCTTCGTAGGCTTAAGTAGTTTTCATGGTACGGCGGTGTACTGTCTCCTCCGTTCGTACTGATTTGTGTTTCCGTACTACCGGAATCTCCGCTCTGCGAGTTGCACCATTGCAGAGGTAAACAGTTGTCATGGCTGCTTCGTACCGACCACGAGAGCCACCGTCTCTTTCCCCATCACGACCTGTCTAGCTGCTCGAATGGGACTCGCTGGGAGGTGGAGGACCTGACTGCTTCTGTCCCGTGCTACCTGCACTGCCACCGTTCACAAACTCTGTGTCCCCAGTTAGCGGTGTTACATTTCCTGCAATCTTTGATTGCACCGCGTCCCCAGTTATGTGCGTGCGAAGATTTTCGCGTTCTTGCTGCACGATCTGCGCGACCCTTTCGTCGACGGACTTTTCCATCTCCGCCACTCTCTCTTCAACTACTTCCTCGACATTAATCTGTAATGAGTTTCCCTCAACTTTCGCCAGTTTGTCCAGTCGATGTTTCAGTTCTTTTTTTCCGACGGAGGTCGCCGTCTTAGTTTGCTCGCGAGCCTCTTGGGCAATCCGTTTCGCACCGCGTGCGTCTCGTCTCGCCAGAACTGCGCCCTTTTTAACTTCACCTAACTCTTTCTTAATTTCTTGCGCGAAGGAAAGCATTTGTGTTTCCAAACCTATACGCATCCTTTCTAATTTCTCATCGGTCTTTCTGCTTTGTGCGTCTAAATTTTCCTTGATACAATTTTCGATTTCATCCATCCTCCTTATCAAGTCGTCAAGTCGTGACAGAAAAACAAAATATATGGCGATGTACAAAGTGTGCTACAGCAGAAATAAATAATGATTCAAACAACGAGACAGGGCCACTGGAAGTATCTCTTGCGATTTACGGTATAGTCCACAAGATACGATCATCCACCTACAGTACATGTGATGAAATCTTAAACTGGCCTCTGCAGTGGATCGAAAGCTGTATATTTAATAGGATCGTCCCACACCGATAGTAGAGGCAGTTTGACAGGTAAATTTAGTGACAGACAGGGTGTCCCATTAGGAATGCTATTCCGGGAAGCACTGCGACATCTCTCTATCCTCGCTGGACCCCCGCCACAGCTATGCGCCAACGCACCAACATTGATGCTTAGGTGAGTTCTATATCGGAAGAAGTTCTTCTTCTTCTTTCTTGGCTCTACAGCTCATGATGAACCTTGGCCTCTTCTACAATTTCCTTCCATTTCTCTTGGTCCTTTGCCAATACTCTCCAGTTTCTATAGCCCATCTTCCTAAGATCTTTGATTACTCCATCTTCCCATCTGGCTCTTGTTCGACCACGCCCTCTCTACCCTCCTGGCTTTCCTTGTAATATTCTTTTTGGTACTTCTGTATCATTCATGCGAGCCACATGTCCATCCCAACTCAGTCTGGATGATTTCATTATCCTTCTGATTGGTTGGTCTTCGTATATGACATACAACTCATTGTTGTATCTCCTCCTCCATTTTCCTCTTTCACAGATTGGGCCGGTAATTCGTCTAAGTACCTTTCCTTCAAATGCATCCAGTGTTTCAATATCTTTAGTTGTTAATGTCCAGGCTTCAGAGGCATATGTAAGCACTGGTCGTATAAGTGATCTATAGATAGGTTATTTAGTGGTATGAGTCAGGAGCCTTGAAGATAGAAGTCTTGTTAGGGCAAAATAGGGTCTATTGGCTAGTATTAATCTGTGCGTAATTTCATAGGAGGTATCATTTAGATGCATAACTGTCAATCCCAGGTACTTGAAATGTTCAGCCCTATCAAACATATAATTTCCCATTGTTATTGCATTTGGCATATTTTCTCTATGTGCTTTTCCAGCTGCCATATATTTTGTTTTTTGTTCATTAATAATTAACCCCATGTTCCTACTAGCCTGTTCGAGAGCTGTAAATGTCTCTTCCATTGCTTTTTGGGTTCTTGCAATTATATCTATATCATCTGTGTAAGCCTGTATCTGCACTGATTTATAGAAGATCGTTCCCCTATTCAGAAGGTTTGCGTTCCTCATCAACTCATCCAGGGCGGCATTTAAGAGAAGACATGCCAACGCATCCCCTTGACACACCCCATTTTTAATACTCAATGTATTAGACATCGTTCCTCCTATTCTTACACTACCTTGTGTTTCGCTCATTATCATTCTTACCAGCCTTACCAACATTCTCGAGATTCCCAGTTCATCTAGAGCCTGATGTAACTACTCTCTATTTATGCTATCATAAGCTGCTTTGAAATCTATAATGAGGTTTGTTTTTTACAGGATTTATCTTAAGGTGAATATTTGTTCTATAGTTGACTTCCCGGGAACTAATCCGCCCCATCTCCCGCTGTATGATTGGGAGCATTCTGTCAAACAGTATATTAGAGAATATTTTATATCCCAAATTAAGTACTGTGATCCCTCTGTAATTGCGACACCCCATATTATCTCCTTTGTTATGTATGGGACATATGATACCCTCTTTCCATTGTTGGGGCATTTCCCCTCTTCTCATATTCTGGGGGCCATTTTCAGAAGTCTTCGTTCCAGCTCTCTGCCTCCTTGCTTAAACAGTTCTGCTGGAATACCATCTATCCCTGCCGTCTTGCTGTTTTTCAATTTCTTCATGGCAGTTTTCACTTCTTCTGTATTTGGTGGAGTAGTGTTGCTGTCGGAGGCCACTTCCCTAATCGTTTCTGTTGGATTCTCTGGTATTGTTATTCTAGGGTTGAGGAGACTACCAAATACCTGCACCATCATTCACATATTCCCTTCTCTTCACTTATTATATTCCCTGTCTCATCTTTTATTAAGCTTACTTTACTACCAAAAGGCATTTGTGCCGCATTCACCTCTCTATAGAATTTTCTTATTTCATCTTTGCTACTCATGACCTGCATTTCTTTGACACTTGCTTTCATCCATTCTCTCTTTTGTCTTTGGTGAATCCTCTTTTCAATCCTTCGTTTGCAAAGCTGCAGAAACGAGGGCAGTTGCAAGATGCGTAGAGACTGACTGAAACCACGTTCGAGAAAGGTGACTTGTTTCGAGAGATGAGAGTGCCAGAAATATGATTGAGTAGTGGTTGTAATCATGAAAGGACTTGGCAATAGGATCCAGCGCAGGTATGTGCTTGAATGGAAAGACCTGATTCCAAATCATAGACATCCTAGCGGATAGAGTAACACCAGACATCTGAAAAGCTAGTGTATATTTCCTACTACCTCAATCAGCACACCATCTACTACTGTTTGTCATCCTCCTCAATCAGTCATCACTTATAGCTCAGTGGATATATCACAGAACTTCTGACATGGCATCGAGACAGAATACATTATATATACTATAGAAATATCTAGCGGTGTGAAGGAGTTGCAGATAGCGGTTTCATACCACGTTCCTTAGCCGAATCACTTTCAAAATTCAACGATTTTATCATGAGGTTGCATTGTGAGCTATGTGTAACCGGACTGCTGGTATGATGATATACACTCCTATAATCACCATCTCGGTATTTGTCCCGAAAAACCAATTCCTTTTAGGGGAAATGCCATACCTCGATTTATAAATCCATTTTACCTTTTAACATGGATACCTGTGTGCATCTGTAGAACGAAGATCGCTTGTGACAGTAACGTAGAGTAGTTGTTGCGATCGGGTTTATTAACATTTGAGACAATTACACCTATCTTTCTAAGACACAGTGGTATCACTCACAAGAAAAACTTATGAGACATGTCCAGCCATCGCTGATTTTCTCTCAGTACTATTTCGCATTATAGGCGATCAGTTATTGATGAAGTATTATACTTATTAGTAGTAGGGGACATGTGATAGATTCACCTTGAGTATGAGGCTTACAAAGTATGTGTTTGTGTTCCAAAATATGCAAAGGGAAGAGTATGTCAAGTGATAACGATGGCGCAGATGTTTCTATTTCCAGAGCCATTGCCCTCTGTAGGATGTATTTCCGATACTTCGCTCATTGACGAATGTCGTTCAATTGAGCCGGCGATTGTAACATTTAGTTGTTAAGTACAGGCATAAAATATATATGAGAGTGGTTTCTTAGGACCATTCTGTCTATGCGTGGCCTGTGGTGGGAATGATGCACGTTTCCCATTAACGGTAGGAGCTGCCAAATGCAGATAACGTAACTGTGTTATCCTCTAGACGATCGAATAGCGAACTAATAGTATGTGTTAGATAGCTTCGGTAATTGTGCGGGAACTTGAGAAGAGTGAATATGGAGGTGTGTTTGCGCTGGACCTTTACTCCCTCCCATGTAAATTGTTTGGTTGACTGCTTCCGCACATTTCCCGTCTTTATTTAGTTGAGAGAATATCGATTGTGGGGTGTGCATCTAGCAGGTGCAAGATATGTTTGCTGGTTCTCTGGACATGAGAAACACATTAGTTGGCATTGTAAATTATAGGGATGATTCGGAATCTGTTAAATCAAGGACATTGGTATTCGTGAGTGGATGTATCAGTTTGCTCTATTTGTTTCGAGTTCTCACGTAAAGGTCTTCCAGGTGCGATAAGCACTAAAGCTTCGGGTTTGCAGAGAAATAATTAACAGTCTATATCTTCAGAATTATGTTGCGCGAGCGATTGGTAGGATACTGCTGTGTGCTTGATATCTAGAAGTACCGCGAAAATAGTATAATATTATGTCAAACCATGCGAAAATACGTATGTTCTTGTAATCCCAGAGTCTGGAGATGGGTGTAGAAAAGCGAGCAGGCAAGCAGGTCTGGACCAGAAACAGTAACGCGTTTGTGTCGAAGGGAAGTGAGCTCGAATTTGCAGAACAGTTCTGAGAATGACTTCGGCTCGCTGTGGGCGCTCTGGTCACCCGACAGGAGTGGATGGCCATCAACCTCACAGGACCATATCTAGTGTCATGAGTATATCTACTGTGCTGTCTGTCTTCGCTGTATATGTACGAATGATGTAAAAGGGATGATTTTGTATTGCGCAGGATGCAAATTGCCTGTTTACTACATCGACAGAGTATGCAGTGATATATTGCTGGGTTGGAGATCAGTTTCACATTCTAATATTCAAGCTCCTGCCTCGGTGAGAGAGCAGTGTAACTGAGTAAGAGTCGTTCCGTATTGACGATATGTAGGGGCACTTTGCAGGGTTTAATTGTCGGTGCAATGTGGCGATCTGTGAAAAATAGCTTTTTTCCCACTGAAAGTCTCGTCTGCAGAAAGAAAGAAAAGGTGGATGGTGCTTCGGTACCGGCGGTTATCAGTAATTCGGTGGGTAAATTCGATAAAAGTCAATCATAATGTTCGATTCATTCACAAGACATCCTTTGTGCTGGGATATAAGAGTCTCTACATAGCGGTGGGAACGTTGTTGTGTGCTGAAATCAGGCAGGGTAATACTTGATTGACGGGGTATCAAGTTAGGACTGCTAGGAAGACTGCGTTTGATGTTATTCTGCACTATTTTCGTAAACAGGTTCTGTTAGGGCAAAAATTTCCGTGCATACAAGCTGAGACATCACGAAAACTCCTACAAAAGCGCACATTAAGTATTTCTGGGACAGTATGCAATTTCCTAGAGTTCGACTAGGTTATTATTTTAGATAGCCATATGGTTTCAGTATAACATTGACAACGTTGTTAGATGAGCTTGTGATGGTATGTAACTACGCACAGTGATGTGTCAGCCACACGTCATGCATGGTCCATTAGAATCGGTAGGGAGAACGCAGGTTGTCCTATTCTGAAACGGATTTCTGCAGCGTCGCTTGGCAATTAGCTCTTCGCCGGATTGCAGGTAGAGGGAGGTTCACACCAGCAACAGGAAACACACGTATGCGCGGCCCACCTTGGAGCATCTACGTTCTGTAAATAGGTGTTCGCTCCCATCTAGTGGAGACGTCACCGGCGCCTAGGTAATCACGTATTTCGAGAGAAATTTCTCACCTTATATTTGAATCACCCGAACGGGCACGTGTGCATGGCTTGGCAGTTGATGGCCCCGTCACTTCACGTGGGCTGCCGCTAGCCTCCTCTGTGGTCCAGTGGACAGGGGGCAGTGGACGGTGCCTGCGTGTGTTGTTTGCGTATCTGTTGCATTATTTTGTGTCCAGGGCTGAAGGATGTGCTATGCGTTTTTTGGACAGTTTATGAGTTGATTTTGTGTCTACTCATCTGTGTACTGCATTATTTAGGAGGAGTTTGCTCGTCTGTACTGAAATTTTTTCGGTAATTCCGGAGTTGTTTGCGTATCTGCAGAGCGTTATTTAGGAGTAATTTACAGGTCTGTGGGCTGTGTGGTGTGACCCCAAGAATGTCAGAGCGTGTGTTTTGTATCAGTGTGATAAATATACTATCTCAAATTTGTCCCTAAATAAATTCTTCCAAAATAAGTAAAGTACACCCCTTCCTCTCTCCAACAGTTCAGCGCAGGCTGTGTCATTTCCCCCTCCAGACAGTCATCTTGGGTTATGTCTCGGATCGGACGACAGCGCCCTCTGGTGACAGTACTGTGTACTAGGTGCAGACCTCATGGCAACCACACTGTTTTCCGCCATTTTCCCACCATCTTAGGTTATGTCATGGGACAGATGATGGCACTCTCTGGTGACAGTATTGTGTACTAGGTCCAGACCTCATTGTGGACTAACTGTTCCCCTCCATCTTTGATAACTGTACTTAAGCCACCATCTGACGTCACAGCCGCCATCTTGGATTACATCACGGAATGGACGACAGTGCCCTCTGGTGGTGGTACTGTGTACTACATAAGTTGGACCTTGGACCTCGTGGTGAACACACTGGATGGTGGTAGTGACTCAAATTGTTCAAATGACGACTAGTGCATGATTTCTACAGTTTACAATTAGCATACATGTTTGCAGAGTCTTTTAGATGGATTATTGTTTTGACGATTTACGAGTTGTTTGGCTCTCTGGACATAAATGTATTGCATTATTTACGAGTGGTTTGCAGGTCTGTAGGCTGTGTGGCATGTCAGAGCGTGTATTCTTTATCATGGTGATAAATATACTATCTTTCAAAATCCATCACTAAATAAATTGTTCCAAAATAAATAGAGTACACTCCTTCCCATCTCCAGCAGTCCAGCATAGGCTGAGTCATTTTCCCGCCAATCCCTAGGAAGAGGTGGCGGTCGGATGACTTAGATTAGTGGAGGTAGTCCAAATGCCCTTTCTTTCCAACCATTTTCTTAGGAGATATCCCAAGTGACCATTCTTTACCACCAAAATTGAAATTTCCCGCAAATCCCTTTGATGAGGTGGTGGTCAGGTGACTTAGGTTAGTAGAGGCGACCTTTCTTTCCCGCCATTTTCTTAGGTTATTAGAGATAGCCCAAGTAACCGATCTTCCTGCCCAAATTAAAACTTGGCTCCAGTTCCTATGATGAGGTGGCGGTCGGATGACTTAGGTTAGTCCAGGTAGTGCAAGTGACCTATGTTCCCGCGATTTTCTTAGGTCAGTAGAGGTTGCATTGTCCTGGTGAAATTTGAACTTCCCGCCAGGGGTTATGTGGCAAGAGGGTGTGGCACTTTTCCCCCATCCTGGATAACGGTACTTGCATCATCAGCTGACTTCACGGCCGCCATCTTTGATGATGTCATCAATTGACATCAGTTGATGAGATCATCGCCGCCATCTTGGATAACGGTACTATGGCGTAGAAACGCTTTGCCCCAATACTATCCGCTACTAAGTAGAATTTTGTGCCATACAAATAATGGTGGGATTTGTTGAAACCATACACAGTAACCAGTGCCTCTTTCTTTGTTTGTGAATAGTAACACTGAACTTTGGACAAAACTTTTGATGCCAAAGCCCTTATCACCAAATCTGTGTGACAGCACTGCACCGAATCCGTAAGAGGAAGTGTCACCTTGCAACACAACTGGTATGTCAGGGTAAAAGTGAACCAAGCATCGATCACTAAGCAATGCATCTTCAAGTTTTTGAAAAATGGTTCAAAATGGCTCTGAGCACTATGGGACTTAACATTTGAGGTCGTCAGTCCCCTAGACCTTAGAACTACTTAAATCTAAGGACATCACACACATCCATGCCCAAGGCAGGATTCGAACTTGCGACGGAAGCGGTCGCGTGGTTCCAGACTGAAGCGCCTAGAACTGCTCAAGTTTTTGAAAAGCTTCTTGGCACTCATCTGTCCAAACAATGGAGACGTTCTTGTGACGCCAGCGATACAATGGAGCAGCGATTTGTGCAGCTTTCAGTATGAACCGATTATAATAGTTCATTTTTCCTAATACTGACTGCAATTCTGTGACATTGCGAGGAACTGGCATGTCTTGTATGGCTAACAAATGTGACTGAAGAGGATGTACACCTTGGCTGTTTATGACATGACCAAGATACTGTAACTCAGGTTTAAAAAAGTCACACTTACCCAGTCTACACTTTAGTCCTTCATCAGATAACACACGAAACAAAGCACGCAAATTTGCAATGTGTCCTTCAGGTGTACGACCTGCTACAAAGCCGGCCGCGGTGGCCATGCGGTTCTAGGCGGTGCAGTCCGGAACCGCGGGACTGCTAGGGTCGCAGGTTCGAATCCTGCCTCGGGCATGGATGTGTGTGGTGTCCTTAGGTTAGTTAGGCTTAATTAGTTCTAAGTTCTAGGGGACTGATGACCTCAGATGTTAAGTCCCATAGTGCTCAGAGCCAACCTGCTACAATAATATCGTCCAAATAGCTTGATCGGTTTGGTACTTGAGCAGACCGCTGTTTCAAATACCATTGAAAAATGGCAGGTGCTGAAGCACTGCCAAAAGCTAAACGCAAATATTTAAACAAGCCCAAATGAGTATTCACAATACACACGGTTTGAGAATCTTCAGCTACTGGTATTCGAAGATATGCATCGCGCAAATCAGTTTTTGAAAAGTGGTGAACAGCGCCTAATCGGTCCATGAGATCCTCTGGGCGTGACAATGGGTAAGTATCAACAACAGTTTGTGGGTTGACTGTAGACTTAAAGTCAACACAGAGGCAAATGCAATCTGAAGTTCTGGGGAGCAAAACCAGTGGACTTGTCCATTGACTACCTTGTATGGTCGCAATAGCTCCACTATCTTGCAATTCTTTAAGTTCAGCAGCTACTTTGTCCCATAATGCAATGGGAACAGTTCTGGCCTGGAAAAATTTCGGCTGAGCATTGTTTTTCATAGTAATATGAGGAACAAAATTGTCAGCCTTGCCTACACATTCAGAAAAGAGTTCAGGGAATTCCTTCAGCACTGTCTTTGGCATTGAATTTTTTCACTGACAACACATTGTCCTGAATATGGAAGCCAAGCAAATCATACGAATCAAGGCCAAATATGTTCTCACAATCGCGTGATTGTAGCACAGTGAAAGTCACACTTTGCGCATGTGACCGATACATGTCATGCAAAGTACATTTTCCAAGAATGGGAATGTCTTGTCCCTTTTAAGCTGTCAGGTGTGGGCTAGTTTTTAGACAGGTATGGGGAGCCTAACAGTTCATATGTTCTACGATTGAGTAATGTGACAGAGGCACCCATGTCCAACTGAAATTTCACACGTTTTCCACTAAGAAGCAAACGAACAAAAATTTGTTGGACTAGTGTAGCACTGAAGAAACTGTTTTCTTCCAAGTTTTGGTAATGCTGCAGTAGACTTTGAATACACTGCACTGATTACATGGGCCTTGTGACGGGAATTATGTGAGTGGACACAATTCGTATGTTTGTTCTGTTGCGAACTTATGGATTATACGTGACCTTCCTTGCCACAAGTATAACATTGTGCTTGTCTGGACTGGCAGTCTTGGCGTTTGTACCATGAATAGCACCAAAGGCATGACTTAATTCTGTTCACCTGTTTAGGGAACTGTTAAAGGGGCCAGGCGCACGCGGGCTGTTGCTGCCTACTTGGGCGGTCGTAAGCAGGGGACGATTCGACCCGAAAAATTGGTGGCTGCTCAAATTTATCGGCCACTGCGGCACCTGAATCATACTGATCTAGAATTTGCGCTAGTGATGGAATAATGGCTGTGATTGTTTAAAACTCTGTTCTCTGAGGTTGACATCAGTCACACTGCACACTATCGCATCACGCTACATGAAGTCTGAATATAAAGCACCACAAGCACATTTGAATTTGCATTTCCTCATCATACCCTGCAAATCTGTTAGCCACTCACGATAATTTTGTTATGACCTTTTCTTGCAATAAAAGAATTGGTACCTAGCTGCCACCACATTCACTTGTTGAATAGTTAGTTAGCGAATCTACAACCTGTTCACAGGAAAGTTCACTAGGAGTGGCGTTAGGGAACAATTTCTGAATGAGACGAAAGACTGTACTTCCTACCATTGACAAAAAGTAATGTAGTTTCACAGTAACTGACACTTTGTGAGCAGGTATGTGAGCTTAATACTGTTGCAACCATTCCTCTTCTTTTTTGTTAAGCTGCGAAAAGGCGGTATGGCACTCAGAGCTACAGGTATTACTTGTTGTACTGTTGGGTGCACAGTGTTTGCCAGTAACTGCTGTACCATGTTGAGATGGGAGGCAATCTGCTGCATCTGCAACTGAAACATGTGTGTTAGCTGCAATGCATCTATCGCTTGCAGCTGTGGCGCCTGAGCAGGGGGTGGGAGAGGTGGGTTTCTCATTGTGGAATAGGGAAGTGCAATAAACAGACAATGCAGGCAATAAAAATAAGCACACAAGGAACGAAAATTTCTGCAACGCCCACCTGAAAAAACTGAATTGAAAAAACACTATAAGAGACACCGTTACAACACGCAAACACAGCCCTGCAAAGGAAAGACAAGGTGGAATTAAGGCGCCTGCAAAACAGAAAAGCCCACAACATATTAAAATTGTGGCAGCAAGCCTCTGGGTTGTCGCATTGGTGTTCGTTCGCCTCCTCCTTACCAGATATGTAGTGTCTAGGAAGCCTGCATTCTTAGATCGCAAGACAAACAATCAAACCAGTCGTATTAATGAGTTTCATTACAAAAAAGTACAACACTTAACTTTTGCAATTACACAGATGTGTCACGAGCAAAGGATGACATACGAAATCATCAATCTTCTTCACTATAGCCAATCCCAGGTCTGTGCTACGTAGAGAGTAGAAGCGAAGTGTGTAGCGTTAACGCTGCTATCGGAGGCGCTAATCTTGAAGCTGCTACTGAACTGCGCCATCACTAGTCGGTCGCAGCGCTAATATCCTCTCAACATAGAGGCCCCTGCTGCGTTTTCATCCTGGAGAGAGGTCCGGTCAGTGTGCAATTGGCTGACTTCTTCTCACAGCCTTCTCTTCCCAGTCGTTCCTGACTGGCGTGTCTGCATTTGACTTTACGCCGTAACATACAGTACCTATGTTTCAACATGACAGCTACAACAAGAAGAATTTGTGTGACAAACAATTTAACAATTCAGCTTATCATAGTCTCTGACAGCCAGTTTACTGGGCTACAATTTGCTTGGTACCACTAAATTGGGGGACTGATGACCTTAGCTGTTTAGTCCCCCTTAAACATCACACTTAACGTACCCATGACGAGGGCGTAACCAAACAGGAAGACTGAGCCAGTATTTTTAAAGTTCTAATAGCTGTGGAGACTGGTGAAGCACATAAGCAGATGGCAGCGCACTGTGGAAGACAAGAGAGAGGAACAATTTGCGAACCTCATGGCCAACAGAAGTAGGTACCTCATTATAGTTCTAAGACGCCATGCATCCATCTTAACCAAAGCATCACAACCATGGACTTCCACACTAGGAATAAGTTTGGCCTCCTCATGTCCTACGGACCCACCAGGTTGTAAACTTATACTCAGGCACGCGGCCCCAGGTGAAATACTGAAGTCCAGTCGTCCAATAGACAAATTGCGCGACTCAAATGACAACACGCCATGACTGAAGAGAGCCTCCTGCTCCCCTGCCTGCCGTCGTCCGACTCACTTCTCACACTGCCACTTGTTCACTTCAAAATGGCCCGCCCTCCGTTAGACGCACAGATGTCATACGGAAGACGTACTGCGACCTATCAACACGGTACAGTGCAAGTTCATATTTATTAAATTTACATTAATATTTTAGTCGCAGTGTCAACTAATAATGTTAAAAAAAGGCAGCGGAGACAACAGATATAATGAAATCTTCGCTCTTGAGATAACTGTCAGCACTCCATGTGCCAGATAGTTGTCACCATTCTAGCACCTGACAGATCTGGTGAGCTGAAACCATCACAGGGCCTGTCTGATTAGCACGGTGCAATATGGCTCCTAGCGATTCACAATAGAGTATGTAGAACAGGAACCCTTTCGTCTGCCCTGTCAATAAATATATGTTGTTCTGTGGGTCCTGCAAGCATGCCGATAAAGCACCTACTAAACGTAAGTCGACTCGATCTGGTATGATCAAGGTAGTAACTACTGGCGACCCATCATCTTATTCATGGAACTGCATGTTATATATGCACATTTTCCATTCTAATATGTCATAAATGATTAAATAAAGTTCCCAAACTGCAATTTCAATTCCTATTGCTGCCTGCATTCACCTAAACTATGATAAAATGTACAAAGAAAGTAACGTGTAAATCGTAAATAGCTTAAGACTCTGTGGGAAAGAAAATGCAAAACAGTTTGAAAATCCATTTGCGACTACCACTTCATGTAGCAGAAAAAAGTATGCAAGTTGTTGCTACTGACTGTGACACTTGTAGATAACTGTTTTCCTCTCAAGTTTTGTTTCATTTAAGATACACTATAGTCCATTTAAAGTTACTTGACAGTTGTCACCTGTCACTTGCCACTACAGTGCTGACACATCGGCTGCTGGCTACTACTCAATTATAGGTGACACACAAACATGGCGAGTCACTTCACAAATGCTGTTAATGTGTAACACAGACAATGTTGGAAGTGGCTGCTGCAAGGAATATCGGAAAGGCGAGATCCTTTGTTGTCAGCTGATTTTCGGTTACCAATGACTGAATTGCGGCAGACAATGTGTTTTGTAGCCCTGAATTTAAACTCATGTCCTACGCTAACAACAACTTCATAATGTGCAATGTGTCCACAAAGATGGCTGTCAGCAACTGTGGCGATTAATCTCTACGAGCAAACTCAAGACAGAAAAATTCAGTTTCAGTCCTAAAAGCAAACAGAATTTTCTCGCTATCGTTGATTAGTTGAACTCCTCACACTGGCCGCATGAGCTGCCACAATACCAACCAATGTACAGTTCTCTTTGGCACTTGGTTACAGATTACAGGTGACACTGGCATATTCCAAACGAAAAAAGAATTATAGGAAGAAAGAGCAAATAAATAAGTCAGTACAATGATAAAGATGATACAGCAAAGAATTAGAAATAAAAAATTGCATATAAACCAATTAACTGAATAAAAAAAGTAGTCATACGCTTTCGATTACAATTTAGCAATTAAAAATTGTTGTCTATATTTGACGAAATTTGAACCTATGACCCTTTACACCTTAGGCACTTGCACTAATCATTGCGCTATGCCACATCACTGGTTCATAATAGTTATATTTATGACTGATGTGACTTAGTCGCAACGATAAATTGCAGCCTTCAAAAATTCGGCCTCACACGATGTAGTGCAAAGCTTACATAATGTAAGCCGATCTCTATGATTTTGATAACTATATGTATGATGCTGAGTCAATCCTTGTATGGAAGTATCCAGTAGTAGTTAGTGGTCTGTGGAAATGTGTGAATTTCATTAGAATCGTTGTGTGTGTGTGTGTGTGTGTGTGTGTGTGTGTGTGTGTGTGTGTGTGTGTGTGTGTGTGTGTGTGCGCGTGCGCTTGGTGTGAGCAAATAAAAGTGCCAAACACATCAAGAGAGAATGCTGTACAAGGAATGGTTAGGGTGTTATGTTAAGTGTTCTGTGTGGAGGAAAGTAGCTCCAATGCGTGAAGTGTCAACTATCAAGTAATTTTAGTCAGAATATAGGTACACATGACATTGACATTGTGTTGGTAGCATTGTGTTTCCCAGTCTGTTGTACTCCAGAGCAGACAGTAAAGCTTTGCAGTTGAGCATATCAATAGTCAAGGGGGTCTCGCTAAATCTGTCATCGACTGTACAGCAGCTGCAAAAATGAATGAAGAATGGATGTACAAACAGAGGCTAAAAATTTGAAAATTTTCTTTTGTGATGACATGCATAGGTGTTTCCATTAATCTATCATTCATTGACGTAAATACAGAAAGCTAGCCAGTGAGTAATACCTCAGCACTCTCAGACATTAAATACTGTTCAATGATACCTAAGATGTCAGAGAATGCAGGAGACTCTGAAAGTGCCATGTAATATATAATAACTTTCTCACAAAGTACCAGTTCAAAATAACTGTTGGAGTACATAGAATTATAATAATCAAAGGAGCTATCACATCATCTGTCACACAGCTTTTTCACTGGCATATTAGCTTACCTTGAAATGCATTAAAACTCCATTATCTAACATACTGTGCTATACATTATACGAGAGTTAAGTTTTATCTATCGAACACCACCACTTCGTAACCTGTATTCCCTCTGCTAGGCTAATATTTCCCTTTACATAAAAATGTTAGGGAATTAAAAAATCCTACTTTCTTTTTCAAACACTTTCTCAAAACACAAATCTCTTACTAGCCAAACAACGTATATCTAACTCTATTTAACTGACTATAAGAGAAGAATGTTGATTTGCATGTACATATTGTTTTCAATCCTGGTAAAATGTTTCTCAGTTATATTTTCATTAGATGTGACAATAACAAATATTTCCTCTTCCTCGAAGGTCTTGATCCTTGTTCCGATGTCCGCTAGTTTCAATGTCATAAGGAGCATAATTCTGACATTTTTAACGCTTCTCACTCATGTTTACAACTGAAATTTTCTCAGCTGATTTCAAAATCAAACATTGCAACTATTGGTCACAAACTAGTCTGCGAGTTCGATTTGCATTGCCAGTCGTACTGAATTCATTTTCTTTACTTATTTAGCAGCTTTGGATGTACATATATGGATCAAATACAAGTGCATATTTACATTGCGCTACTTAATTATCAAGGTATATCATTTTTAAAAACAATAGCATACTACGTAATTACACATTTTCTATCTACTGTACAGTCTGTGTATACCCATTTTATTTCTAGTTTCCCATACATAGGAACACATATTGAGTTTATTTTTATCTGTCCATGCACATTTTGGTTCTGTTACATTTTATGCCCCTTTTCAATTCTTTTTACATTTAGTTTGTCTTCATTGATTGAACAGAAAGGAAATTCTTTAAATAGTAGTTTTGTTGTTTCCTTAAATTCCTCTTTCAGGCTAATGTTTCAAATATGAAATGGTAATCTGTTGTCCAGTTTTGTTGCCATATAAGCAGTGCTTTTTTTCAAGTTTAGCTGTGTTGTATTGTGGAACTCTTAACTTTGTATTGTTTCTTGTATCATGATTATGTATATCTTCATTCTAATTGACCTTGTTTTATGTTCACATGCAAACAGTGGTATTTTATGTAGATATATACTGTAGAAAGTTAGAATTTTAGGTCTTCTGAATAGTGGTGTACAGCTATCTGTTCTTCTTGTGTTATCCATTATTCTGATAGTAACTTTTTGCAATTCGAAAATTTTTTTTTGCACCATTCAGCTGACCTTTATATTTCCACTACATAGTCCATGATAGCACTAAAATCTGAGAAATAAACAGTACATTCACAGAGTATCATGTGTTACCAGTGGTTGAATGTTTTGGAGAACAAATATAGCTTACATCAGTTTGCTTGTTAGGGTAGCAATGCGGTATTTCTACAGTAAACAGTTATCTATGGAGAACCCTAAGAACTTTGTGTTCTGAACTACATTTATATGCAGTTCTTGTGATTGTGACAATTCATCTATCCTTCTTCTGTTGTTGTTCCTAAATAATATCGTTTTCTTTTCTCTTAATTGAGAATTAGCCTATTGGTTACTAATCACTGAGTGAATTCGGCTTTTTGTTATGGTATCACGTAAATTTGTACCAATGGTTATGCTGGTGGTATCATATGTAAACAATTATTCTCTCAGTGTTAAGAGATAGGTCATTTATATATATATATCAGAAACAACAGAAATTCCTAATATACTGCCTCGTGGTGCCCCATGACTTGTTTGTTGAAATTCTGATAGATGTTTCTATTGTTCGAATTGTGTTTCTACTGCTTCACTCCTGATGTGCAGTTATGATTTAATGATATTAAGAGCTGTTCCTCTAATCCTATAGCGATTTCTTTTCGTTATTAAAATATCATGGTGCAATAGGTTGAAAGCTTTTAATAAGTTATAAAATATATCAAGAGGATTTTAGAATGGGGATGCTATTCCAGGAATGACTAGTAGCAAAACAAAATGGCGTTGTGCACAACACACTTCAAGTTATACTGCAGTTAGTCTATTCCTCGAACAGTTACTCCTGGCTTTACACTGTGATCATACAACCAGCTCTCAGTACAGGAATAACAAACACCAGGACCACGACAGTAGACTCACTTGCAGGAGTAGTGGACTGAGAAAATAAAGTCACTTGTGTATGACGTGTTAGCTAAGTTGACTGACTGACAGAGGGGTTCATGGAGAGTGAAAGAAGCATGTCCATCCCTTACACAGACCATCACAGGATAAGAGCTCTATGGGGGAAACAAACCATGCCTGCCTGCCTCCCACAGAACAGGCACTTAAATATGTGCTTCATGCTTCCACAAAAGCAGAAGTCATGCATGGCGGCCATAATTCCTTGCCTGTTGCTCGTAATCAAAACTGAAATCGTCTTAAATATTGACATGTTTAACTAAGGTCATAAATGCAAAAATTAATTACACTTATCGTAAGAAAAGGATACAACACGAAATATGATGAAGTACAAGATAGTAATGCTGGATTCACACTAGACATCAATGGAATTAAACAGAACAGACAGCCAGGAGACATTATTGTCAAATGGTGGAGTGTTTACACAAGAAAGAACGTCAGTATGACTTCAGTTCCCTTAGCCCACCACTGGATGGTGAAAGTGAGGTTATAAGATACCATCTGTGATACGAAAAGTCGGAATATACTACCGGGATTAAGGAGCTAACAACGATAAAATTCATTAATGGCCAAAGCAAAATTCATAACAGATGTTCTTGATCAGTTTTCTATAGTAAATTGCAGAGAAGTGAAACAACATTTCGAAACCTCGACATTTATTTGCTAGCCACGATATATACATACAAATATAACAATCAATATTTGTAAAGAAGTACATAGAGCCTGTTTACCTTATCAATTGTCTTTTTCTTCCTACATAGCAATTAATATCATAAACAATTATCGTTTTCCCCATCAGTAGAGTTGAATTTTTTACTTCATAGAAAGTCATTTAATGAAAATTGCTTCATCAATTTATGTTATTGTTTATACACAGTGTAATTGACAGCTCAATTCAGTTATTGTAACACCTAAATCATTTTTCAGTTTCAAATATCTGGACTCTCTTACGAAAATACTCTCAGTGGCAAAAATATTCAAGTCGGTATGGAACGTTTGCAATTTGTCGTGACAACAAAGCAGAATAGTACAATAAGGACTAAGAAGAGACCAGAGCATGAAATCTACTGCTATAACATGAGTGAGTGCGGCGAAATTAGGTTAACTTCCAATGTTAGCAGACGACAACAGGGTTGACCCACCAACATCAGCGTCAAAGCATTCTTCCTGAGGAACCTTGATGGTGATGTCCCATTCCATTTCGACCCAATCTGTGCTGCTCATTTGAAATGCCATCATTTGAAATGCTTTGTGATGTAGGAAGTCAGGATTAGCATGGAAGTTCAAGCCCCTATAATGTCAATCCTTAAACACAACAACTAGTAGATCAATCAATTAACAATTTATTCAAGACCACATTTACCAAACAGCTACCATACAATCAACACGTGGCCATCTTAAAAACAATATTCAAAATGAAAAATAGCTTCTTTCTCAAGCAAGCAGCAAATTAGAATTAATTAATGAACAATAAATTACAATCTGAAGTAATTTAAAAAGGTGGCTCAGATAAATTTTTTTTGAGCAATAACACAACCAGCACAATTCATTACACTTAATATAATTCATTGGCGAGCAAATTTAAATTTTTTAAAAATATACATGAGGAATGTTAAATGTTTATCAAATGGGCAGTGACGCCAGGCTGCCCTGGGCAAAAGGTGACTTAACTTAAAATGCCAGAAGCAGCAGACCAGCCATCCAAAACAACACCTAAGCACCCGGGCCCAACTGGGAGTCCCTTCCCATTAGACGACACGGCACAGCTTCTGTGCCCCAAACGGAACGTGGCGCCGCAACCAACAGGTGACAGTCGCTACAACGCAAATAGTTCCACAAAACGAAGGCACCAAAACCACTTACACCTTCGATGGAGAGCGTTGTTCGAGATGGTCTCGAGAAATGGGTCTGTCCGAGAAAACAGGCACCAAAGCAATGTGCGAACAGCGCCTGGAGTTGACATCAGACGGGTGCACCACAAAACTCGCGACCGTCCTGTAAGGTAGACCTTCAGCGGCGCTGCTGGCCGAGCCCACGTGTATTGCTCCTTCATCCCCTCAAGCACGTCTTAGTGCCTCGTAGTGAGTCCGACGACCAAGTCGCTGACCGCAAATACCCGCCGCCAGATCACAACAGGGGCAAAGATCATAGTACAGCCGGGTAATCGATAGTCGTGCCAGAGAGCTGGTGTGCCAGGAAAGGCGCACCATGGCTCAGTTCCATTCTGTCAAATGTAATTCGGCCTTAACACTCCACGCAACAATGGCTACCTCACACAGCGTTTTCAGGTAAGTAACCCTGGCTGCCACCAAAAACAATTACTACTGGCCAAAGCCATCCAATTTCTATCGATTCAGAAGTAGGGAACTGCTCAGACAACTTAGCTGACAGCTTGTTCTGTACCAAGGAGGTGAAGCTCCACACAACCGCTCTTTCCTTGTATGCAATCGCACACGCTCAGGAATAAAAGCGCTTGCACAAAAATTACTAAAAAGAGCACATGTATGTGTACATGTTCTCATAGACATTGTCTCATTGTCCAAGGTGTCTGCTACGGATAACTTTCTCTGCTCAGTAGTCTGTGCAGTTTTTACTATAATGAGAAGGTGATTGTGGGTAAGAAATTATCTAGATAATAGAGGTATGAGAGATACAAAGTGATGGAGGCATTTTTTTGTACATTTCAGGAGGTCATAGCGATATTTTAGATCTTTTTCTTGGGAAATTGTAGTGAAAAGGCTGGCAATAACATGTTATTAGTTGATAACCAGTAACTTATGTACCAGTTTACACTATTTATTTAGTATTTCAAAAAAAGGTATTTCAGTGATTTTCTTCTGAAAGTGAGATATACTTAACGAAGTTTCTTAATCATTCCGTGAATGTTAATTGGTCTCCATTATACCTAATTTGTATTTTATTCCATTAAAATAGTTTATACAAATTTAATCATAAAAGATTATAATGACTACTAGTTTAATGCTTCAGATTTGACAAATTCGGGAATGTCACAGACCATAGTATCGACTAGAATGGAGTTTGCATTTTCAAATTTTCTTTTTTTTCGCATCATCGATGTCCTTCGTTTCAGTTCTAGGAGTTTGTTGAGGAGCTACACATACCCCATCTTTTCTTTTGTTCAGTCCTGAGACTGGTTTGATGCAGCTCTCCATGCTACTCTATCCTGTGCAAGCTTCTTCATCTCCCAGTACTTACTGCAACCTACATCCTTCTGAATCTGCTTAGTGTATTCATCTCTTGGTCTCCCTCTACGATTTTTACCCTCCACGCTGCCCTCCAATGCTAAATCTGTGATCCCTTGATGCCTCAAAACATGTCCTACCAACCGGTCCCTTCTTTTTGTCAAGTTGTGCCACAAACTCCCCTTCTCCCCAATTCTATTCAATACCTCCTCATTAGTTATGTGATCTACCCATCTAATCTTCAGCATTCTTCTGTAGCACCACATTTCGAAAGCTTCTATTCTCTTCTTGTCCAAACTATTTATCATCCATGTTTCAGTTCCATACATGGCTACACTCCATACAAATACTTTCAGAAACGACTTCCTGACACTTAAATCTATACTCGATGTTAACAAATTTCTCTTCTTCAGAAATGATTTCCTTGCCATTGTCAGTCTACATTTTATATCCTCTCTACTTCGACCATCATCAGTTATTTTACACCCCAAATAGCAAAACTCCTTTACTACTTTAAGTGTGTCATTTCCTAATCTGATTCCCTCAGCATCACCCGATTTAATTTGACTACATTCCATTATCCTCGTTTTGCTTTTGTTGATGTTATCTTATATCCTCCTTTCAAGACACTGTCCATTCCGTTCAACTGCTCTTCTAAGTCCTTTGCTGTCTCTGACAGAATTACAATGTCATCGGCAAACCTCAAAGTTTTTATTTCTTCTCCATGAATTTTAATACATACTCCGAATTTTTCTTTTGTTTCCTTTACTGCCTGCTCAATATACAGATTGAATAACATCAGGGAGAGGCTACAACCCTGTCTCACTCCCTTCCCAGCCACTGCTTCCCTTTCATGCCCCTCGACTCTTATAACTGCCATCTGGTTTCTGTACAAATTGTAAATAGCCTTTCGCTCCCTGTATTTTACCCCTGCCACCTTCAGAGTTTGGAAGAGAGTATTCCAGTTAACATTGTCAAAAGCTTTCTGTAAGTCTACAAATGCTAGAAACGTAGGTTTGCCTTTTCTTAATCTTTCTTCTAAGATAAGTCGTAAGGTTAGTATTGCCTCACGTGTTCCAACATTTCTACGGAATCCAAACTGATCTTCCCCGAGGTTGGCTTCTACCAGTGTTTCCATTTGTCTGTAAAGAATCCGCGTTAGTATTTTGCAGCTGTGCTTATTAAACTGATAGTTCGGTAATTTTCACATCTGTCAACACCTGCTTTCTTTGGGATTGGAATTATTATATTCTTCTTGAAGTCTGAGGGTATTTCGCCTGTCTCATACATATTGCTCACCAGATAATAGAGTTTTGTCATGACTGGCTCTCCCAAGGCTGTCAGTAGTTCTAATGGAATGTTGTCTACTCCCGGGGCCTTGTTTCGACTCAGGTCTTTCAGTGCTCTGTCAAACTCTTCACGCAGTACCTTATCTCCCATTTCGTCTTCATCTACATCCTCTTCCATTTCCATAATATTGTCCTCAAGTACATTGCCCTTGTATAAACCCTCTATATACTCCTTCCACCTTTCTGCCTTCCCTTCTTTTCTTAGAACTGTGTTTCCATCTGAGCTTTTGATATGCATACAAGTGGTTCTCTTCTCTCCAAAGGTCTCTTTAATTTTCCTGTAGGCAGTATCTATCTTACGCCTAGTGAGATAAGCCTTTACATCCTTACATTTGTCCTCTAGCCATCCCTGCTTAGCCATTTTGCACTTCCTGTCGATCTCATTTTTGACACGTTTGTATTCCTTTCTACCTGCTTCATTTACTGCATTTTTATATTTTCTCCTTTCATCAATTAAATTCAATATTTCTTCTGTTACCCAAGGATTTCTACTAGCCCTCGTCATTTTACCTACTTGATCCTCTGTTGCCTTCACTACTCCATCCCTCAGAGCTACCCATTCTTCTTCTACTGTATTTCTTTCCCCCATTCCTGTCAATTGTTCCCTTATGCTCTCCCTGAAACTCTCTACAACCTCTGGTTTAGTCAGTCTATCCAGGTCCCATCTCCTTAAATTAGCACCTTTTTGTAGTTTCTTCAGTTTTAATCTACAGTTCATAACCAATAGATTGTGGTCCGAGTCCACATCTGCCCCTGGAAATGTCTTACAATTTAAGACCTGATTCCTAAATCTCTGTCTTACCATTATATAATCTATCTGATATCTTTTAGTATCTCCAGGATTCTTCTGTGTATACAACCTCCATTTATGATTCTTGAACCAAGTGTTAGCTATGATTAAGTTATGCTGTGTGCAAAATTCTACCAAGCGGCTTCCTCTTCCATTTCTTCTCCCCAATCCATATTCACCTTCTATGTTTCCTTCTCTCCCTTTTCCTACTGACGAATTCCAGTCACCCATGACTATTAAATTTTCGTCTCCCTTCACTACCTGAATAATTTCTTTTATCTCATCATACATTTCATCAGTTTCTTCATCATCTGCAGAGCTAGTTGGCATATAAACTTGTACTACTGTAGTAGACGAGGGCTTTGTGTCTATCTTGGCTACAATAATATGTTCACTATGCTGTTTGTAGTAGCTTACCCGCAATCCTATTTTTTTTATTCATTATTAAACCCACTCCTGTATTACCCCCATTTGATTTTGTATTTATAACCCTGTATTCACCTGACCAGAAGTCTTGTTCCTCCTGCCACCGAACTTCACCAATTCCCACTATATCTAACTTTAACCTATCCATTTCCCTTTTTAAATTTTCTAACCTACCTGCCCGATTAAGGGATCTGACATTCCACGCTCGAATCCGTAGAACGCCAGTTTTGTTTCTCCTGATAACGACGTCCTTTTGAGTAGTCCCCTCCAGGAGATCCAAATGGGGGAGTATTTTACCTCCAGAATATTTTACCCAAGAGGACGCCATCATCATTTAATCATACAATAAAGCTGCATGCCCTCGGGAAAAATTACGGCTGTAGTTTCCCCTTGCTTTCAGCCGTTCACAGTACCAGCACAGCAAGGCCGTTTTGGTTAATGTTACAAGGCCAGATCAGTCAATCATCCAGACTGTTGCCCCTGCAACTACTGAAAAGGCTGCTGCCCCTCTACAGGAATCACACGTTTGTCTGGCCTCTCAACAGATATCCCTCCATTGTGGTTGCACCTACGGTACGGCCACCTGTATCGCTGAGGCCCGCAAGCCTCCCTCTATTTGCCTATTGGCATATAGACATGTATAAATTCGCTATTGGAAATGTAAGCTTATGAGCGAAGTTGAACTAAAAAGACATTGTGTGGACACACTTAAGGGACTTCTAGTAACATGACTGTGATTCACTGCCAGCCCACTTAAGCACAAAAAATTTGTCAATCCTACATCGTATCCTTTTCTTAATTGATGATTTAAAAGTCTTCCATATTTATTTTCATTTGGTAGTAAACAGAATCTGGTTGCATCCCATTTTCTTCCGGATTATGACTTCTTGTGTATTTAGCACTCCTTGGATTGGATTGTAAACATGTTGCTTGTACTCTGCTTGATGTGTGCTAGCATCCATAATGGTGGATGGAGCAAATGATTCAGTAATTATTTTTGTTTTATGTTCAATGGAAGCTGGTTTCGTCGCTTGTTATTCTGAGGACTCACATAGATTTTTTCCTGCTTACAAATCCGTCTGCAAGCTGCTCGATTTAAATCCATAATATATACTGCTTGTATTTCACTTTATTTTTGTGCACATCCATTCTGAATACTTTTTTGCATTTAATGGAGGACTCCATGTTAAATAACAAAAGAATACATTGTCCATTGTAGGCTGTATTGTGCTTTACTAAAATAGTTGTATTAGCTAATTTTGGCCATGAGTCATTACCAAATACATTTGGCATATCATGTATTACATATCATGCTCATCACATTCATTTATATCACATACATAAAACCAGAAGTCGTACTCTACTGAAACATAGGCTTAGTGCTACAGCCTGACAACAAAAACTTGTCGGGCTGCAGGACTTTAAGTATGCGACAATGGAATATGACTTCTGGTTTTATGTATATGACATAAGAGAATGTGATGAACATGATATGTAATGCATGACATCACAAATGTGCTTGATAATGACTTATGGCTGAAATTACCTATTAGCATGATTTTAACAAAGCACAATACAGCCTACAATGGACAATGTATTCTTTTATTAACCAATTAGAGGCTGTGGATCCCCATGGAAGCAAAATCTTCATGGCTCCATGTTAACTGTTTTTGACAAAATTTATAATCAGCTGTATTCCAACTTGTTATGGAATGAGTCTGTAATGATGTTGTTTCTTGCCACTGACAAAGGAACAATCCCAGGTTAAATAAACGCTCTTGATGAAACGTGGCAGGCATGTGGAGAGGTCGAAGTAATGCAATATATCTTTTTTCGCTTTGGACCAGTGTCACTTTTAAGGGATGAAACACACCCTGAAAGGTAGACTGGCATACAAGGTATAGATAGAATATCTTGCAAACCGTGATGCATAAAAAAAGTCTTGTATAAAAGTCGAAATGTAATTAATAACTTTGGAAATTCTATAATCAACTTTTGCAGTAATTTGAAACTTTGGAAAATGCTCCACCACATTAAATAATTTTGAAAAATGAGAACGTTTGTTGCATCATAAACTAAAGAAGCGTTCATGCCACATCCATCCATGTGTAATAAAACTAGTTCCTAAAGTACCATTTATAGAAAGTGAGGTGTACACAATGTGCTGTCAGGGTATTTTCAACATACCTAATTAAAATATCTCACCATTCATTATTATTCTAATTATTTGTTTTACTAATTTTTGTTTTATGTTTTAAATTATTATTTTACATTATAAATTCAGTTCTTTTAGTTTACTGTATTACATATGTGTACTTTGTTAATTGAAAATGGTAACTAACTGATTACTATGATACAAATTCACTGTAATAATGATTATCTATAAGGAAATGCTTAAAACATAACATTTTCTTATACCATTCTCATGAAATGATCGAAATTTCTTGGTATAATACATACGGAGGATAACACATTATAAAACCATTTCCATAAAGATTCTCAAATTCTTCTGGGGGACCTTAATATCCTGAATTGCACTAGAAATATTTCAGTACATTGGAAACCCTGACAGAGACAACTGATTATGTACTGGTGACTGCAGCTTGATTATATTGTTTCTCAAGCGGAGATTGTCATAATCATTAAGCAGAACTAGATCTATAAATGTTCTCACAAAGTTCTTCCAACATCAAATGCCGAATATATCCAGCATCTGCACCTGTCCCATTGAGCCTTTTGGGATCAATAGATGAACGAGTTCCTTGTCCTCAGGTATGATACTCAAAACGATTGTTTCACAATGACTGCCCCAAGAATCTAACAATAATTGAGATTTGTCTACTGCACTGAGAAAGGAAACTTATGTTGAATATCTTTTAACATGGTCACATGATAGTTTGCCAAGTTTTGATACCATCACAAAAACATTTTTCTTGAATTCTGGTGCAAACTCTTCATTACTTTATTTTAAAACTAAGAAAAGTGAGAAAAATCCGTTTTCAGCGTCTTACCTGATGACAAGGAACTTGTTCATCTGGTGATCCCAAAAAACTTGACAAGACAGGTACAGCCATTGGACATATATGGCTGTTGATGTTGGCAGAACTTTATGACTAGATTTTCAGATCCAGTCCTTCTGAATGATTACGATATCGAATCTGCATGAGCGAAACAATATGATTAAGCTACAGTCACTAGTTCAGTTCTCTTTGCAAAGGTCATCCAATGTACTGAAATATGCTTCATACAATTCAGGATATTAAGACCGCCCACAACAATTTGAGCACTTGTTTGAATTTGTTTTACATTGTGTTGTCCGCTGTGCATATTATGCAAAGGCATTTCATTTATTTACATGTTTTATTTATTTACTCTTTCGGCATCACATAGGCATAATTTACAATATTCTTATCACTATATACTAAAAAAGAAAACAATATAATTCTGCACCATATTAGATATGTTTTTGAGCCACTCTATGGCTGAGTCACTGAGTCTATGTATGTCCATGAGTTCACCACTGTAGCCATACACTTTGCACACGAGTAGATGGTCCATTGTCTGTGTTTCACCGCACTCACATATAGCGCTGTCTGCCAGGCCCCACTTGTTCATCAGGTGTTTACATCTCCCAACACTCGTTCTGACCCGGTTGAGAGCTGTCCACACTCTTCTTGGTAGGTTGAAGCCATCAATCTTCTTGTTCGGATCGTGTACTAAATTTTTGTTCTTAAATTCACTTGCCGACCATACTTCGTTCCAGGACGTTCTCGGCTCAAAGGCTTGTAGTTCTTCACCGATTTTCCAGAAGCGTGATCTGGATTTAAGCCTGCTTGTCGGTGTCAGATCTTGGTGGATAGGGAGGTCCGGGTTGTCTATAATTTTCCTGTAGGTTTTTAGGGCTAGCTGTGATCGCCTGATTTCTGGAGGCTCTATGTTCGCTAGTACAGGAAGCCATGCACAGGGGGTGGCCCTGAGTGTTCCCGAGATTATTCGCATTGTCTCCCTCAGCTGGACATCCACTTTAGATACGTGTGCACTTCTCCTCCAGACTGGTGAACAGTATTCAGCTATACTGTAGACAAGGGCTAGTGCTGAAGTTCTCAAAGAGCTCGCTCCACATCCCCATGTTGTTCCAGCCAGTTTTGAAAGGATAGCATGGCGGGATTTTAGTTTTTGCTTTGTGTCTTCGAGGTGTGAGCTGTACGTTAGGGTCCAGTCTAGTTTCACTCCCAAATATGTAGGCTTATCCTCATGTCTTATGCTTTGGCCATTCGAAAAGATCTGTAATTTTCTGTGTGTCTCTCTGTTGTTGAGGTGCATTATAGTGCTGGTTGTTTTGTTGGGGTTGGGAAGTAGGTGCCACTTGGAGTAATAGGTGTTCAGGACTTCAAGGTCTGCATTCAGTGTTTCGTCGAGATCGTTGTAGTTTTTACTCTGATATGCGATGGCCAGGTCATCTGCATATGCAAATTTGCGTGATTTAGTTTCTGGCAAGTCAGCTATATATAGATTGAAGAGAGCGGGTGCTAGTGCCGAACCCTGTGGCAGACCATTATTCAGAACCATGCTCTTACTGTTCGTGCCATGGAGTGAGACCTTGATTTTCCTGTTCGTTAGTATGTTCTTGAGTAGTTTGTAAGTCTGCTTGCAATTTATGATTCTAGTTAGCTTAAGCAGTAACCCTTCAATCCATACTGTGTCGTAAGCTGATGTGAGATCTATGAATACCAGGCCAGTCTTCATCTTGTTCTGGAAGCCTTTCTCAGTATAGGTTGTGAGGGACAGCACTTGATCGCAGCAGTTTCTACCATCTCGGAAACCCGCTTGGTAAGTTGGGAGGTTGGCTTCGAAGTATGGAGTTAATCTAGTCAGCAATATTCTCTCGAATAATTTATAGGAGGTACATAGCAGGGATATTGGTCTGTAATTCCTAGGATTATCTCCAGTCTTTCCGGGTTTCAGCACTGCGATGACTTTTGCTTCTTTCCATTCCTTAGGCACAACCCCCGTGCTTATGCATTCCGTACAAAGTTTGGCCAGCCACCTTCTTCCTAAAGTTCCCAATTCCTTTAAGAATACTGGTAGGATGTTGTCAGGTCCGGCTGCTTTTCCTGTCTTCATTAGCTTCAAGGCCTGGGATATCTCTTCTGTCTCCACTTCTTTTACAATGCCCATGTTGGTTGGGTTATTAAGCAATAAACTGCTTAGCTCTTGGGAAATTTCTCTCTTTTCGGCTGTTTTTAGCTGGATTTTGGAGGTCTGTTTCAGGACAGCTGCAATCTAAGATGCGCTGGTTCCAAGAGTCGGCCTGTTAGGCGCTGTGGCACCGCCTAATTTCCTCAGCAGGGCCCAGCTCTTCCTGCTGGAGTGGGTAAAATCTAGATCCTCCATCGCCTCCTTCCATCTACTCCTACGTTCCTCATTCATGGCGTTGATCAGTTGGTCTGCAGTCTCCTCGTCCCCAGTCTTCTCATATTCCTCCAGTAGTGTTTCACACTCTTTCGTCCAGCAGGGGGTGTATTCCTTTCTCGATCCTCGTGGAATTGCATTTAGGGCCACTTTTTGTACTAAGTTTACGAATCTTTTGTAGTTCTCAGGTTTTGGAGGTATCCGATTTATCGTTTTCTCAACATAGGATCGGTATTTATTCCAGTCAGCTTTCCTCAGGTTCCACCGGGGGATTGGGGGGCTTTTTATGACTGGGATTGATAGTCCGATCTCCACTATTACTGGATTGTGCTGGCTTCGGGGGAACGCCTCGAGGACCCTTCTTATAGCTCGCACGGGTGTACCTGTTGCTCCACGTGTGACGAAGGTCAGGTCAGGTGTTGACGTTGTGCCCCACGCCTTTGATTTGAAGGTCGCTGTGTCGAAAAGGAGGTGTAGGTCCCGGTTGTCTGCCCAGTCACTTAGTCCAGTCCCTTCAGCTGTGGATCTCGGGTATCCCCATCTGGTGTGCTGACAAGGGAACCTCCCCATTGCACCCCCCTCAGATTTAGTTATAAGCTGGCACAGAGGATAGGCCTTGATAAACTGAACACAGATCAATTGAGAAAACAAGAAGAAATTGTGTGGAACTATGAAAAAATAAGCAAAATATACAAACTGAGTAGTTCATGGGAAGATAGGCAACGTCAAGGACATTTGGAACGCAAGAGCGCCGTGGTCTCGTGGTAACGTGAGCAGCTGCGGAACGAAAGGTCCTGGGTTCAAATCTTCCATCGAGTGAAAAGTTTAATTTTTTATTTTCAGTTTATGTGACAAACTCTTACGTTTTCATCACTTTTTTGGGAGTGATTATCACATCCACAAGAAAACCTAAATCGGGCAAGGTAGAAGAATCTTTTTACCCCTTCGCCAAGTGTACAAGTTAGGTGGGTCGACAACATATTCCTGTCATGTGACGCACATGCCGTCACCAGAGTCATATAGAATATATCAGATGTGTTTTCCTGTGGAGGAATCGGTTGACCTATGACCTTGCGATCAAATGTTTTCGGTTACCATTGGAGAGGCACGTCCTTTCGTCTACTAATCGCACGGTTTTGCGATGCGGTCGAAAAACACAGACACTAAACTTATTACAGTGAACAGAGATGTCAATGAACGAACGGACAGATAATAACTATGCAAAAATAAAGAAATTAAAATTTACACTCGTTGGAAGACTTGAACCAAGTACCCCTCGTTCAGCAGCTGCTCACGATACCACAGGACCACGACGCCCCTGAGCTCACTTTGTCCATGATGTTGCCTATGCGACCCGTGGACTACTCAGTTTGTATATTTTGCTTATTTTTTCACAGTTCTACACAACTTCTTCCTGTTTTCTCGATTGATCTGTGTTCAGCGTATCAAGGCCTATCCACTGTGCCAACTTATAACTAAATCTGAGGGGGGTGCGATGGGGAGGTTCCCTTGTGAGAGTTAAAATCACCAGCGTAAACTGCTGGGTGGTTAGCCTCGGGTAGGATACCTGTGGGCCATTTCTGTGATGGAGGTTTGTAGACATTATACAGTGTCATCTCTCCCAGTTTTATGCCTATCGCATGCTCTGCTGGTACCACTTTGGTGTCCAAATTCCTTAGGAGTTCGTTCTTCACTAGGGTGGCTATGCCGTGTTTGTCGTGTCCAGTGTAGCTCACAGCTGTAAATCCTGGTATTCTGAGTCGATTGATGGTTTCATCTGTGAGGTGGGTCTCTTGTAGGAGTACGACACTTACTCGTTCTCTCGTTAAGATTTTTTTGAGGATTTCTCCCTTGGTCCTCGTGTAGCCTTCTATGTTGAACTGACATACATTCAGATTCTTCATGCTAAGACTTTGCTCTATTTGCCTCTGTGTGGGCCGGGAGGCATTGTCGCGTCCGGCCGCCGTGGATGTGTAGACTTTTCGCCGCTGTGCCATGTTACAGCGTTGCCCGGGGTTCACCATCTAGGAGGTTGTCTACACTTCGTACTCCTATTTACATGTGCAGTCTAAGAAATGTAATATTTTAAACATTTCTTCACAGATAACCTTCATTATAATGATTTTATGTCATAACAATGATTTGCTTATTAATCTAAATTAACAAAACACACATATGTGCAACTGTAAACTAAAAAAAAAACAAAAAAAAACTTAATTCAAAGTGTAAAATACCAATTTAAAACATAAAACAGAGATAAATAAAAGAAACTGTTAGAATGATAATGAACATTTAGATATTTTATGTAGGTATGTTGAAAGTATTCTGACAGCACATTGCATATAGCTTATTTTCCAAAAATTACCTTTTATAATGCAGCTTCATTACACATAGATGTATGTGGCGTGAGAGTCATACACGGCTCGTGTTCATGCCATTTATTGTTTGTCATCTTCTATTACTGTACTGCCGCCTCGTTTTCTTATTCTATTTACTGGCGTCACTAACTTCCTGCCTTTTGCCTGTGAGTGGCAGCAGCAGCCCCTATCGATAACTGCACTGTTGTACCGTCTCTGGAACGACCGGTAGTATTTCCGGGTTGTCGTGTGTCTGACTAGTCAGTTTGGGATGGACCAGCAGTGCAGTTGGGACGCAGCAGCAGTGAAGTCGGGGATGGAGCGCCGGTGAGGCGCCGACGCCAGTGCTCGCCGACCACTGGCGACATGCATGCACTGTCCGTTGGAGCGAGATAGGAGTGGGACGACCGTCGGTTGGTCGTTCGGTTGATCGTCTCATCGGTCGACGTATATATAGTCCTTCACCGTTTCTGGGCCCGGGCAGTCGGTCGGTTGGCTTGGAGCAGGGAGGAATTCTCCAGGGGACGTAATTGGCTGGGGCCGCTGGCAGTCTCTACATGGTGTCGGAGTGTGTTTGGCTGTTCCCATTGCTACAAGGTCCGTGGCTCACCGGCCCTGGACACGAAAGCTGAGTTCTGATTTAATCTACCAACAAGTCAAGACTGCTCACATTGTGTTGTTTAGAGTTCATTGTCAGCTGTTGGGATATTCCAGCTAGCAACAATGTAGTTTTCAGGTTGGAAAATTCTAGCCACCTTCCAGTGGAGTTTCACTGTATTTGGTTATTTGAATTGAAGTGCAGCAGCGGAATCTTCTGCCTTGTGGCCATTAACATTCCGGTTACCTGTCCTGGTCGTTGACGTAAATTTCAGGCAGTGTTGTTTCCTCATCGTGTTGTTGCTGTCCAGCAAGGTGTGTAGTTTGACAGTTCCATGTATTATTGGTTGTGGGCGCCAATATCTTCTACATTGTTCCGTTGAACTCCCTATTGTGCCCTGGTCGAGTGAAGTGGAAGTTTTCTTGTCGGTGGGTCCGTTGACTATTGGTCGGTTGGGCTGTCGTCAGATCGTGAATGGTTGGCCCGGCTGCCTGTCTCACCTAAGCGAGCGTTAGAGTTTCGGTTTCAGGCTAACCCTCGAGCATCTGAGTGCCCTTGGGTGTACTCCCTTTTTTTAAATTTGTTCTTGTTGTTTGTACTTGTATGGCTTCTAGCCTTTTTTTTAATGAAGGTTGTTTTGCCCTTAAGATTCCTTGGGCCTTCAGTCTAATTTAAAGAACTGTTTTACAATAAAACCTTTGGCATTTTAAAGGTTTTAATGTTGTTGAATTTTAAGTGTTGAGTCTTCAGCCGATTTTGAGTTTGAGTTATTTTGCTCTTAAGGCCTTCAGCCTAGTTCAAAGAACTGTTTCACATAAGGTCTTTGGCATTTTAAAAATTTTAATATTGTTGAATTTTAAGTGTTGGGTCTTCAGCCGATTTTGAGTTTGAGTTGTTTTGCTCTTAAGGATTTCAGACTACATTAAAGAACTGTTCCATGTAAGGCCTTTGATATTAAAAAAACAATGCTATGAAGTTTTAAGCGTTAAGTCTTTAGCTGATTTGAATTTAACTTGTTTGCTCTTGAAGTGTCTGATTCTTTGGGTCTTCAGCCTAACTAAAGAACTGTTTTAAGATAAGACTTTGCCTTTTAAATTTCTGTTTTGGTTGGGTTTTGCCTAATTAAGAACTGTTTTACATAAGGCCTTTCTTAAATTTAATGTTGTTTAGCCTTAAGTGTTTTCAGTCGATTTTGAATTCAAATTATTTGCTCTGAAAATCTCAGATAAGGCTAGCCTTTTAAATTTCTGATTATGCTTGCGTTTTAAGTTATTGGCCTTCAGCCATTTTAAAATTAAAGTGGCTTTCAGCCAATAATTAATTCCCAAGGTTCAAAGCTGTGTGTTAAAAAAAATTTTTTTTGGGCTCTTGTAATGTTTGATCAAATAATAAAGTTGTATGTTCGAGTGTAGCTGACAACCCCTTATTTTGGCCCCTTTCCACAGTTTAAACTACCTGTCCTGTCCTGCAGGTTTAGCAGGGTGTTTCAGCCTGAAAGCTTCTATAATTTAAGTTGTAATAAGAGCTTCCATCATGATCATTTTGTGAGTATTCTATCGCTGGCACTGCTTCTTGCTTCCCATTTTCTACTTTGATCCTGCTAGTCTGCTTCTTGTAGACCATAGGCAGCTATCATGTTGTTGACCTCTCGACGCCAGCTCCTCCTAGGTTATCCTTGCCTCCTTCTTTCTGCTGGCCATTAGCTACCTTCCATCCTTTCTAAATGTCCATGACAGTTTAGACTTTCGATCTCTATGGTGTCTATTACTGATTTGTTCACACCCATTGACCCTCTCACATTGGTATTTTGTACAAGATCCAGCTTGGAGACGCCACAACTTTGTCTCTGAAAGTCCATCTCTTGAGCAAGCAACTTATTTCTCCGAAACTTGTTTATATCCACGTTTCTGCTCCATACATACCGATGTTTTCAGCTACTGAACGATATATCACCTGTTTTGTACTTTTTGTTATTTTGTTATTCTGAGGTACTGAGTGCTGTTGTCATGCGGCCCTCCTGCTCTGCCCTATTTTATTATTTGTCCATTTCACTTTTTCCATTTGATGACATCATAACTCTCAGATACTTAAAATACTTACATCTCCAGATCCTCCATGGTACTGACGCCAACTTTAAGATATTCGGTTTTTCTTATGCTTATTGCGAGGCTCCATCTTTCATGCCTCTCTTCTAACTTCCGAATCATGTACTGAGCGTCATCCCGGTCTCCTGCTGTGATGACCTGGTCATTAGGAAAGAGAAGTGTGTACAATATTTCATCCTCCACAGGGATTCCCATGTCTCCAAATCTATTCCTCCAGTCATCAAGTTATTCTTCCATATAGATTTTAAATAGCGTCGGTGCTATAGAACGCTCTTGGCATAGTCCTTTTGTAACAGGAAACTCCTATTTTGAGTTTTCATTTTTCAAAAATTCCATTTTCTTTTTTAAGTTTCAATTTTCAAAATTAGTTAGTGGTGGTGGGCTATTTTCCAAAATTTCCATTTATTATAGAAGATCATTGTACAGTTTCCAAGAATGTTAATTACATTTCAAGTTTTATATGAAACACAGTTCCTTATATATCGTGGTTTCGAAGATATTTCCTGTTATCCTAATATGTCGAATTACCTTTTGGAGTGTGTTTTACCTCATATGAGTGATATTGGGCAAAAACGAAATATATGTATTGCGTTATTTTGACCCCTCTACATACCCAACAGAGGAAACATCTCATACAATAGTGTATCTGTAAGTTTGACTGCTATGATATTCTCAGTGCAGATGCATGACAGGATCCATACCTCTTGCACGAATACAGGAAACATTGTGATCAAAACGAGGCAAATGGACAGGGACTCTACTTCGAAGTGTGTTATAGTTTGAGGATTTGGGTACAATAGAAAGTATTCTCGGGTATCTGATGTGGTTAAAGCAACCACTCGCATACACTAGGAAATACAGTTCAGCCTAAATTTTCTACTTTTCGACACTGAATTATTTCAATGCCCGCAATAGGGGCATTGATATTTCTGGCTGCTGTGTCAAAAACAGTGATGTCTTTTCTGTTGTACACGCCCAACAGAACATGCACCACACATATATCATACAATGGGACACATTTTCTGGTCTGCTATCACTCAAGGCTGCTACATAGCACTAATGTTTGTTTCTGTTCTGTCCAACTTTGTGTAGTATTGAGTGTTGTCTTGGGTTTCATTCTGCGTTCCTTTTCGAAAATGGAGATACAAGAAACAAAATGTATGAACCTATCACATTCTATAAAGCAGAGAAGTGCATCTGGAATGAACGAAGTGCCAATTACAAAAATACTAAATTGAAGCACGACTCTCTAAAGAAAATCTGTGTGTCGCTTGGCACCAGTAATTCTGACGTGGATAAAAATTTGATGTCTCTCATATCTCAGTATAGACGTGAAAAACGAAATACTGAAGAAAGCGAGAAATCTAGAAGTGTTAAATATTCCTTATATCGATCAAAGTAGTTTGATTTCAATTGTTTACACGTTGCAGATGATATTAGAGTATAAGTTATATTTATTGAAAGTGCTGATGGTGACGATTTGGAATAATGTTATTATAGATGTAAAAATAAATCTACGATCAATTAAATATATTTTTCAGTGCTCTTAAAATAACTGAATTACATTTACCTAATACTTCAACCAAAGTTTACAAACTATTTCCTTTGAAAGGTGGAATAAATATGCATGGCTTTAATAGGAATCTCTCTTGTCAAAAAACGAAAAGTAAAGCTGGGTTCACACACGCAACGAAAGTATCGCCACAAGTCAAGTCATTCTGGAGTGGCGCTGTGAACTACTGTTCACACAGGACGCCACAAATTCTTCGTAATTGCGCAGTTTTCAAAATGGCGTCACCTGTCTCAGCTGAAATGATTCGGGCCTGCGTTAATGTTGTAGCGCAAATTGTGGCATTAGAACTGAGCGAAGAGTTAACAACAAAGAAACGGAAACGCAAATGAATCCGTAAGTGGATATCGCGCAGAAATTATATGGGAGCAACAAATACGCTCATAAAAGAATTAACATTCGAAGATGAAAATTCATTCGTAAACCATTTTCGGATGTCGAAGACGAATGTCGAGTACTTGTTAAGCTGTGTATCAAGCTCTATTCAAATGAGAGATGCAATCCCTACTCGTGTGAAACTTCAAGTAGCTCTTCGATATTTGGCAAGTGGTGATTCCATGTCATCTCTCCAGTACACCTACCGTGTCCCGAAAAATACTATTTCAGCATTCTTGTGCGAAATGCTGGATGCTATTTACGATGCCTTTAAGTCTCATTTGAAGGTAAGTGATAAAACATAGCCCCTTTTGCTGTTCTCAACAGTGAAAGTAAATTGATTTTTCACCGAATTGAAATTTTCTGCACTCGTTAAGTAGCAGTATATACTATTTCAGTATTTTGTCTTACATCTCATGTGTAGCTGAAATCATTTTACAACCAGCCCACAGAAACATTGCTTTAGATATTTCACAGATTCACTAGCCAGAGCTTCAACTGCAGTGTTGGAAATATGCAGTAATTAACAGTGTCTAAATATACTCTCAGTATTTCAGATCTCTTTATGAACTACTGATCCTTAGCTTTCATTATTTATGGAATGAGCTAATCATACATGAAAGTACAAACGAACTGTCCTTCAATCATAGTTCTAATAATTGTTTACCCATGATGTAATTTATATATTTTTTACTATTTCAATTAATGCAGCATCTGTCAAATTTCTGTCTTTGTATGATTCGCTTTTGTGGTTCCAAAGGCATTCTCGTTCTTGATACACCTCCAAGAATCTCATAATTGTCGCTGTTGACCAGTTTTTCGACATATTAATAGCAAACGCACAAACAAAAGCACTATCTGCGAAAGAATACGCACTAGAAAGGTTTGAATCCAGCCGCTAGGTAGCAATCGAATGACGTTATTCGATTGTGGAGAAGGCAAAATGGCACAACAAAGTAGAACTAACTTCAACTTTTTGTAGCGTAACAAAAGTTGCGCTTCTTAAATGGCGCCACCGAAAACTAGGAGTTCACACATGCAACTACAAAGCAACTGCAGTTCGCCATTAGCAGTGGCGATACTTTTGTTGTCTGTGTGAACCTGGTTTAACAGCAAGTTTTTGCTTCGCAGGAATTGATTTTTTGAAAATTGTGTCTAGCCCTATAATATTCATTAGATATCCTAGTAACATTACAAAAAAAAAAAAAAAAGATGCCTTCCAAACACAGGTCACACTACATGTCATCCCCACAATCTCTACTATGGTACAGTATGTTTTAGTCCACCGGCAACGAATACGTCAGTTTCTGCACCAGGTTATTCAATCGAATGTTATTAATGCAGTGTCAAATATAATTAACCATCCTCTTCACCCGTCATAGCGTAACTTCTGATGCGAATACACAACGTCAAATGCTTTCTGCCAGTTCAACTAATCAGACGATGCGAATACGTATTTAGAAATGTTTGTCGCTAGTGTAGACGGGGATGCGAACAACGTACATTATAGCCAACATGTTGCAGACTTTAGTGAACAAATGTTGCGAACAGAAACATGTTTTTTAACTCTGGGTAAAGGCGGTAGTGAACGGCTTCTGTTTTAGTTTTATTCACTATTTTGAGTCAGCCCCTACTCATTCTGCTCCGTGGACAGCCTGTGTTAATACCGCACTGTAAGATGCATTATGGAATGTCTTCCGGCAAGTGTGAATCGACTGTCATCAAGGTGTATTTCTCACAGTCTAACATATGTTAGTGGTAATTCTCTTGCTCCGTTTCGATTGTATACATGTGAAACGATATGTTTGTCAGAGTGAATGTAAAGTGAGATATCTGTATCGTTTGGTCACGCAGACTTTGTTTAGTTGTGACCCAGTAGTTCTGTTCTGTGGAATTAAGCAATCGCAGTTCCAACAGTGGGTTGCGGTGTAGTAAACAGTAGTATTGGTGTGGATGACAACAATAAAATTTCGATAGTAGGTAGCTTATATCTGTAGAGGCTTCATTTCAGAACTGTGGATTCCGGGCGTGCGTGCTTTCTGAACTGGTTAAAAATAGTATTTATAAAATAAAGGGTATAAGAAATGCTCAGGAACGTAGTTTTTGAAGGAGGATATTTCAAACCTTTCCAATATGAATTTCTGGCGTCCATTAGTGACGAAGACAAACATCAGTTTCAGTCACTGGATAATGTGGGGAAAATAAAATTTGTTTTCAATTCTCAA